>NW_016107451.1:2580585-2654764 GCF_001604975.1 Cebus imitator | reverse complement strand
ACTCTGTCACCCAGGCTGGAATGCAATGGTGGGATCTCAGCTCACTGCAACCTCCGCCTCCCAGGTTCAAGAAATTCTCCTGCCTCAGCCTCCTGAGTAGCTGGGATTACAGGTACGTGTCACCATGCCCAGCTAACTTTCGTATTTTTAGTAGAGACAGGGTTTCAACATCTTGGCCAGGCTGGTCTCAAACTCCTGACCTTGGGATCCACCCACCGCAGCATCCCAAAGTGCTGGGATTACAGGCATGGTCCATCGCGCCCGGCCGATGACATTCTTAAACAATTTATTTGTTTTCATGAATTTTGAACTGAATTATACAGCATTTATTCTTCTGTAACTTGCCATATTCACCCAATAATAGTTTTTCTGACATTTATTTATGTTTATTTCTTTTCACTGCTGAAGAGTATTCTTTACATTTCCTTATGGTGAATAGAAGAGAATAGAACAGAATAATGACTTTTAATGAACAGAATTCTTAATTTAATGCAGATGAACTTATGAATCTTTTCCTTTGTTGTTATAAAGTGAACAAATGTCAAATATTTTACTCAGCTCATCAACTCATGAAGGAACCAGTAGGTATTAGGACTGGTTTCAAGCAAGAATTTGAATTATAGAGATTTATATTCTCTATTGAACAAACTTCATTCGTATTGTGATTAATAGGAATCATTTGTATTGTTGCGAGCATATTGCATTGCATTGCATATGCTATTATAGAATTGCATAGCTATTCTATAAGTTAACAGCTATGACTGCAGAGTTGTAAAATACCTTAGTCCTTAGACAGTCAATCAAAGGTGCACACTTTGACTGCCTATCAGATAATCCTCAGAGGATCTGTTAGATGACACCCTAAACCACACTGAGAGGACCCTAAGTAATTAACCCCTCTTGCCATTTTGCAAGTCTTAGATGCTCTTTTTCTGACAATAGATTATTTGTCAAAGATTATTTTTGATCGCAAAAAGACTGGTCTCATTGTGTTTGGCCTTATTGTTTATATAGGTGTAATAAGAACGTTAACTGTATAGGTTTTTTTGAGTTTGCTTCGCAAATCTAGAGACATGCAGTATTGGGCAACTCCTAAAGCCAAAGAATAACCTCTGGTCTGAAAGCTTTCATAAACAATCTTAAATTGGGCTTTAAACATCCACTGTTATTTGCTACACTTCCAAATTCACTAAGGTTCTCACTGGCCAAGAAGTGATTCTCTTTTTTCTTTTCTTTTCTTTTCTTTTCTTTCCTTCCTTCCTTCCTTCCTTCCTTCCTTCCTTTCTTTCTTCCTTCCTTCCTTTCTTTCTTTCTTTCTTTCTTTCTTTCTTTCTTTCTTTCTTTTTTCTTTTCTTTCTCTCTTTCTTTCTTTCTTTCTTTAACTTTGCTGCTCTAGCTCAAAGGATGAAGTGGTTTTCTTTACCGCCTCTAAGGTCAGGATCTTGCAAGCCAAATAAAAGGCCAGTTTTCCTGGGAAGGCTTTGCAGAGATTGTCCTACAAGTACACTTAAACCTGATTAAAAGACGTTAATTCTCAAATATGATCTGGGCTATATAATTCATTTAACCAATATATCTGGGGTAAAAAGTAAACAGTTTCTATTGAACAGGTGCTAATAACTATGTTGCTATAAAAAGTTAGGAGACTAACAAGTTTCTGAATTCTGATGGGTTATTAAGAATCAGATATAAGTTTAAAATGCATTTTAGTTTACAAAAACAGGATTTATTTAATTAGTGTTAAAGACAGCTTGACAGAAGAAAGGCGTTTTTCACATATCCATAAAAAATAGAACATTAAAAATAATAGCAACAACAATCTAAACAAATAACCTCATTGGTTCATTCAACTCTCCATAATTAACTCTAACTCTGCTAAGTCTTGGTCAGTAGTCAGTATCATGGAATCTGCCTGATATCAGACCAAAAAAGAGTCATGGGAATCCTGACTCAGTCCACTCAACACATCCGGAAATGTGCCTAAGAGATATCAGCTTGGAAGCCTGTACTCAAGCATCTATTTTTGAAACAACAAATGTTCGGAGTACCTGGTATATCCTTTCTATGAGGCTCTGAGACTACTGTTCTTTGTTGAAGACACAAATTCTGGCCTGTAGTTTATGCCCAAGCCTTTAGGCAAGCATCAGAGAGAACAGATGCTACCTGTAAGTGATAAAGACTGAATGGATGTCGTTAATTTATCACAGCAGCCAATTATGCCAGATGGAGGGGAGTAAAGTTCTCTCTTTAGGTACACTGAATAATTATTTCATAAAGGTTTGATCAAGGTCTTCTTCACTGGTAAAAACAATATTTTAGGCGGGGAGAGCACAGATAAATCCTAGGAGCCTTCTCATGCAGCATACAATTTCTGGAATATTTACATTAATTATGCTTCATTTATACAGACTTAATGTAGGGAAAGCTGGAAATTTCTTCTGATTGGACAATCTTTATAGTTCTTACAATAGTGTTGAACCAAATAAGGAATGTGGAGCACACCAATCGGACCTAATTATTTCTGCCGTCTCTATTTTTATATTGTAAAAGAATAAATCTTTTTGATTTTCCAGGGACACTCTGGGACATTTCAGATAGTTTTAGGTAAAAAGATACCCTGAGATGATTTCATTTTTTAAGGTTTAAGATCTGATCTTGGGAAGGTAAAAAATCAAAATTTTATCACATGCATATGATAGGTTCAAAGGTACATATGAGAATTAGTGTTTGGTAACTATTCTAATCAAAGCGTCAATAAAATGTTTTAAAATGGGCATAGCAAAAGGCACCAGGTCAAGACACAGAATAAAACCAGCACCCCATAAACCTTCTTCATGCTGCCTCCCAGTTACTGTCCTTCCAAAGTTAACCACTTCTATCCAGATTCATTTTGCCTGTTAAGGAATTTGATGTAGGCAGAATCACACAGTGTGCACTGATCTAATTTTGCATGAAATGTGCAATGTTGTCTTCCCCTAGTTGGTAAACTTCTAGTGTCTGCCTTATTCAACACAGGATTTCTCTAATGCCTGCCACAGTGCTCGGCACATACTAGGTTCTCAGTGAACATTAGGAGACTAAGTGAACAACAAATGAATGACATACAAATGAAGACCAGGAGGTATTGAGAAGTATATTAGTGTTCTATTGCTACATTTAAAATGACCGTAACATTTAGTGGCTTTAAACAGCAAACATTTATTTTCTCACACTTCCAGAAGCCAGAAACCCTAGCACAACTTAGTTGGGTCCCCTGCTAAGGGTTTCTCCCAAGGCTGCTATCAAAGCGTCAGAAGGTGCTACAGTCATCTCGAGACACAATGAGGAAAAGATCTGCTTCTAAGCTCACTCAACGTGATTGCTGGCAGTAGGCACTTCCTCCTGGGCTGTTGACAGTTGGATGCATGGTCTCAGTTTCTTGTCTGTTGGACAGAGGTCACCCTCACATGGGCCTCCCCATAGAGCAGCTTACCACTTGAGCAAGTGATTGACAAGAAGTGATTGAGAGGAGTCAGATTTCCAGCACAATGGAAGTCAGTCTTTTATAACCAAACCTCAGAAGTGATATCTCGCTGCTTTTGCCCTCTTCTACTCAGGAAAATTAAAATACCAGGTTCAGCCCACACTGAAGGGCTGGGGAGTTCCCAAGGTATGAATAACAGGGGACAGGGGTCCTTGGGGTCATCTTAGAAAGCTGTCTACCACAGAAAGCAGGACTGAAGCTCAGAATGGAGAGCTGACAGGGAACAGTGAGTGGGTGATCGTCAGCTCATCTGGATGGTGAGTGAAGCCAGGACGTTTGATGAGATTTCCCACACGGAGCACACACTTATTGACCTCTATATCCATGGTCTCATTCTCACAATAACCCTGTCTGGTAGGTTAAATTACCTTCATTTTGTAAATGAGACCGGCACCAGAGAGCTAAACTGCCCTGCCTCACAACCAGCATGTGGGAAAAAAAGATTCCACCATGTCCGATTTCAAAACTTAAGTTCATTCCTCTGTACTGCATGCTTCACCGGCAACCTGACATTGCCATCTTTGCACCCTTCTTTCTTCTCTGCTTTCAAAGTTTGATATTTACCAGAATGGCTGGAAAGGTTTGTAACTCACTTCTCAGTTTTCTCATCTATAAATAGGGATAGCAACTCCTTTTCAGGATTATGAGCTGCTGTTAGTTCCATCTTTTCCTATGAACAGAAACTTCTTTTTCACACCCAAGCAGATCTCCAGGCATGTGGAGCTCCAGCTCACTCAGATCAGCAACCTGAGCCACGCCACCAATTTCTGAGCAGAGACCATGGTGAAGTGGGGTCCTCTCTGTTCCATGGTCAGGCAGAGCTCCAGACATTTAGACACCCACTCACCTGGATCAGCAGCCTGAACCACCCCAGCCTTCCTGTGAATAGATTGTGGTGCAGCAGGACCTTCTCTGCTCTTTGCTCAGGTAGATCTCCAGACTTTCAGAGCAACCATTCCCCTGGGTCAGTAGCCTGAGCCAACCCATTCCCTGTGCAGAGACTGTGATGCATGCAGTGGCACCCTCCACACTCCATACCCAGGCAGATCTCCTGACACCTGAAGCACTTACTTTCCTGGACGAGGAAAAGGAAAGGCTGCCATTTCCTTTCCATGCAGAGAACTTGGAGTGAAGGAGGCTTCCCAGCTCGACACCTAGGCACACCTCTAGGTGCTTGGTGGCTGCCTACTGGATTCTCCCTTGGCACTAGTGCTCGTGCCTGCCACTGGGGGAACCTGTAGGTAGACCTGCCTGTTTTGGCCCCCCTATCTTGCCTTACCCCAGCTGATCAGGGAGCTCTGACCACTGAACACTCCATGGATCAGCCCGTAGCCTCAGGCAACAGAGAGCTTCTCCAAGTAAACAAGGATCAAGTATATACCCAGCCATATTGGCCACAGCCGGCTCTTACCCATACAGGTCATTTATTGGCCCATAGGGTGAACTGCACAGCCCAATATCAAACCTCCTGATGGAAGTGCATAGGGTTATAAGGAGCAAAGCCAAAATGAACCTGTCCAATTCTCTACATTTATACCCCCTGGGGAGGGAGGCAAGGGAAAAAATAATATCACACAGGGGTGTCCAAGGGAAAGAATACAGTCACAGGTTTTTAGTTTCTGTTTCCGGTTAGACCAGTAAAGCCCCCTTCTCATCCCTCATTTCCGCTTATCACTAGAGACAGAAACTAAAAACCATGGCTTCAGACTGTTAAAAACATTAAAAAGAAGAAGAAGAACAACAACAAGAACAAAACAAGGTGGGTTGGATAAGCTTGGATAGGGGAAGAAAGAAAAAAAATCCTATCTGCATGAAAATAGTTGCCAAAATTATAAGTGCCAGTGTCTCCAAATGAGAAAGAACCAGCACAAGAATTCTGGCCCCACGAAAAATCTAGATGTAATGGCACCATCAAAGGATCACACTAGCTCTCCAGCAGTGGTCCTTAACCAAATAAACAAATCCACAGCCAACATCATCCTTACCAGCCAAAGCTGGAAGCATTCCATTTAAGAACAGAAGCAAGACAAGGATGTTAACAAAAACAAGCAATGGGGAAAGATGCCCTGTTCAACAAATGATGCTGGTTAACTGGCTAGCTATAGGCAGAAGAATGAAATTAGACCACTACCTTTCACCATATACAAAAATCAAGATGGATTAAATATTTAAATGTAAATTAACGACATCCATTCAGTCTTTATCACTTACAGGTAGCATCTGTTCTCTCTGATGCTTGCCTAAAGGCTTGGGCATAAACTACAGGCCAGAATTTGTGTCTTCAACAAAGAACAGTAGTCTCAGAGCCTCATAGAAAGGACTTACCAGGTACTCTGAACATTTGCTGTTTCAAAAATAGATGCTTGAGTACAGGCTTCCAAGCTGATATCTCTTAGGCACATTTCCGGATGTGTTGAGTGGACTGAGTCAGGATTCCCATGACTCTTTTTTGGCCTGATATCAGGCAGATTCCATGATACTGACTACTGACCAAGACTTAGCGGAGCTAGAGTTAATTATGGAGAGCTGAATGAACCAATGAGGTTATTTGTTTAGATTGTTGTTGCTATTATTTTTAATGTTCTATTTTTTACGGATATGTGAAAAACGCCTTTCTTCTGTCAAGCTGTCTCTAACACTAAGTAAGTAGACCCTGTTTTTGTAAACTAAAATTAAACTTATATCTGATTCTTATTAACCCATAAGCATTCAGAGACTCATTAGTCTCCTTATTTTTTATAGCAACATAGTTATTAGCACCAATAGAAACTTTTCTTTTGGCCCCAGATATATTGGTCAAATGAATTATATAGCCAAGGTCATATCTGAGAATTAACATCTTTTAATCAGGGTTAAGTGTACCTGTAGACCAATCTGTACAAAGCCTTCCCAGGAAAACTGACCTTTTACTTGGCTTGCAAGATCCTGACCTTAGAGGCGGTAAAGAAAACCACTTCTTTCCTTTGAGCTAGAGCTACAAGGTTAAAAAAGAAAGAAAGAAAAAGAAAAGAAAAAAGAGAATCACTTCTTGGCCAATGAGAACCTTAGTGAATTTGGAGGTATAGCAAATAACAGTGGATGTTTAAAGTCCAATTTAAGATTATTTGTGAAAACTTTCAGACCAGAGGTTAATTCTTTGGCTTTAGCAATTGTTCAGCACGGCATGTCTCTAGATTTGCAAAGCAAGCTCAAGAAAGCCTATACAGTTAAACATTCTTGTTACACCTATGTAAACAATAAGGCCAAACACAAAGAGACCAGTCTTTTTGTGATCAAAAATAATCTCTGAAGACTATTTAAGATCTCAAGAGGGGCTATTGTCAGAAAAAGAGGATCTAAGCCTTGCAAAATGGCAAGAGGGGTTAATTACTTAGTGCCCTCTCAGTGTAGTGCTTGGTGTTGTCTAGCAGACCATCTGAGGATTATCTGATAGGCAGTCAAAGTGTGCACCTTTGATTGACTGTCTAAGGACTAAGGTATTTTACAACTCTGCGGGTATAGCTGTTAAATTATAGGATAGCTATGCAATTCTATAATAGTGTGTGCAATGCAATATAATATGCTAATAGCAATGCAAATGATTCCTATTAATCACAATACAAATGAAGTTTGTTCAGTAGAGAATATAAATCTCTATAAATCAAATTCTTGCTTGAAACCAGTTCTAACACCTTATTGGTTTCTTCATGAATTGATGGGCTCAGTAAAATCAATTTGTTCACTTCACAATGATAAAGCAAAAGATTCATAAGTACATCTGCATTAACTTAAGAATTATCTTAATCAAAAGTCATTATTCTATTGTATTCTATTCTATTCTATTCTATTTCATTCCATTCCATTCTGATCTATTCTATTCTATTCACCATAAGGAAGTGTAAAGAATACTCTTCAGCAGTGAAAATAAATAAGCATAAGTAAGTCTTTAAAAACCTATTGTTTTTTAACAATAGGTTTGACTATGGGTGACTATGGCAAATTACAGAAGAGTATATACTGTATAATTTGGTTCAAAATTCATGAAGAAAAATAAATTAAGAATGTTATGTACATTTCTTCAAAAATGTCAGTAACAACAATTTAAAAACTTAAACCATAGAACAGACACTGGAATATGTGGGGTTATTTATTTTTTTTTTTTTTTGAGACGGAGTTTTGCTCTTGTTACCCAGGCTGGAGTGCAGTGGCGTGATCTCGGCTCACCGCAACCTCCGCCTCCTGGGTTCAAGCGATTCTCCTGCCCCAGCCTCCTGAGTAGCTGGGACTACAGGCACGCGCCACCATGCCCAGCTAATTTTTTGTATTTTTAGTAGAGACAGGGTTTCACCATGTTGACCAGGATGGTCTCAATCTCTTGATCTTGTAATCCACCCGCCTCGGCCTCCCAAAGTGCTGGGGGTACAGGCGTGAGCCACCGCGCCCAGCTATTTTGTGTTTTTGAGACGGGGTCTCACTCTGTCATCCAGGCTGGAATGCAGCGGCGTGATCACAGCTCACTGTAGTTTCAATCTCCCCAGGCTCAGATGATCCTCCCACCTCAGCCCTCCCAGTAGTTGGGAACATGCCACTATGTCCAGATAATTTTTCATTTTTTGTAGAGACAGGGTTTCACCATGTTGCCCAGGCTGGTCTCAAACTCCTGAGCTCTGGCAACCTGCCAGCCTCAGCCTTCCAAAGTGCTGCGATTACAGGCATGAGCCACTGCACCCAGGCAACACTGGGATGCTAGTAGTTATCTCCAGGTCTAAGGAAATGGATGGTTTTCATTTTCTTCTTTGTGTTCATTTCTGTTTTACAAAATTTTAAACATAAACGTTTTAAAACACGTATCATTTTTGCTTAAAGAAAAGAGGTAATAAACTTATAGAAGATATTTTCAATGCATGTAATAGACAAAAAATTAATGTCCAAAATGTATAACAAACTACAAATTAAGAAAAGGCAATATCTCATTCATTGAGCACTTAGTATTTGTTATTCACTACAGAAAGCACTTTACATGTA
The DNA here is from genome assembly GCF_001604975.1 of Cebus imitator. Classification (NCBI taxonomy): domain Eukaryota; kingdom Metazoa; phylum Chordata; class Mammalia; order Primates; family Cebidae; genus Cebus; species Cebus imitator. The sequence continues at coordinate 2,646,237 of NW_016107451.1, read as the reverse complement.
TTATATCATTTATTTCTTCTAACAACCTTCTCATGTATATACTGCTCCTTCCAGTTACAGATGAGGAAGTTGAGAGTCAGAGAAGTTAGGCTACTTGTCCATTGTCACTGAGGTGATAAAGGATGGAACTGGAATTGAAACCCTGCGGTCTGACTCCAGAGCCTGCTGCACTACACGACACTAACGACAATCTCATGAAGAGATGTTAAACTCACTAACAACCAGGGAATTGCAAATGAAACAAAAAATAATGTTGCCACGTTTCATCTATGAGATGGATGGACGCATTAGAATGTTTGAGATAGAGAAACAATGTCAAGCATTGGTGAGGGTGAGAGGTGTAGTTGGTATAACTACATGGAAAAATACTTTGCAGTATCTAATACACTGGAAATTTCTTTGATTCTGCAATCTGCAAAGTCTACTTCTATGCATTAAAAAATGTGTACATAAGGAGAAATGCCCAAAGTCATTAGTCATAGAATTATTTAAATCATGAAAAATTGGAAATAAACCAATATTCAACAGTAGGAAATTGGACAACTGAAATAAGCTCAGATACTTATTAAAGAGAATGAGCTACCCCTATAATTGTCAAATGAGTAGATGTCAGAAACATGAAGCTGAGTTAAAATCTTATCTGAGTTGTACTGACATCATGCTACCACTTACAAAAATTTAAACACACACAAGAACAATCCTATGCATTGCTCATGGATGCAATTGTGGTTGATTCAGGGAAATTTGAAATGTTCAAAGGGCACTTCAACTTTATCTGTTATTAGGTAATCCTTTTTAAAAAAAAAAAAAGACAGACTAAAAATGGCAAAATATTAACAAATGTTTCTTTTATGTGGGGGAAAATGAAATCTTTTTTATATAATTTTCTATAATCTCTGTTTCTGTATCTCTATTTTTATCTCTGCATCTATCTATTGATAGGTGCATACAGATATAGATATGCATAATGCACACATATATTTTTCTTTTATGAAATGTATATATGGGTTAAGTATCCCTAATCCAAATATCCAAAATCGAAATCCTCCAAAATCTGAAATCTTTTGAGTGCCCAATTGATGCTGTAAGGAATTCTCACTGGAGTGTTCAGATTTCAGATTTTCAGATGAGGGACGCTGAAACAGTAAGTGTAATACAAATATTCCAAAATGTGAAAAAAGCCAAAATCTGAAATGCTTCTGGGTCCAAGTATATCTGATAAGGGATGTTCAACTTGTATCTGTTTTCTCAAATAAAAATGAGATTTATTTTATTTTTAAAAAATTTTTATGGGTACATAGTAGGGGGATATATTTGTGGGATACATGAGATGTTAGTACAGGCAAACAATCCACAATAATCACATCATGGAATATGGGGTATCTATCCTCTCAAGCATTTATCCTTTGTTTTATAAACAATCCAATTGTACTCTTTTAGTTATTTTTAAATGTATGATTAAATTATTATTAATTATAGTCTCCCTACTGTGCTATTAAACACTGCGTCTTATTCATACTTTGTATTTTTTGCTAACTGTTAAGTGTCCCCACCTCCTCTCCTGCTCCTTCCTATCCCCCATGACCTTTCCTAACCTCTGGTAACCATCCTTCTATTCTCTACTTCCAAGAGTTCAATTGCTTTGATGTTTTAGATCCCATAAATAAGGGAGAACATGTAAAGATTGCCTTTCTGTGCCTGCCTTATTTCACTTAACATAATAAACTCCATTTCCATCCATGTTGTTGCAAATGACAGAATCTCGTTCTTTTCTATGGCTGAATAGTACTCCATTGTGTACAGGTACCATGTTTTCTTTATCCAGTCATCTGTGGATGAACAGTTAGGTTGATTCCAAATCTTGGCTATTCTGAATAGTGCTGCAACAAACATGGGAGTGCAGAAATCTCTTGAATATACTGATTTCCTTTCTTTGGGTATAGAACCAGCAGTGTGGTTTCTTGCTGGATTGTATGATAGCTCTACTTTTACTTTTTTGAGGAACTTCCAAACTGTTCTCCATAGTGGTTGTACTAATTTACATTCCCAGCAACAGTGTACGAGGGTTTCCTTTCCTCCACATCCTCACCAGCATTTGTTATTTCCTGACTTTTGGATAAAAACCATTTTAACTGGGGTGGGACGATATCTCACTGTAGCTTTGATTTGCATTTCTCTGATGATCAGGGATGTCGAGTCCCTTTTCATATGCCTGTTTGTCATATGTATGCCTTCTTTTGAGAAATGTCTATTCAAATCTTTTGCCCCAAAAAAAAAATGAGATTGAAAATGTGAATTTTAAACTGATCAGGTAAGAGTCAATTCTACAAGCTGAGCCCAGACCAGACTAGACTAATTATTAGTCATATTGTTACACATATACGTCTAAAATAATTCTAGCTCTGATTTTATAAGCACCTAGTGCAAAAAAAAGTGCTAAATATTACTTGTGTTTGTAAGACAGTAATGAAAGACTGTGTCCCTGCATAATCTGCTGCTCTTTATGTAATTTTTACCCCAAATGACTCTGTGTCATTTTTGCACTCTGAAAGAGCATGTCTGCATGTTAAACGTGTGACTGCCATCATGCAGAACTGACATAAGCTTCCAGAGGTAAGGAGAGAACCCAGGAAAAGCACAAAAGCAATGACCACAAACCACAAGGACATAGTCATTGTAAAGAAATCCTTTGCCTTCAATACTTAACTGAGTCTTTGGGTGATGGGAGCTGAACATTTTCCAATCAATGATAGACTTTCAGGTTAGGGCTGGCCATACCCTCTTCTGGCTGCTCACAGCTGCAGGGAGACTCAAGTTGGTCAGAACTGAGGTACCTGTGTGGTACCAAATGAGCCCATCCAGTCTGTGTATGACTGTGGACAACTCTGAAACATCCTGAGTCATTAAGCTGTCCTTCTGACTCTGAATATTTTCAAAAAGGCCTCCTTTACATCCTTGTTCCTGAGGCTGTAGATGATGGGATTGAAGAAGGCAGAGACAACATTGTAGAACAGCGCTAGCTTCTTGTCCCGCTCTGGGTCATACCAAGAACCGGGCCTCATGTACATGATGATGGCCGGCCCATAGAACGTGGTGACCACAGTGACGTGTGAAGCACACGTGGAGAAGGACTTGAGCCTCCCCTGCGCTGAGCGGACTCTGAAGATGGAGGCAAAGATGAGGACGTAAGAGGCCAGGATGAGGGAGAGTGGGACCAAAAGCAGGATGAAACCCAAGATGAAGTCCAGCCTGTCATTAAAAGATGTGTCTGCACAGGCCAACTTCAGGACAGCAGGGACCTCACAGAAGAAGTGGTTTATCTTGTAGGGGCCACAATAAGGCAGATGCATGGTGAAGACAGTGTAGATCAGGGCCCCAGCTATGCTAATGGACCAACAGACAATGACCATCTTGACACAAATGGAACGGGTCATGAGTAGCATATAGTGAAGGGGAAAGCAAATGGCAACGTACCTGTCATAGGCCATAATGGCATAGAGGACACACTCAGCAATGCCCAGGACCAAGAAGATGAACATCTGGGCTGCACAAGCTCCCCAGGAGATGGTCCTCTGTGGACACATCATATTAACCAACATCTGGGGCACAGTGGTAGTGACATAGCTCATGTCCACCAGAGAGAGGACGCTGAGAAAAAGGTACATGGGCGTGTGGAGGTGTGAGTCCAGGTAGATCAGCATGACGATGAGTCCGTTGCCCACAAGGGTGGTGAGGTAGAGGAGTAGGAAGAGGGCAAACACGGCCATTCTGACCTGTGTCTCACTGGAGAAGCCGAGGAGGATGAACTCGGACACACAGCTGTGGTTTTCCTTGCCGAGGCTCTGCATGGTGTCTGCCTCATAAGGAGAGACAAAGACTTCCCTGTTCTGTCCCTGCCCTTGGCAAAGGAAGGCCGGGGTTGACAGAAGGTGAGCTGCACACAGCACCATGCACAGTAGCTTGCACAGATTAGGTCAAACCTTTATTGAGTTGGATGAAAAGGACAAGGAGGCCAGCGCAGCTGTGGCACTGGGTAACACATCAGCTCTCAATTCATGCCTGTAATGCAGGACAGGATGCCCAGCTGCCCACAGGGCCTTCTCTGGGAACCACCCACATCATAGAAAACAAGGCATTAGGTAGCCGTGTTTGTAGCCGGTAACCCAGCCACTCCTGAGTTCTACCGTGGGTGCGCACGTGCCCCAGCCTGGGCTGAGCAGATGCCTCTGCTGAAAATCGAATTATGACCTGTGGGTGCGTAGGGTTCTGTCACCCCAGAGCTAGTGTGCTGGCAACCTAAGGTCACAGGGCGGCTGAGGTGATGGAGGAGAAGAAAATGAAGGTCGTCCAGAGATGATAAAAGATGTGCTGGGCAGCAGAGGAGAGAGACATCACAGCCCTGAGCACCCGAGACAGGAACCCTGGTTCGGGACCTGCTATTCCCACTTTCCCTGAGGCCTGTCTGGGCTTTGTTTCTTGTACTTGCATAGAAATGGGATTTTATGTTGAATCCTCATGACTGCCACCTTGTGACCACATTTTCAACTCAGCGGTTCCTGAGTGTCCACGGTTGTCACTCACCCAGCTGCTTGACCTTGTGCAAGTGTCTTCACTTCCATCAGCCTTAGTTTCCCCATCTGTTAAATAGAGACGGAACATCTAGGCACAGGGCTATGGCAAGGAAACTATGAGAGATACTGAATGTCAAGACATTTTGCAAAATATAAATCAGTAAGCAAATAAAAGGGCTTAGTGTAAGTGGAATGAGACGGGAAATCAGAAGAACTCAGGGCTAGTCCTGCCTCTGCCTCTCATTTTCTTTGTGATCTCGGCTAACTCCACATCCCTCTCTGAGCTTCAGAGCCCCATTTTAAAAACGAAGCTGTTGGATTCCAGAGGGTCCACCCAGCTCTGATGTCTTTGATACCAGGAACCCCAGGCTGGAGACCCATGGTCATATCAGTGTCTGAGCAGCAAGGGTGGGCTGAGCTGAGCAGGGCTGTGTTGGCAGGAGATTTATTGTGGGAGCTAGAGATGTGTCCAGAGCATTGGAAAGCACCTGGAGCATGGTCTCAGCCATCAGCACTCTGGAGCCTAGTGGCCTCCTCTCCTATTCCCAAGTCACACAGCCTCTCACTTAGCCTCCTCACCTAATCCCAAGTCACTTAGCCTCCCAGGTTCTTCATGTGTAAAATGGGGTAATACCTCCTCCACGGTGAAGATTGCATGAAATATACCAGGTTTATGGAACATGCTTAACAAATGGAAGCAATTTAGATCCTAGGAAGCTGGGTGGAAGGAGGAGTGGAGCGAGGAGAGACTAGGTACAGTAGTTTTCTCAAGCGTCTGAGCTTCCAGAGGACAGGGCTGAAAACATGATCATTAGGGCTGCAAGCCACGAATGACAGTGGAGGTGAGGAAGCTGGAAAAACGGGCTGAGGCTGAATGCGTGAAAGAAGACAGTGTCAGATGCGTGTTCTGTGCTTTAAGGAACACCAGTTACTGGCTGAAAGAGAAAAACGTCCCAGATCAGGAATGTTTGTGACGGTAAGAGGAGACCTAGGGCAGCTCAGGGTCTTGGTTGCTGGGAGGGAAAACTTTTCAAGAGATAAGGACTGGTCAGCAGTGAGGATGGCAAACCTGGCGCCAGGATGATGAGGGCTGAGAATGAGGAGGTGCCCACGTCCTCCTCTCCTGCAATCCACACCCCAGACCTGGACTCATGCAGAGGCGTCCTACGGGCCACCCTTCATCACCTCCACCAGCAGACACTGTGTCAGCTATTATGCCTCTGCTCACATCTCCTTAGACTGGAACTCAAGGCCTTTGCCAGTCTGGTGCTAACCAGTTTTCAAGTCTGTGTGACTGTCCATGTGTCTCTGTGAGACTTCTGAGCCATGATGCTCAGACAGGACCACCAAAGGGATCCTTGTCTGGGCAGCTGGGATCCCCCATCTCGGAGCCATAGATCCTCCGTGCTAGCTGGCTTCCTCCGTGCCTGCCATGTGTGCCACCACCTTTTGCTCTAGCTGTTCCACTGCTGGGAAAGCCTTCTTTAATCATTTCTGCTTCCGCAGCTCCCACCCTTCCAGGTCCAGCTTGGCTTTGCCTCCTCCTTACCTGACCAGTCCAGCCTTGTTTATTTTATGTGCATAGTCTCTTCACCGCCTGGCTGAAGGCAGAGGCCATGTGTCTTTTGTGTCTCTCCATGGTATTAGTTTGCAGCATCTGGCAGATCCAGGGATTCTCTTTGTATCAGAATGGGGTTGGAGACATTTCTAGCCCCTGAAAAGCCTGGGGATTCCCTGTCCGTGTGATAAATGCAGCACAGAACCCCTCAGCTGGATGCAATAAGCAGCCAGAAAGTTTAATGCTCCCAGGACATTTCAGGCTTGGAGCTGGTGAGCTGGTTTCTTTCTGAAGTTTCCACTGGGGACTGAAACTGTTTCCCACTGAGACTTAGAGGAGGGAGGGGTCCTGTGGTTGAGTGGCCACATCCCCGTGTGACACGGTGATAACACTGTCATAATGAGATGTGCTTTGTTTCCTCCCAAACATTTTTGTGTGCCTTTTACATCCTCGGGCATCTTACCCAAGGCCGCGCACCCAATAGAGAGAAAACCAGGGCTTGGCTACAGATACAGTAGTCCCCCCTCATCCATGGGGGATATGTTCCAAGACCCCAGCAGACACCTGAAACTGCACATAGCAAAAAACTCTATAGATACCACGCTTTTCCTACACACAGCTACCTATGATGAAGTTTGCTTTCTAAATTAGGCACAGTAAGAGATTAACAGCAACTAATAATACTAGAATAATCATAACAATATACTGTAGTAAAAGTTACGTGAATGTGGCCTTCCTCTAAATACCCTGCTGTACTGTCCTCATCTTCCTGTGATGATGTGAGATGATAAGATGCCTATGTGATGGGAGGAAATGAGGCGCGTGACGTAGATGTCACAGCATAGCTTTAGGTGCTGCTGACCTTGAGTATAAGCACAGCGATGCCACCACAGTCGATCTGTAACCAGGATGGCTACTGAGTGACTAACAGCCAGGCAGTGTGGACAGTGCAGATACATGGGACAAAGGATGATTTGTGTCCTGGGTGGGACAGAGCAGGACAGCATGAGATTTCCTGCTGAAATGAAATCTCAGAATGGTGTGCAATATGAAACTTATGAATTGTTTACTTCTGAAATTTTCCATTTAATATTTGTGGGCCATGGTTGACTGCAGGTTACTGAAACCACTTGTAAGGGGACTATTGTTAGATACATGCTACTCATATGCACTAGTGTCCCTGTAACTACCATTTATTGAAGACCGACTATTTTCCTTAGATGTCTACTCAAGTCTACACACCTCGCTGTGGTGTCAATGCTACCAAATCTATTGCTCTAACAATGACTACTTACTATTTCACACCCTCTCTTATCAGATTACACACAGGGAACTACACACAATATTATTAATTCTCACAACACAGTCAATATGTCATTTGATAGACTGGAAGGCTCAGAGAGCTTAGGAGAATTAAGTGGTTCACACTTAATTGATGCTGCTCACAGTATGCAGCAGATATATTGTATATCCAGAATTTGAACTTAGATCTGTCACATTCCAAATCATTCTACTGCAGCATTTCTACAACTGGGGTGCAATGCTGGTTCAGAGGGTGCGTATAGTCAGGCTGTAGAATTATTACATGACTGAGTGTAGGAGCCAGATGGTCAAAGGGCCAGGGCAGCTGTGAAGACTTCCTCTGATCCACTTGGAGGACACTGTCCCCAACTGAGTGTTCTCTTGAGTCTTTCCAGAATTCCAATAGAGAAAAGCAAGAGACTGACTTGGTCTCATTAACTGCTACAGGACAGGGCCTACCGGAAAAGAACCTGACTCACGGATAGGAGGCATTGATCAACTGTGACAGACGGCCCAGTTCAGAAAGATAAAATTCAAATTATTATTTTTTGTATTAATTTTTAAAACTTATTTTTAATTGACAAATAAAAGTATATGTTTTACGTTGTACAACATGATGTGTTGAAATATGTATACACTGTTGAATGATTAAACTGAGCTAATTAACGTATGTATTAACTCACATTTTTTTTGTGGTGAGAACACTTAAAGTTCTCTCTTAGCAATTTTCAAATACATGACACATTGTTATTAACTATCCTTACCATGGCATGCAATTGATCTCTTGAACTTATTCTTCCTGTCTAACTAAAACTTTGTATCCTTTGACCAAGTCCCCCATTCTGCCCTCCTCATCCCTTACCCAACCAGCGCTGGCAACCACCATTCTACTCTCTACTTCTATGAGTTCAACTGTTTTCAATTTCACATATAAGTGAGATGACGTGGCATTTGTCTTTCTGTGCATGGCTTACTTAACATAATGTCCTCCAGGTTCATCCGTGTTGTTGCAAATAACAGGATTTACTTCCTTTTAAAGGCTGAGTAGTACTCCATTGTGTATATATACAAATTCCCCACATTCTCTGTATTTTTTCATCCAGTGAAGGTCACTAAGATTGATTCCATGTCTTAGCTAATGTGAACAATGCCACAATGAACATGGGAATGCAGATATCTCTTCAACATACTGACTTCATTTTCTTTGGATGTTTTTCCAGAAGTGTGATTGCTGGATGATATTGTAGCTCTATTTTTAGTTTTTGAGGAACTTTCATGCCGTTTTCCATAATGGCTGTATTAATCTATATTCTCATCAACAGTGCACAGGGTTCCCTTCTCCACATCCTTGTCAACAATTGTTATCTTTCTTTTTTTTGATAATAATCATAGAATTTAAATTCTGAAGAATGTGGTGATGAAAGTGAAGTTAGGGGCAAGGTGAAATCCAATTTGGGCACTGGGGATTTAAAGCCAGTGGGAAGTGCTTTTACCTTGGTAGAGATCAGTGATGAGGAATCTGGGTCAAAGGTGTCTGTCTGCAGGAGTGGGACCTGGGCCACTGGATGGAAACTGAGGGGCAGAATTGGATAGGTCCTGGTAACTGGGATGGGTCTCGGTAAGGTAAATCATCTTGAAGGACGGTCCCCAAGGCAAAGGCCAAGGCAGTCCTGTGAGTATAATTAGAGCACAAAGTTGGACAGGCCCGCAGCCTAGCAGAACTGGATGGTTTCTCAGAGTATGGGATTGAGACTGCTTAGTACTTAGGTCCCCAGAGATGTAACACATATATCCAGGCCACACGAATGTTTGTTCCTGGCCCCAGATGTGGAAAGACAGCAGGGCAGGGCCTGTGCCTCTAGAATATGAAGTCAAGAATGGGATTTGGGTGGGGTGATCTCATATTTTAGTTTTTATGACCCAGTCCTACTATAGGTCAATTAACCCTTGTGATTATTTTAAGCCTTTCCCTTCACTCTCAAAATGTGTCGAGTTTGGACATTATATGGTCTCCTGAATTAGGGAGCCATGAGCTGGTAGATACCTGACATGGATGAACCTATCCATGCGCACATGCAATAGATACTGTACAATATAGTTTGTGCTTTAATGTGTTTTCTCTCTCAACTATTTATCTGCTCCATACATCATTCCCTTCCCTAGACTTAGGTTCTTAAACTCCGAGAGACACAGAACCATTCTTTATTATGAGACACAGAAAAAAAGGCAGATTGGGAGATGAATGCTGACCTCACCACTTCCCAGCCATATGACGTTGGACAAATCACCTTCCCTCCTTGAGCCTCATTCATCATATTTAGAACCAAAAACAATGCTGTGAGGATTAAGAAGGTGCGTGTATGGTGCTTAGCACAGGTTCTGGTAAATAAAAGGACTCAGTGATGACGGGTTCTATCCAGACAGTGATAGGTAGCAGGTATTGAGGGTAAGCATAGTACTTCACCAGTGGGGAGCTGGAACACTAGGAGTAGGTGAGGGGAGCCTGATACCTGAATCCCCAGCAGAGGGTCCCTGTCCGGGACACTCACATCTCAGGCAAGTGGGAGGAGACAGCAGTGCATGTGTGGTGGTAATTGCATTCCTTTCTAAAAAATGAGCTTCTTGGATCTGGCATGCTTGTGATCTAAAACAGAGATTTAATGTTTACTTATGGGGCTGCATATCCATAAATAAGTGAGCAAGCAGGGAGTTTAAAAAGATGGTACATGTCTAATATTTCAGGCAGACCTATGTCAGCCATTCAGTAGCTGTTGACTCATTGTATCCTGATCTGGGTTCAAATTTCATGTGATCTCTGCTAGTCACTCAGGCAAGTGACTTAACCTTCCTAAGTCTCAGTTTCTTAAACTGTAAAATTAGGATAATGATATAAACTTTACATGATCTGAGGATTAAGTGAGATGAGGTATTTAAGTACCAAAGACTATGAACATAGTATGTGCTCAAGAAATGGGAGAAATCATCATCATCATCATCATCATCGTCATCATTTTCTGAGGTTAGATTTCTAGGAAATGGTCCAGATGAGGCTGAAGCCTAGATCTGCTATTCCAGCGTATTTCTCTGACTCTCAACTTAGTTTCTCTTCATCAAACACTTGGCCAGGGTGTAGTGGGACTCAATTTGTTAAAATGATGGAAAGAATGTTTGCATCTGTGTCACGAGGGATATGGGCCTATAGTTTTCTTTTCTTGTAATATCTTTTGGGTTTTCTTTTTGGTATCAAAGTGGTGATGCTCACAAAATTAGACAGGAACGATTCCTTCCACTTAAATATTCTGGAAGAGTTTGTGCAGACTTTGAGTATGTCTTCCTTAAATGATTGGTAGATTAATTCTTCTGCATATAGAGTTTCACTGTGAAAGGGTTATTTATTTTATTTTTGTATTATACTTTAAGTTCTAAGATACATGTGCAGAAAGTGCAGGTTTGTTACATAGGTATAGATGTGCCATGGTGGTTTGCCACATACCTCAATGCCTCACATACATGGAACCAATGATAAAAACCACATGATTGTCTCAATAGATGCAGAAGAGGCCTTCGACAAAATTCAACACCACTTCATGCTAAAACAACCCCTCAGTAAAGTAGATATCAATGGAACATATCTCAAAATAATAAGAGCAATTTTTAGGAAACTCACAGGCAATATCATACTGAATGGGCAAAAGCTGGAAGCATTCCCTTTGAAAACCAGCACAAGACAAGGATGCCCTCTCTCCCCACTCCTGTTCAGCATAGTATTGGAAGTTCTGGCCAGAGCAATCAGGCAAGAGAAAGAAATAAAGGATATTCAAATGGGAAGAGAGGAAGTAAAATTGTCTCTGTTTGCAGATGACATGATTGTATATTTAGAAAAACCCATCGTCTCAGCCCAGCCCAAAATCTTTTTAAGCTGATAATCAACTTAAACAAAGGCTCAAGATACAAAACCAATGTGTAAAAATCACAAACATTCCTATGCACCAATAATAGACAAATAGCCAAATCATGACTGAACTCCCATTCACAACTGCCACAAAGATAATAAAATATCTAGGAATACAACTTACAAGGGATGTGAAGGACCTCTTCAAGGAGAGCTACAAACCACTGCTCAAGGAAGTCAAGGAAGTAAGAGAGGACACAAACAAATGGAAAAACCTTCCATTGTCATGGATAGGAAGAATCAATATCATGAAAATGGCCATACTGCCCAAAGTAATTTATAGATTCAATGCTATCCCCATCAAGCTACCATTGACTGTCTTCACAGAATTAGAAAAAAACTATTTTAAATTTCATATGGAACCAAAAAAGAGCCAGTAGAGCCAAGACAGTCCTAAGCAAAAAGAACAAGGCTGGAGGTATCATACTACCTGATTTCAAACTATACTAAAAGGCTACAGTAACCAAAACAGCATGGTGCCAGTACCAAAACACATATATGGACTAATGGAACAGAACAGAGGCCTCAGAAATAGCGCCACACATCTACAACCATCTGATCTTTGACAAACCTGACAAAAACAAGCAATGGGTAAAGGATCCCCTATTCAATAAATGGTGTTGGGAAAACTGGCTAGCCATATGCAGAAAACTGAAACTGAACCCCTACCTTACACCTTATACAAAAATGAACTCAAGGTGGATTAAAGACTTAAACATAAGGCCTAAAATCATGAAAGCCCTAGAAGAAAACCTAGGCAATACCATTCAGGACATAGGCATGGACAAAGACTGCAGGACTAAAACACCAAAAGCAATGGCAACAAAAGCCAAAATTGACAAAGGGATCTAATTAAACTAAAGAGCTTCACAGCTGCACAGCAAAGGAAACTATCATCAGAGTCAAAAGAATAGGAGAAAAATTTTGAAATATATCTGTCTGACTAAGGGCTAATATCCTGAATCTACAAGGAACTTAAACAAATTTACAAGAAAAAAAAAAAGAAACAATCCCATGAAAAAGTGGACAAAGGATATGAACAGACACGTCTCAAAAGAAGCCATTTTTGTGGCCAAGAAACACATGAAAAAAAGCTCATCATCACTGGTCATTAGAGAAATGCAAATCAAAACCTCAATGAGATGCCATCTCATGCCAGTCAGAATGGCGATCATTAAAAAGTCAGAAAACAACAGATGCTGGAGAGGATGTGAAGAAATAGAAAGGCTTTTACACTGGTGGTGAACTGTAAATTAGTTCAACTATTGTGAAAGACAGTGTGGTGATTCCTCAAGGATCTAGAACCAGAAATACCATTTGACCCAGCAATGCCATTACTGGGTATATACTCAAAGGATTATCAATCATTCTACTATAAAGACACATGCACACATATGTTTACTGCAGCACTATTCACAATAGCAAAGACTTGGAACCAACCCAAATGCCCATTAGTGATAGACTGGATAAAGAAAATATGGTGCATATACACCATGGAATACCATGCAGCCATAAAAAAGATGAGTTTGGCCGGGCATGGTGGCTCACCCCGTAATCCTAGCACTTCGGGAGACCAAGGCAGGCGGATCACAAGGTCAGGAGATCGAGACCATTCTGACAAACATGGTGAAACCCCATCTCTACTGAAAATAGAAAATTAGCTGGGCATGGTGGTATGTGCCTCTAATCCCAGCTATTTGGGAGGCTGAGGCAGGAGAATAGCTTGAACCAGGGAGGCAGAGGTTGCAGTGAGCTGAGATGGCACCACTGCACTTCAGCCTGGCAACAGAGCAAGACTCCATCTCACTCATCATAAGGATGAGTTCATGTCCTTTGCAGGGACGTGGATGAAGCTGGAAACCATTATTCTCAGCAAACTAACACTGGAACAGAGAACCAAACACCGCATATTCTCACTCATAAGTAGGAGTTGCACAATGAGAACACAAGGACACAGGGAGAGAAACATCACACACCAGGGCCTGTCGGGGGTGGGGAGCTAGGGGAAGGATAGCATTAGGAGAATTACCTAATGTAGATGATGGGTTGATGGGCACAGCAAACCATTATGGTACATGTATGCCTATGTAACAAACCTGCACGTTTTTCATATGTATCCCAGAACTTAAAGTATAATTTAAAAAGTCATAATAAAAGCAAAAAAAAAAATACAAAAATTAGTTAGGTATGATAGCACATGTTTATAATCCCAGCTACTTGGGAGGCTGAGCAGGAGAACTGCATGTACCCAGGATGCAGAGGTTGCAGTGAGCTGAGATCACGTCATTGCACTCCAGCCTGGGTGACACAGCAAGGCTCCATCACACACACACACACAAAATTAGAAATGTGAATGTTTATCTTCAAGGCTCAATTTAATATTCAAATTGCCGCAAAACTGTATTTTACACATCAATATCACCATTAATTAAACAACATTAATTGTTAATGCCAAGAAAGAAAGAAAAAAACTACCTCTCCTGGATTTTCCAGAGCAGCATTGATTTGGGAAATTTGAGATAAAAGTGAGGTATTTTGTTACATGTACATTAGAATTAATTTAGTTTTTATGCTTTCATAAACTCATATTTTTATTTGTTCTTTCATACTCTGCCTTCTTCCAGAAAGAAGTTGAAGCAGCTGCTTTTCCATATGTATGAATTTGCTGATCAGAAAAAAATTATTCATCAAACCATTTATCTGGGTCTTTTGCTAGGGAGTTATGTTTGCCATTTTTATGAGAGTTGGAAGTGTGCAGCCCCAGGGAGCAAGTAGCAAGGCTGGGAATAGGCCATGGACAGGAGCCAGCCTACCCTGGGGCCACTGCACAGCTGCAGGGAGCTTTCAGGGACTGGAGATTTAGCCGAGAGTCCCTGATCTAGCCAAACCTAGAATTCCATACCTGTTCTCCTTGAATCCTATCCTCTCGGAGATGCTCTGCCCCAGGTATAACTTCTCTCAAGCTCTCTTCACAATGGACTTCCTTCCTATCCTTCAAATGCACCATTGGTTCATTTATTCCCTCAATATTGATTGATGCTTTCTCTTTGTCAAGCCCTGTGCTAGACACTAGAAACACAACATAAATTCCCTGTCCTCATACAGCATGAAGCGGGGAATTCAGGGCCGTCTTCTTTCCTTCCTCTGCTTCTTTGAATAACCTGTTCCCCATATGAGGATTGCCTTTTTCTGTCTTCATCTATCAAATTTCTGTTCATCTTTCAAACCCCAGCTCTAATAATCCCTCTTCCCAGAACCCTCAGCAAAGAAGCATCAGTGGGGACTGTTCTCTGTGTCACCACAGAATCTTGTGTGTGCTCTTCCCAGTCCTATAGGACACTTGCACCCATTTTCATTCCCCCGATCAGTCCTCAAGCTCACCATGGGCAGAGCCAGGGACCAAGTCTTATTCAGCTTTGTCTCCAGTGACCAGTAATGTCTGATACACCATTGACAGCTATGAGTGTTTGTACAGCAATTGATGAGTTGGTGAAACCACGGCGCAAACAGAGGGGAACGGGACGAGCAATTGTGGAGGGTTTTCATGAAGGAAAAGCTGGTAGGTCAGCATGGAGTGCCAGAGAGGAGGTGTGCAGGGCATGAGAGCCGCTGACTGCAGAGGAAGGCACACCCCAGGTTTTCAAGGGAAGGCTTCACAGATGAGGGAGCATTGAGGTGCTGCAGTCAGGATTAGGTGAGGGTTTTGAGGCATACATAAATGTTTTCCAGGCTGCATGCTGTGCAGGGCATCCGGGTTGAGGAAGCAGCATGAGGCAGAGCATCTGCAGGTGGTTCTGGCTGCGTGGAGTCAAAGAACTGCAGGAAGGGAGGCTGGAGAGCTGGGCACAAGTCAGCTCAGGGAGGGCTTGGGTGCCCTTCACCAGGCTGTAGGTCACTTGCACCTGTCTTCATCCCCCAACCAGTCCTCAATTTCATCTACATTGAATAAAATTAACATATCATGTACTATTTAACTGTGAGAGTTTGAGTTGTAGTTGACTGATAAAATATTATAGTTAATAGTCATTTAAACATTTACTAATTTTTATTTTATAGAGGTCCTGTTTTTGAGCCTACCATCTTTTTCAGGTCTCTAACATGTCTGCAGACTATGGAAGCTCAAGGACTTTAGACACTTTGTCTTCAGTGCCTAATGGATTGAACAGCCCTGGGGACACCACCTGGCTGGGGAGAAGACAACTTCGTGACCTTCATCACCCAAGTCCTCCCAGGGAGCCTCATTTTTTTCCCCTTGGGAAAAGAGGAGCAGCTGAGGAAAGATCTGCCCTGGGGCACTCTCCGAGCTGCTGCCCCAGCTGAGACCTGGGCTCTGGGAGAGGTCATGGCCTTAGTGTCCAGGGGGAGTGAGTCAAAGCTGCTGCAGGAACTGTCCTAGTGAGGGCCCTGGGGCCAGCCGACACTTAGGAGTGCCCTCTGAGTCTGAGGGGACCCTGACCTACCCCCTTCCCTGCAGAGTTATAAGCTCAGGACAGCAGTGTCCCAGGCATTCTGGGGAGCAAGCGAGGCTGCTAGCTGCCCCCACACCTCCAACATTGCCGGCGGGAGCTCTGAGAAGGAGCCCAGCCTGGTCTGCTGTCCCCGCTCACCGCCAGCCGCCTGCCTCTCTGCCTCCATCTCTTTCCCACATCCATGCGAGTGTGTGCCTGGCTGCCTGTGTCTGCTTCTCTTCCTTTCTCTGTGTCCTCTTCTTTCTTTCTCTTTCTCTGGGCCTGTTATGATCTGCCTGACTCTTTTCCTTCCTTTCCGTCTCTCCATCTGTCTCTCTATGCCTCCGTTTCTGTTGGCTGTCTTTGTGTGTCTCTGTCTCCAAAGTCTTGTTCCATCCCTCCCTCCTCTTCCTGTATCTCCAGCTCTGAGGTTCTCCTGCTAGGTCTTCAGCTCATTCCTTTCGCCTTTCTTTCTTCCTTCCTTGACTTCTCTGGTTTTTGCTGTCTCTCAACCTCCGGATTTGCCGGCAGCGCCGTCCCTCTCTAGCCATCCCTGATCTCTTCTTCCCCTTATCCTCTCTTATCCCCAAGGCTCTTCCCCTTGCAGCACTGCTCTGGGTCTCCTGCTGGAGCCTCCCCACCGTTGTGTCCTGGCTTCCCCTTCTCTGCCCAGGCCCCCACAGTCCAGGCTCCCATCTGCCTGCTCATGGGCTCCTCTTCCAGCTCTCTCTCCTGGGGAGACTGGACTGGCCCTGCCTTTCCCCACCGCCCCATTTATCATCTTTTTTTTGAGATGGAGTCTCACTCTGTCACCCAGGCTGGAGTTCAGTGACACAAACTTGGCTCACTCTAACCTCCACCTCCCAGGTTCAAGCGATTCTCCTGCCTCAGCCACCCAAGTAGCTGGGACTACAGGCTTGTGCCACCACACCCAGCTTTTTTTTTTTTTTTTAGTAGAGATGGGGTTTCACCATGTTGCCCAGGATGGTCTTGATTTCTTGACGTCTTGATCCACCCGCCTCAGCCTCCCAAACTGCTGGGATTACAGGCGTTAGCCACCATGTCTGGCCCCACCTGCCCTTTTTGCAACCCCCCCCCCACACCCCACTTGTGTGCCTCACAAAGGCCTCACGCCTGCATCTCAGCATCACAGACATGCTTCCCTGCCCTGCAGTTCCCAGCCTCCTCTTCTCTTGCTTTTTTGCCTCGTTTGGTCCCTTTGACAGCCTCCCAGGGGGTCTCAGTGTCTCTGTCTCCTTCCTTTGTCTTTTCCCCTCTTCTAGGATTCTTAGAATGAACATTTTCCCACCCTCTCCCCTTCCTGGGCTCCCGGATCTTTCTCTTCCTGTTGCTCAGTTGTGTTTTCAGCCTCTCCTTCTCTCTCTCCTGTCTGTGTCCTCAGGGTCTGGTTCTCTGTGCCTCCCTGTGCCTCACTGTCTTCTTGGGTGTGTCTCTCTGCCTGCTGAGACCTCTCTTTTTTCAGCAGTCATATCAATCATTCTCTGCTTTTTATTTTTTCTTTCTTTCTAGTTTTACTTGTTTCTTCTCTAGCCATTCCTGGCCTTGCAGGTCTGTGGTGATACCGGGGTATGGTGCGTGTGTGTTGGGGGGTGGGTGGGGGAAGAAGGGTTGGCAAAGGGGAAAGGAAGAGAAAGCAAATCTTTAGAACCCGGCAGAACCATATATTATTGCAACCAGCCTCCTCTTTTTGCAGATAAGGAATGACTACTTGCTCAGAGTCAAGGCCAGTAATGGCAAAAGTGAGAATTCAAAAGCAGCTGTCTTGAGTCTTTTATCTCCTAGTCAGTGCTGCTGGAGAAGAGATATGACAGGAGGAGAGAAACATAAGAATCCAAAGGGGGAAAAAAAATTTTTTTCTCCGATCTCTATTACATCCCAGCAAGGGACCAAGGCTAGCAACCTCAATCCCAAGCCAGTTCTGGCCAACCAGGAGCTAGAGGCTCACCCACTACCAGGACCTTGCACACACAATCTGTTTCTGTTTTCTCATTGCCAGCAGGTCATCATCAAACCTAACTGTGACAGAGTCAGAATGTGAAGCTCAGAGAGGCCGAGCAACTAGCCCTAAGACACACAGCAAGGAAGGTGAGAGTAGAAACCCATTTCCAGGCTTCACTCTGGAGGACGGTGCAAATCCACCAAAGGACAAGGAGTCCTGGGGGCCAGGGACTTGTCGCCCACATCTTCTCTGCTTCCTCTGCCCTCAGCCTGCAGGCACAAGCTGGAGGTAAGAACTGGGTGGTCTCTCATTACCCTTGCTTAAGGACCCCACAACTCAGGAGCTGATGTGCTTTGCAGCATCAGGCTCCTCTGTCCCTAGGTCCATGTCCTGGCTCTTGGCTCATGTGGGAGCAGCACTTGGCATTGCAGAATCTGGGCTGGAGGTCAGTCCATTTGGATGCTCTCCCTACTCAGACACTCTCAAGCTGAATGAACTTAAGCCAATAGCTTCCCTTCTCTGGGCTTTAGTAAAAAGAAAGGATTGCATTAATTGCTATCAAATTAAGTCTTTAACTCATAAGAGGAGTTCTAGGGAACCGTGTGTTTCTGGTGAAGGTGAGTAGGTGGATTCTGAGCTCCTGCAGAAGTTTGTCTTTGACAAAAATGTTCAAAGGCTTTAAAAAGGTTGAAAACGTGTAACTCTGAAATTGTTATGACTCCAGGCCCCGCTCCCCAATGTCCACCTGTCCCACTGCGCATTTTCTTTTTTTTTTTTTTTTTTTTTTTTATTTGGTTTTGTTTTTTTTTTCCTGTCTGTTGTGTGATGGCGCGATCTCGGCTCACCACAACCTCCACCTCCTGGGTTCAGGCAATTCTCCTGCCTCAGCCTCCTGAGTAGCTGGGACTACAGGCACGCGCCACCATGCCCAGCTAATTTTTTGTATTTTTAGTAGAGACAGGGTTTCACCATGTTGACCAGGATGGTCTCGATCTCTTGACGTCGTGATCCACCCGCCTCGGCCTCCCAAAGTGCTGGGATTACAGGCGTGAGCCACCGCGCCCGGCCCCCCACTGTGCATTTTCAGTTCTGTCCTCAAGGAGTGGCCAGTCTAGAGGACAGGGTCCCCTCAGCCAGGCATGCCTACTGGCTGTTCTTTATTTCTTATTACAAGTAACTCATGTTTATTGTGAAAACTTCAGGAAGTCCTAGAAGTTTTAACAAACAAATATCACCTACAAACCTAATCTTCCAGAAATGACCATTGTTAAAATTTTAATATATTCCTTTCCAATTTTTTGTCTATGCATGTAAATCTTTACACTATTAGGATCGGGTTATATATTATTTCACATCCTGCTTTTTTAACTTAACAATCTGTCAGAGCATTTCCTCATAGCAGGGATTTTTAGAACAAAGTGGCCACAGGGAACCCTTAGAAATATTAGGGAGAACACTGGACTTCTTAGAGCGGATCAGACCAGGGCCTATATTACTTCAAATCTGCATATTAAAGAGACAAGAGTTATCTTCATGAGACTGAAAGGTTTGGAAACCTTAGGTTATGCTTGGGAGGTCTGTGAACCGCCGTAAAATAAACATTCACCTACATTTTCTCCTCAGTTGTTTGATAGTTTTGTTTTTTCTAAATCTTTAACATATTTAGAATTTGCCTTGATATACCATGTGAAATAATAACCCAAATCATTAATTAATTGTCCGAGCAACATTTGTTGAATAACTCTTCCTTGCCCCTCTGACTTACAATAGCATCTTCATCCTATGATAAGGTCTACTTCTGAGTTCTCTATTCTGTCCAGTTCTTACCTCATACTACATTTTTAGTTTGTGGTTTTATTTATATGTTTAAACCTTTGGAAGGCTGTCTACACTTAGAGTTATCAGATAAAACACAGATGCCCAGTTAAATTGTAATTCATTTCCTTGGTTAGAGTCACCCCATTATTCTCTCACGAGCTTTTGAATTGTGTTATCAAGTTCTCCCAAGTTGAGAGGAATCTGTGAAGCCAGAGCACCAGAGAGAGTACCTGTCAGAAATGGGTACGGCAGTAGCTGAGATATTTCACCCCCGTGGAGTAAATGTGCTTCGTCATGCATTGCCAACTCTTTCCAATCAATTGCCCTTTCACAAAACTCTAGACATTGTGGATTTGCTTTGTATAGTTTCCCATCATCCCTAGAATTTTGAATATTTTAGGAGAAAAACATAAATTGTTCTGAGTCATAACACCAAAAAAAATGAATACTGAAAGGTAAACCCATACTTTCTCAGTATGTTCACTGTCTCCAACAAAGCAAAACCAATTTATTGGTACCACATCAACAGTGTGAAGGAGTCTTTGAAGTATTTGTAATTAAGAATGTATGACAGGCTGGGCGCAGTGGTTCACACCTGTAATCCCAACACTCTGGGAGGCCGAGGTTGGTGGATCACAAGGTCAGGAGATGGAGACCATCCTGGCTAACACGGTGAAACCCCGTCTCTTCTAAAAATGCAAAAAATTAGCTGGGCGTGGTGGCGGGCGCCTGTAGTCCTAGCTACTCAGGAGGCTGAGGCAGGAAAACCTCTTGAACCCAGGAGGTGGAGGTTGAAGTGAGCCGAGATCATGCCACTGCATTCCAGCCTGGGCAATAGAGCGAGACTCCGTCTAAAAAAAAATGTAGGACAAATGAACGTTAACTGTACAATTTCTGCATTCTTAATTTAAGATTTTGTCCTCTTTGTATAGTATACTGGGATTATTATTTTTATTTTGGTAATTCTGAAAATTGTTTATAGGACTATCCTCAAGGTATCCAAGATCTTTCTTTGACTGCAAAATATCCTGCCCCTATATTTTAGAAAAATCACTTTCTCATTTGAGGAGATAATGTTATAGTGATCATTTTGGTAAAAATTATTGAATGAACGACATCATTCATGAACAACATTTAAGGTCATTCACCAAAGAAAGCTAAATCTTAACTATCAACTCTGATCATTTTCCTGCATAGCACTGACTGTAATGCCCATTGGTATCCTTAGCCCTAATGCAAACACTGATAGCAAGGGATGAATACCGTAGTCCCAGCTCTGATCCTAATCTTAATTCACACAAGGCTTAGGAGCCACTGACGTCCCAAAAGAACAGAATATGGGGTGAATAACAGTACAGAGAAAACAAGGCTGTGTCGGGAAAGAAAAAAATAGATGCCTACAGGCCAGAATAGAACACAGCCTCTGTGCTGCCCTGACCTGGCATGGCCCCTTTAATCAGTATGGCCCTCCACCAAATCCTGAACCAAATCCCAACATCACTCAAACTCCTTTTGGAACGGAGCTCTTGGCACCTCCACCTGCCAGTCCAAAGCTTCCTGATACTGTTAGGAAATGTAAATGAAACAATGAACGTGAAAATTCCTTACACACCCTTGGCACAGGCAATCAACAACATATCCTAAAAACTCTTTAAACAGGCAGATCACAATGCGGGAGCTCAACCAGTCCACTGTGACAGAATTCATTCTAGTGGGCTTCACTGCCAACCCCAGGACCAGTCCTCTGCTCTTTACCTTCTTCTTCATCTTTTACCTGATGATCCTCATGAGCAACAGCCTCCTCATCACCCTCATCCACCAGGACTTCCACCTGCACACACCCATGTACTTTTTCATCAGTGTCCTCTCCCTGCTGGACGTGTGCTACACCACCACCACTGTGCCCCAGATGCTGGCACACATTCTCAGCAAGAAGAGGGCCATCTCTTTTGCTAGATGTGTGGCCCAGATGTACGTCTTCCTCCTCTTCGGGGTCACTGAGTCCTGGCTTTTCTCCATCATGTCCGTGGACAGGTACATGGCCATCTGCCACCCTCTCAGGTACAAGGTCATCATGAGCCCCTGGGTGTGTCTCTTCATGGTGGGTGTCTGTGCAACCTATGGGGTGCTGGGTAGCCTGTGCTATACTTTCTTTGCTATGCACCTGCCCTATTGTGGGCCTAATGAGATTGACCACTACTTTTGTGAGGTTCCTGCAGTTCTGAAGCTGGCCTGTGCAGACACATCCTTCAATGACCTGGTGGACTTCATTATAGGCTTCAATGTCATTGTGGTCCCGCTCTCCCTGGTTGTCATAGTCTATGCCAACATCTTTGCCACCATCATGAAGATCCGCTCAGCCCAGGGGCGAATCAAAGCCTTTTCCACCTGTGCCTCCCACATCACTGTCGTCACCATGTTCGCCATTCCATGTATCATCATGTACATGGGCCCTGGCTCTGGCTCCTTATCAAACAGTGGCAAGAAAATGGCCCTTTTCTATAACATAGCCACATCCTTCCTCAATCCTGTCATCTACAGTCTAAGGAACAAAGATGTGAAAAAAGCTTTCTTCAAATGGATGGGATGGAGCAGGACCCCAGAGTAAGACTTGAAGGCTAAAGACCTTGGGAGCCCAACAAAGCAAACTTGCAATCACCAATTCCCCAAGGACTCTTCCATGAGATCTAGCAGAGCTGGACTCTTCACCCTTGCCCAAGTGAGAGATGAACAAGGTGCTTGGACATCTGCAATATCTGTGATGATGTCTGACACAGAGAAAATTGTGAAAGTAAAGTGCAGTGGTTAAAATCTTGGACTTTAATGCCAGACAGACCAGGATGACAGACTCAGTTTCACCACTTAGTAGGCACATGAATTTTTGCAGGTCATTTAACTATTTTGAGGTGTGTGATTCTTTCTTACAGATAAGTTGTAATGAATATATGAAATAATTTGTAAAATGTGCTTAGTACAGAGCCTGGCATGTAGTCACCTTTCAACAAATGTTCATTTTAATTTTTTAAAATTTACTACTCAGGAATGAACCATTAACCAGTCATCAACCGTGATCCTCTGGGGCTGTGGAAGTGACTGGAGCCCTAGACAGTAAAAGAAAAAGAGGGAAAAGTAGAAGAAAGAGAAACTCAAAAACTGAAAAGTAGAGAATCTTAGGGTGAGGAGGAGACTTGAGAAAGAGGAAAGGAATCTTTATCTAGTCACTTACAAACTATGCCCATTAGAGCATCTGAGGTTGATTGAAATCATCTTGGGTAAAGGGGTGTTTTGTAACAGTGTTTTATTTCTGTGCTTTTTGAAAAACAATTTATACCTCTTGATTTTCTTTTTCATCTTTTTTAAATAAAGTCTATTATGGAAAACTAGGGCCTTTCTTGGGTGATATCAAGGAAAAGGGATACTGTCCACATAACGATGAGGAAAATTAGAGGGAGGAGAGTGAGCATAGTGTTACCACCGATGCAAAGTCTGGAGAGAGCTAAAAACTTAATAGGAAGTTTTAGCTCCATTCTCCTTTGCTTGGAAGACCCTTCCCTCCAAACTCTGCTTATTCCTCATAGAATCTTTACAAACCCCATGAGAAACCAGGGTCCATGCCAAGGGTGCAGGTTCGCAGTGTTCTCAGAAGTATTACCCTACCTGCATGCCTAGGAGCCTCGGTGTTACATATATAATCAAGCAAAACTAAAACGCAGGTGGCAAAACAGGGCATAAAATTGCAACATACTTACAGATGTCTGGTTAATATCATTAGCATAGAAAGGGCTCTTCCAAGTTGGAAAGAAAAATACAAACACCTCAGAAAATTGGCAAGATGTGAACAGTTCATTTTTAAAAATCCAAATCATTAATAGGCATATAGGGAAATTCCACCAAAGCAGGCATCAAGAAATGCAAATTAAAATATCAACATCATCTTTTACCTTTGAAACGCTCAGCGTTTTTAATCAGAGGTGGCCAGAATACAATGAAATATGAACTTTATAGATTGCTAGTGGGAGTATAAATCGTCTTTACGTAAGACAATTTGTCTTTATGTATCAAGAACCATAAATATTTGTATGCCTTTCAACCAAATAATTCCACTTTTGGGATATTTTTGGAATAGGTATCAGAAGCTCAGGAAAAAAACACTTTTTTTTTTTTTTTTTTTTTTTTTTTGAGACAGAGTTTTACTCTTGTTGTCCAGGCTGGAGTAAAATGCTGTAATCTCGGCTCGCAGAAAACTCCACCTCCCGGGTTCAAGATTCTCCTGCCTCAGCCTCCCAAGAAGCTGGGATTACAGGAATGCACCACCATGCCCAGCTAATTTTGTATTTTTAGTAGAGACGGGGGTTTCTCCATATTGGTCAGGCTGGTCTCGAACTCCCGACCTCAGATGATCTGCCCACCTTGATCAGCACCAAAGTGCTGGGATTACAGGCATCAGCCACCACACCCGGCCCAATACAGTGATTTTTATTGCTACTCTTGATGGGAAAAATTTAGAATCCACCGAAACTATTTCTATAATAGTGACTCATTTAGATATATTATGGTATGATCACATAATGGTATACTGTGTAGCCATTGAAAATATATTTTAGAAACATATTTAATAATGTAAATGCTCACAACATGATGCTAAGTGAATTAAAGCAGGAAACAGATAGTGAACAGCAGATTGTGATCACACCATTAACAGCTGTTATTGCCTTTTCGCCCTTGAAATCAGACATCAAAGTTTTTAACTGGGACAGAAGGCCACTGTGTCAACACAACTCTGTGCACATACACACAAACACAAACACACACACACATTACTCCAATTATGAAACTTAGTTAATAATAATGTATCAATATTGCTTTATCAATTAGAAATAAACTTACCACACTAAAGCAGGATACTAACAATAGGGGAAACTGTGTGAGATGGTGGGGTAGGGAGGAGGAATATTTGAAAAGTCTGCCCTTCACATGCAATTTTTCTATAAACCTAACACTGCTGTAAAAAATAATTAATTTAAAAGAGGTCAAATGAAAATACTAGAAATAAAAACCATGGTATCAGAAATGAATAATATCTAGAATTCACAAAGAACTTTAATGAATTTACAAGGAAAAAAAAACCAACCCCATCAAAAAATAGGCAAAGAATATGAACAGACACTTCTCAAAAGAAGACATTTATGTGGCCAGCAAACTTACAAAAAAAGCTCAACATCACTGATCATTAGAAAAGCGCAAATCCAAACCACAATGCAATAGCATCTCACGCCAGTCAGAATGGCGATTATCAAAAAGTCAAGAAACCACAAACGCTAGCGAGGCTGTGGAGAAACAGGAATGCTTTTACACGGTTGGTGGGCATGTAAATTAATTCAACCATTGTGGAAGACAGTATGGAGATTTCTCAATGATGTAGAGCCAGAAAGACCATTTGTAAAAGGATGGCAATACCATAAGTAAAACGATGGGCAATGAAACATCATGTAAGCACTAATCAAAAGAAAACTGGAGTTGCTTTATTAACATCAGACACAGCCAACGTCAGGATGAGGACTATTAACAGGAATAGAGAGGGACATTATGCAATGATAAATAAGTAAATTTATCAAGAAGTGTTTACATAAATAACATAATAATTTATCATAAATAAGTAAATTTTTCAAGAACAGTCCTAAACTTTAATGCACCTAAAAACAGAGCTTCAGCAATCCCATTACTGGGTACATACCCAAAAGAAATATAAATCATTCTATATGCACATGTATGTTTATTGCAACACTATTTACAATAGCAAAGTCATGGAACCAACCCAAATGCCCATCAATGATAGACTAGATAAAGAAAATGTGGTACATATATACCATGGAATACTATGCAGCCATAAAAAGCAATGAGATTGGGGAGGATCCAAGATGGCCAAATAGGAGCAGCTCCAGAGTGCAGTTCCCAGCAAGAACAACGCAGTGGGTGAGTGCTCACTGCATTTCCAAACAAGTTTTCACTGCCCACAGATCAGGAGATTCCCAGGCTGAAAAGCACCATGAGTTTTCAGCACGGCTGGTGCCACCGCTTGGCACACAGAAACTCCAACAAACCTGGGCAGCCATTTCAACTGGCACCTGGAACACCTGGGAGACAGAGCTGCCTATTCAACTGAAAGGGAGGGGGCTGAGACAGGGAGCCAGGCAATCTGGCTTGGCGGGTACCACCCCACAAAACGAGCAATCTGAAACACTCTGGATTGAGTGTTTTGCAGCAAGCGCAGCTGGACCTGGGACAGTCCAGCTTAGTGGGGGGAAGGGCGTCCACCACTACCGAGGCAGTCCGCCAATACTGAGGCAGTTCACACAACAGCTGGGCAGAGCCTGTGGCAGCTCAGCAATGCCTCTGCTGGCCGACTGTGACTAGACTACTCTATGCAGGGCAGGGCATCCAGGCAAGAGCACATCAGGAACTTATAAATAAAGTCGACCTTCCTAGGTCAGAGCACTTGGAAAAAGAGGCGGTTATGAGTTCTGCTGCAGCATACTTAAAGTACCTGCCCAGCAGCTCTGCATGGAACAACAGAGCTCCCAGTACAGCACTTGAGCCCTTAGAAGGGACAAACTGTCTCCTCAAGCAGCTCCCTGATCCCCATATACCCAAAGAGACACCTCATAAAGGAGAGCTCAGGCAGACATCTGGTGGGTACCCTTCTGGGACGAAGATAACAGAAGAAACCAGCAGCAACTCTTACTGTTCTGCAGCACCTGCAGGTGATCCCCAGGTAAGCAGGGTCTGGAGTGGACCTCCAGCAGTCCAGCAGCAGAGGGTTCTGACTGTTAGAAGGAAAACTAAGAAACAGAAAGAAATAGCTTGAACATCAACAAAAAGAACATCCACTCAGAGACCCCATCCAAAAGTCACCAACTACAAAGACCATAGGTAGATAAAGCCACTAAGATGGGAAGAAACCAGAGCAAAAAGGATGAAAACACCAAAAACCAGAACACCTTTCCTCCTCCAAGGGATCACTACTTCTCACCAGCTAAGGATCAAAGATGGATGGAGAATGAATCTGATGAATTGACAGAAACAGGCTTCAGAAAGTGAGTAATAACAAACTTCTCAGAGCTAAAAGAACATGAGCTAACCCAATGCAAAGAAACTGAGAACCTATAAAAAAAAAAAGGTTGGATGACATGCTAACTAGAATAAATAGCTTAGAGAAGAATATAAACGACTTCATGGAGCTGAAAAACATGACAGGAGAACTTCGTGAAGCATACACAAGTTTCAATAGCCAAATTGACCAAGCAAAAGAAAGGCTGTCAGAGATTGAAAATAACTCAATGTAGTAAAACGAGAAGGCAAAAATAGAGAAAAAAGAGTGAAAAGAAATGAACAAAGCCTCCAAGAAATATGGGATTATGTGAAAAGACCTAATCTACATTTGATAGGTGTACCTGAGTATGACGGAAAGAATGAATCCAAGCTGGAAAACACTCTTCAGGATATTATCCAGGAGAACTTCCCCAACCTAGCAAGGCAGGCCACCATACAAATCCAGGAAATACAGAGAACACCACAAAGATATTCCTCAAGAAGAGCAACCCCAAGGCACATAATCATCAGATTCACCAGGGTTGAAATAAAGGAAAAAACGCTAAGGGCAGCCAGAGAGAAAGATCAGGTTACCCACAAAGGGAAGCCCATCAGACTCACAGCAGATCTCTCTGCAGAAACCCTACAAGCCAGAAGAGTGTAGGGGCCAATATTCAACATCCTTAAAGAAAAGAACTTTCAACCTAGAATTTCATATCCAGCCAAACTAAGCTCCATAAGTGAAGGAGAAATAAAATCCTTTACAGACAAGCAATTGCTGAGAGATTTCGTCACCACTAGGCCGGCCTTACAAGAGCTCCTGAAAGAAGCACTAAACAAGGAAAGGAACAACCAGTACTAGCCACTCCAAAAATGTACCAAATGGTAAAGACCATTGACATAATAAAGAAAATGCATCAACTAAAGGGGAAAACATTCAGCTAGCATCAAAATGGCAGGATCAAATTCATACATAACAATATTAATCTTAAATATAAATGGGCTAAATGCCCCAATCAAAAGACACAGACTGTAAATTGGATAAAAAGTCAAGACCCATCAGTGTATTTAGGAAACCCATCTCACATGCAAGAACACACATAGGCTAAAAATAAAGGGATGGAGAAAGATTTATCAAGCAAACGGAGAGCAAAAAAAAGCAGGAGTTGCAATCCTAGTCTTTTATAAAATGGACTTTAAAGCAACAAAGATCAAAAGAGACAAAGAAGGGCATTACATAATGGTAAAAGGATCAATGCATAAAGAAGAGCTAACGATCCTAAATATATATGCACCCAATACAGGAGCACCCAGGTACATAAAGCAAGTTCTTAATGACCTACAAAGAGACTTAGACTCCCACACAATAATAGTGGGAGACTTTAACACTCCCCTGTCAATATTAGACAGATCAATGAGACAGAAAAGTAGCAAGGATATCCAGGACTTGAACTCAGATCTGGACCAAGCTGGCCTAATAGACCTCTAGAAAAATCTCCACCCCAAATCCACAGAATATACATTCTTCTCAGCACTGCATTGCACCTACTCTAAAATTGACCACATAATTGGAAGTAAATCACTCCTCAGCAAATGCTGAAGAAAATCATAATAAACAGTCTCTCAGACCACAGGGCAATCAAATTAGAGCTCAGAATTAAGAAACTAACTCAGAACCGTACAACTTCATGGAAACCAAACAACCTGCTCCTGAATGTCGACATTTCAATGTCGAAACAATGAAATGAAAGCAGAAATAAAGATGTTCTTTGAAACTAATGAGAATGAAGACACAACGTACCAGAATCTCTGGGACACATTTAAAGCAATGTCTAGAGGGAAATTTATAGCAATAAATGCCCACCAGAGAAGTGAGGAAAGATCTAAAATTGACACCCTGTCATCAAAATTGAAAGGGCTAGAGGAGCAAGATCAAAAAAACTCAAAAGCTAGCAGAAGACAAGAAATAACTAAGGTCAGAGCAGAAATGAAGGAGATAGAGACACAAAAACCCTTTAAAAAAATCAATAAATCCACGAGCTGGTTTTTTGAAAAGATCACAAAAATAGACAGACTGCTAGCCAGATTAATAAAAAAGAAAAGGGAGAAGAATCAAATAGATGCAATAAAAAATGATAAAGGGGATATCACCACAGATTCCACAGAAATACGAACTAACATCAGAGATTACTACAAACAACTCTATGCACATAAACCAGTAAACTTGGAAGAAATTGATAAATTCCTGGACACTTGCACCCTCCCAAGCCTAAACTAGGAAGAAGTTGAAACCCTGAGTAGACCAATAACAAGGGCTGAAGTTAAGGCAGCAATTAACAACCTACCGACCAAAAAAAGCCCAGGTCCAGATGGATTCACAGCCAAATTCTACCAGACATACAAAGAGGAGTTTATACCACTCCTTCTGAAGCTATTCCAAACAATTCTAAAAGAGATAATCCTTCCCAAATCATTTTATGAGAGCAACATCATACTGATAGCAAAACCAGGCAGAGACTCAACATAAAAAGAAAGCTTCAGGCCAATATCCATGATGAACATCGATGCAAAAATCTTCAATAAACTACTGGCAAACCGATTGCAACAGCACATCAAAAAGCTTATCCATCACGATCAAGTAGGCTTCATCCCAGGGATGCAAGGCTGGTTCAACATACTCAAGTCTATAAATGTAATCCACCACATAGGCAGAACCAAAGACAAAAACCACATGATTATCTCAATAGATGCAGAGAAAGCCTTCAACAAAATTCAACAGCCCTTCATGCTAAAAACCCTCATTAAACTAGGTATCAAAGGAACATATCTCAAAATAATAAAAGCTATTTACAACAAACCCACAGCCAATATAATACTGAATGGGCAAAAACTGGAAGCATTCCCTTTGAAATCTGGCACTAGACAAGGATGCCCTCTCTCACCACTCCTATTCAATATAGTATTGGAAGTTCTAGCCAGAGTAATTAGGCAAGAAAAAAAAAAAGGATATTCAATTAGGAAAGGAGGAAGTCAAATTGTCTCTATTTGCAGATGGCATGATTGTGTATTTAGAAGACCCTATCATCTCAGCCTGTAACCTCCTTAAACTGATAAGCAACTTCAGCAAACTCTCAGGATACAAAATCAATGTGCAGAATTCACAAGCATTTCTGTACACCAATAACAGACTAACAGAGAGCCAAATCATGAGCGAACACCCATTCACAATTGCTACAAAGAGAATAAAATACCTAGGAATACAACTAACAAAGGATGTAAAGGACCTCTTCAAGGAGAACTACAAACCACTCAAGAAAATAAGAGCAGACACAAACAGATGGAGAAACATTCCATGCTCATGGTTAGGAAGAATCAATATCGTGAAAATGGCCATACTGTCCAAAGTAATTTATAGATTCAATGCTATCCCCATCAAGCTACCAATGACCTTCTTCACAGAACTGGAAAAAACACCTTAAACTTCATATGGAACCAAAAGAGAGCCTGCATAGCCAAGTCAATTCTAAGCAAAAGGAAAGAGAGAGAGAGAGAGAGAGAGAGAGAGACAGAGAGACAGAGAGACAGAGAGAGAGAGAGAAAAGAAAGAAAGAAAGAAAGAAAGAAAGAAAGAAAGAAAGAAAGAAAGAAAGAAAGAAAGAAAGAAAGAAGGAAAGAAAGAGAAGGAAAGAAAGAAGAAAGAAAAGAAAGAAAGAAAGTAAGAAAGAGAAGCAAAGAAAGAAGAAAGAAGGAAAGAAAGAAAGAAAGAGAGAGAGAGAAAGAAAGAAAGAAAGAGAGAAAGAGAGAAGGAAGGAAGGAAGGAAGGAAGGAAGGAAGGAAGGAAGGAAGGAAGGGCGGGCAGGCAACATAATAAATGTGTTAGTAACAACTAATATAGAAGATCAGAAAAGAGGCCTAACTCTAACCACATACAAAAATAGATCAAAGACCCAAGTGTTAAGAGCCAAAGAATATATAACTCTTAGAAGATAACATACGTTTATATGTTCATAACCTTGGATTAGGCAATGATATCTAAATCCCAAGCAACAAATAAAAAAATAGATAAACTGGACTTCAAAATTAAAGACTTCTGTACTTCAGAGGATACTTTTAATAAAATTGCAAGACATTCTACAGAATGGGTGAGAATATTTGCAAAGCATATATCTGATGAGGGAGTTATATCTAAAATATTTAAGAACAGTTGCAATATGACAATAAAACGTCAACTCAATTTTGAAATGGGCTAATTATTTGAATAGAAAATTATTATTTTGTATACCTTCTTCTCCAAAGAAGGTATACAAAAGGACAATATACACATAAAAGATGCTCAACATCATATATGCTCAACATATTACTCACTAAGGAAATGTCAATCAAAACTACAGTAAGCTGTCACTTCATATCTACTAGGATGGCATAACAAAAAAGACAGGCAACATCATGTTATATACCTTGAATATATGCAATTTTTATTTGTCAATATTCCTCAATAAAGCTGGATTAAATAAATATATAAGACAACAACAAATGTTAGTGAGGATGTGGAAAAACCAGAAGACTTACAGATTGCTTGTTGGAATGTAAAATTGTGTCATCACTTTGGAAAAGAGTTTGGCAATTCCTCAAAAATTAAATATAGGTTTCCATGTGCCCCAACATTTTCACTCCTAGGTATATATTCAAGAGAACTAAAAACATATGTTTACACAAAAAATTGTGCATGATGTTTATAGCAGCAGTATTTATAATAGCCAAAAATTACAAATCCAATTGTTTATCAACTGATAAATGAATATATAAAATGTGGTATATCCATAAAATGGAACGTGATATAGCTATGAAAATTAATGAGGGCTATGTACATGCTACAACATGAAACATTTTGAAAACATCATGCAAGGTAAAACAAGCTAGACACAAATAGTCACATGTTATATAATTCTATTTATATGAAATCTACAAAACAGGTAAGCCATAGACACAGGCTGTACACCTCCCAACAGGGGTCACGAGACACCTCATACAGGAGAGCTCAGGCTGGCATCTGTCAGGTGCTCCTCTGGAATGAAGTTTCCAGAGGAAGGAACAGGCAGCAATCTTTGCTATTGTGCAGCCTCTGCTGGTGATACCCAGGTAAACAGGGTTGAAGTGGACTTCCAGCAACTCCAGCAGACCTGTAGAAGAGGTGCCTGACTGTTAGAAGGGAAAGTAACAAACAGAAAGGAATAACATCAACATCTACACAAAGGACATCCACACAAAAACCCCATCCAAAGGTTGCCAACATCAAAGACCAAAGGTAGATAAATCCATGAAGATGAGGAAAAACCAGCACAAAAAGGCTGAAAATTCCAAAAACCAGAATGCCTTTTGTCCTCCAAAGGATCACAACTTCCCACCAGCAAGGGAACAAAACTGGAGGAAGAATGAGTTTGATGAATTGACAGAAGTAGGTTTCAGAAGGTAGGTAACAACAAATTCTTCTGTGCTAAAGGAGCATGTTCTAACCCAATGCAAGGAAGCTAAGAACACTGAAAAACGGTTAGAGGAATTGCTAACTAGAATAACCAGTTTAGAGAAGGACATAAATGACCTGATGGAGCTGAAAACATAGCATAAGAACTTCATGAAGTATACACAAGTATCAATAGCTGAATTGATCAAGTGGAAGAAAAGATATCAGAGATTGAAGATCAACTAAATGAAATAAAGCATGAAGACAAGATTAGAGAAGAATGAAAAGAAATGAACAAAGCCTCCAAGAAATACGGGACTATATGAAAAGACCAAACCTACGTTTGATTGGTGTACCTGAAAGTGATGGAAAGAATGGAACCAAGTTGGAAAACACTCTTCAGGTTATTATCCAGGAGAACTTCCCCAACCTAGCAAGACAGGACAATATTCAAATTCAAGAACTACAGAGAGCATCACAAAGATACCTCGAGAAAACAACCCCAAGACACATAATTGTCAGATTCACCAAAGTTGAAATGAAAGAAAAAATGTTAAGGGCAGGCCAAGAGAAAGGTCAGGTTACACACAAAGGGAAGTTCATTAGACTAACAGTGGACCTCTCTGCAGAAACACTACAAGCCAGAAGAGAATGGGGACCAATATTCAATATTCTTAAAGAAAAGAATTTTCAACCCAGAATTTTATATCCAGCCAAACTGAGCTTCATAAGTGAAGGAAAAATAAAATCATTTACAGACAAGCAAATGCTGAGAGCTTTTGTCACCACCAGGCCTGCTTACAAGAGCTCCTGAAAGAAGCACTAAATATGGAAAGGAAAAACCCATACCAGCCACTGCAAAATATACCAAATTGTAAAGATCATTGACACTGTGAAGAAAGTGCATCAACTAACTGGCAAAATAACCAGCTAGCATTATATTGACAGGATCAAATTCACACATAACAATATTAACCTTAAATGTAAATAGGGAAAATGCTCCAATAAAAAGACACAGACTGGAAAATTGGACAAAGAGTCAAGACCCATTGTTGTGCTGTATTCAGGAGACCTATCTCACCTGCAAAGACACACATAGACTCAAAATAAAGGGATGGAGGAAGATTTGCCAAGCAAATGGAAAGCAAAAAAAGCAGGGGCTACAGTTCTAGTCTCTGATAAAACACACTTTAAACCAACAAAGATCGAAAAAGACAAAGATGGGCATTACATAATAGTAAAGGGATCAACACAACAAGATGAGCTAACTATCCTAAATATATATGCACCCAGATTCATAAAGCAAGTCTTTAGAGACCTACAAAGAAACTTAGACTCACACGCAATAATAGTGGGAGACTTCAACACCCCACTGTCAATATTAGACAGATCAATGAGACAGAAAATTAACAAGGATATTCAGGACTTGAACTCAGCTCTGGACAAAGCAGACCTAATAGATACAGAACTCTCTACCCAAAATCAACAGGATATACATTCTTCTCAGTACCACATCACACTTTCTCTAAAAATGACCACATAATTGGAAGTAAAACACTCCTCTGCAAATGCAAAAGAAAGGAAATCATAACAAACAGTCTCTCAGACCACAGTACAATCAAAGTAGAACTCAGGATTAAGAAACTCACTCAAAACCGCACAACTACGTGGAAACTGAATAACCTGTTCCTGAATGACTATGGGGTAAATAACAAAATTATCTGCTCAAATTGTCTTGCTCAGATCCCAACCTCATCCAGTCTCCGGATCTTGCCTGTGTGGTTTCTATCTGTGTTTAGCTCTCCTCTGAACTCCATATGTGTGCTCTAGACATCTCTGGCACTGGAACTGTGGCCTTTCCCTATGATGTACAAATTGGTTTGGTCCTCAGGTGCCTGGCATCTGTGTTGCTAGGGGGAAAGAAAGTCCACACTAGATGCTTTAGCAATCCCTCAATCAAGCTAGTCCTGATCATACTAAGGCATGAAAGAAAACAGAATGCTCCAAGGAGAATTATTACCCCAGTATATTTGAAAAGTGACATGCAGGGGAGGTAAGAGACATGTCTGGAGAAGGCTTCCAATCACATTCAGGGCATTGCTAACTAACCAAGGAGACAGATCATGCAGTATAGAGTTAAGAGACCTGTGATTAGACTTCAGAAAACTGAGTAAAGTCTTGGCTCCAACACTAGGCTTCCATCACTCACAGGATGAAGTCCAAACTCCTTAGCTTGATATTGCAGCTTTTTGTTATTTGATAATATATCTATCTTATTTTTTTCTTCTGATATTTCAACCCACACACTTTTGCATCAGCTACTTTGGACAACCTGACCATCTGCAGATATGTTTTCTTCTGTCACGTTTCTGAGTCTTGGAAACTTTCTCTGCATGTATCCCCAGGATTTCCTCCTCCTAGCCTTCTAAGTCCAATTTTAATACCCACTGAAATATCACCTTGCTACTGAAGATTTTCTGAATTCCCCTGCCTTTTTCTCCTCAACAAGGTGAACAGCCCCCTGTTTCCACTTCCATGGTCATTTATATATCTCTTGTCTTACCCATGAAGCTGTGAATTCTTTAAGGATGGTGAACATAGGTTTTCCATTTTAATATTCAGTTCCTAGTGCTATGCTTACACATAGAGGACCTTCAATAAATGTTCATTGAATACTGTGCAACCTGTCATAGATGTGACTATAAAATAAAAACATTTTCAGATGTTGTGGGGACACCAAAAATTCACTTCCCATATAAATCCGCTGGATAAAAAAATGCTAGGAGATAAACTATAGCTGACCAAAACTGAATGCAAGAGGAGGCCATTCGCCAAAAACTGACCATGCATTAAAACATTTTAAATTTTTCTCCCAAAAAGACACATGCAGGCTGCATTCATTGAATACAATGCAATAAAATTAGACACTAACAACTAAGATGTAATCAAAGTATATGCTTGGAAATTTAAAAGCAATATTTGAAATTACTTGGGTTAAATATGAAATCAAATGGAAATTACAAACTGTATATCAATGAATAACAAAAAAAACGGCCATTTCATATCAAGACAGGCAGATTACAGCTAAAGAAATACTCAGGGAAAATTTCATAGACTTCAATGCATCTACCAGAAGAAAAAGATTTTTCTAAAAAATGATAAATAAATGCAGTACACTTGAATGTAATAAAAACTATTTAAAAACAATTAGATACTGGCAAAATAAAATAGAATAAAAGTAAATGCATAAATTAATGAAATAGAAAAAAGAGGCCAGGTGCAGTGGCTCAAGCCTGTAATCCCAGCACTTTGGGAGGCCGAGGCGGGTGGATCACGAGGTCAAGAGATTGAGACCATCCTGATCAACATGGTGAAACCCCGTCTCTACTAAAAAAAATACAAAAAATTAGCTGGGCATGGTGGCACGTGCCTGTAATCCCAGCTACTAAGGAGGCTGAGGCAGGAGAATTGCCTGAACCTGGGAGGCGGAGGTTGCGGTGAGCCGAGATCGCGCCATTGCACTCCAGCCTGGGTAACAAGAGCGAAACTCCGTCTCAAAAAAATAAAAAAAATAAAAATAAAAAATAATAAAAAATTACAAATAAAGACATATACTCAATAGAAAGGAATGCCTGGGTTATGGTGATAAGGAGCTGTGGAGACCAAAGCTTTATCATGCCGACAATAGAAGATTTCAGGCAACAGCTTCAGACAGAATAGATTGTAAATATTTCTCGTCAACTTAAAGAGTCTGTTCTATCAGTAATTCCAAAGGGAGGAGGATATAATGAGGCATTGCTGACACTGGTCCCCTATCACAGCCTGAACCAGTCTCTCAGGTTAGCTTTGGAATGCCCTTGCTGAGCAGAGGGGTCCATTCAGATGGTCAGGTGAAGGGCTTAAAAAATATCATGTATGTGTATCAATACATGATACACAAAGGAGATTTATATACCCTCATATACACTTTATATATTGTATATATAAAAACATATACAGTATACATGCTGTACAAAGGATATATTCAGAACATATAAAAACTTAAAAAGACTAATAGAAAAAGTGGACAAATGATGTGAATAGGTAACTCACAAAAAATAAAAAATTATTATAACCAATATACATTTGAAAAAAATGCGAGGAGAGAGATCCAAGATGGCTGATCACTAGCAGCTCGGGATTGTAACTCCCAGTGAAAGCGCAGAGAACAAGAGGACGCCACACTTTCAGATCAATTTTTGTTGCTTACGCACCAGGAGATTCCCAGCGGAGGAGCCCTACGGGTCGCCAGCACGACTCTTGTGGCCGGCGAGGCGGTTTTGCCGCTGCCTTGGTGCAGTGGTTCTTGGTGCAGAGTCAGAAAAGCACCATCAATCTTAACGCCGCTGTTTTGGCCGGTGCAGTGGGTTGCTCAGATTTTAGCACTGGGAATCAACAAGTTGGATGTCTATTCAGAAACCCAACTATAAAGATGGTAATTATAAAGACCACAGATGGATAAATCTATAAAGAAGGGAAGAAAACAGCCTAAAAAGGCTGAGAATACCCAAAATCAGAACGCCTCTCCCTCTACAGGGGATCACAGTTCCTCATCGGCAACGGAACAAGGCCTGATGGAGAAAGACTGTGTTCCATTAACAGAAGCAGGCTTTAAAAGGTGGATGATAAGAAACTTCTGGGAATTAAAAGAACTTGTTCTAACCCAATGCAAAGAAACTAAGAACTTTGAAAAAAGGTTTGACGAAATGTTAATAATACACAATTTAGAGAGGAATATAAGTTAATTAATGGAGCTGAAAAACACAACACGAGAACTTCGCGAAGTATGCACAAGTTTTAACAGCCGAATTGATCAAGCAGAAGAAAAGATATCAGAGGTCAAAGACCAACTTAAGGAAATAAAACGAGAAGACAAGATTAGAGAAAAAAGGATAAAAAGGAACAAGCAAAGTCGCCAAGAAATATGGGACTATGTGAAAAGACCTAATTTACATTTGATAGGTGCACCTGAATGTGATGAAGAGAATCAATCCAAGCTGGAAAATACTCTTCAGGATATTATTCAGGAAAACTTTTCCAACCTAGCAAGGCAGGACAATATTCAACTCCACGTAATACAGAGACCACCACAAAGATATTCCTCAAGAAGACCAAACTCAAGGCACATAATCGCCAGATTCACCAGGGTTGAAATGGAAGAGAAAATACTGAGGGCAGCCAGAGAGAAAGGTCAGGTTACCCATAAAGGGAAGCCCATCAGACTCACAGCAGACCTCTCAGCAGAAACCCTACAAGACAGAAGAGAGTGGGGGCCAATATTCAACATCCTTAAAGAAAAGAACTTTCAACCCAGAATTTTACATCCAGCCAAACTAAGCTCCATAAGCGAAGGAAAAATAAAATCTTTTGTGAACAAGCAAGCACTCAGAGATTTCATCACCACCAGGCCTGCTTTACAAGAGCTTCTGAAAGAACCACTGCAAATAGAAAGAAACAACCAGTATCAGCCTTTCTAAAAAATACCAAAAAATAAAGAACATCAACATAATTAAGAACTTGTATCAACTAATGGGCAAAACAGCCAGCTAACGTTAAATGGCAATATCAAACTCACATATATTATTATTAATTCTAAATTTAAATCGACTAAATCCCCCAATCCAAAGACACAGACAGGCAAAAAAAGCCAAGACCCATTGGTATGCTACATCCAGACCCATCTCACATGCAAGGATACACAAAGACTCAAAACAAAGGGATAGAGAAAAATTTACCAACCAAATGGAGAGCAAAAATAAATAAATAAATAGAAAGCAGGAGTTGCAATTTTTGCTGATAAAATAGACTTTAAAGCAACAAAGATCAAAAGAAGCAAAGAAGGATATTACATAATGATAAAAGGATCAATGCAACAAGAAGAGCTAAAGATCCTAAATATATACGTACCCAATACAGGAATACTCAGATATATAAGACTTACAAAGAGACTTAGACTCCCACACAATAATAGTGGGAGACTTCAACATCAATATTAGACAGATCAATGAGACAGAAAGTTAACATCGATATCCAGGACTTGAACTCAGATCCAGAACAAGTAGACTTAATTAACATTTATAGAACTCTCCACTTTAAATACACAAAATATACACTCTTATCAGTACCACATTACACCTATTTACAGGTTTAAATGAAATATTGGTTGGCTGCTTGTTAGTTATTTTCTTCCCTCATTTTTTTTTCATGTCTCTATTATTAAACACAATTATAGGCATACCCATTTTTAGACTGCATTCTAGCCCAGGCAATAAAGCAACACCCCTGTTCTCTCTCCCTCTTCCTCTTCCTCTTTCTTCCTCTCCTTCATTCTTTTTTTTTATTCTTTCTCTTTCTTTCTTTCTCTCTTTCTTCTTCTAAAAAAAAAGAAAAGAAATATTACATAATTCAGTTTGGAAATGGTCTGAAGCAATTTCATCTGAAGCAATAATTACTTCTAGCATTGTAACTCATTAAGAAAAGTTCAAAACAGGAAAATAAGCAAAACTATAGAGTATAAGAGCCAGGAATTGTGTGGATCAAGATCACTTACCAAAAAAAAAAAAAAAGAAAAAATGCCCAACTTCATTAGTAATCAATGAAATTCAAATTAAACATGTTAATTCGCCCATTAGATTGGCCAAAAAAATTTGAAATGATTGCAGTGATATGAGGAAATGAATATTTTCATAGATTCTTGATGGGACTTTAAATTCAATAGTGACATTTTGGAAGCATCCATTAAAAGTTAGAATATGTATATATATATTTGACCTGGCAATAGAAATAGTTTATCATTTATATTATTGTTATGTTATGGTATCATTATATTTTCTGCCTTAGAAAAAAGAAACAGAAAAATTCGTATTTCTTTGTAGCCAGGTTGTACTAGTGCTTGAACTGTCACTTAAATACTAGCAAAGCCAACCTTGACTGGTTTGCCTGTCAAGGATAGTATAAGGTGGATAAAAACTTCTCAGGCAGACACACAATCACCTGAATTCAGGGACCTGCCTTAGGATTGTGTATGTGACTTTGCAGGCATAATCACAGGCCCCAGGCTTTGAGCTGCTGAGAATCCACCACAAGCTCTGCATTAGGCTGACATTTCCCAGGAGGATGTAAGAACGGCCAATTATACAGAGAGCTGTACTCTGTAATGTCTTGCCAGTCTCCACTCTTTCTCTTTCCTCCTCCTGCTACGAAGCTCCAAGTTTATTCCCCAATTACTGGGGGCTACTCCTGGGTCCTCCTGCCTTGGGAGTCTTCCCTCCTGGCTGTGGCCCAATTAAATCACAGTTGAGTTGCTCAGAAATGAGAATTCCTGGGAGGCTTGTTAAGTTCAGTGCTTCAGAAAATGGAAAGAACATCATTAAGAACTTCAGCTTAATAGGAAGCTGGGCCAATACCAGCTGCTAAGCAGAAAAAGTATAAGTGACTCAGTGTCCCTCAGAGGCACCCAAAGAAACTTATTTTAACTTTTACCTAATTCTATCCCAAGTGTGTACACTAGCCTTGAAGCACATACCCAAGACACCTTCACTTTCACCCCCACTATCACGCTGTAATTTTCATGATACATCATTATAACCTCAACACCCATCAGTATTCTCATCGCTTTCATTCACCATTGTCCCAGAACTGTCATCCTTTTCCTATTACATTATCATGCTCAGTATTATCACCAACTCCTCATTTAACCATTATGATCATCATCAGTATTGTTACCTCCATTATCATTACAAACACCATCATTCAGCTGCACCATTTCACCACTCCCATGGCCACAACTGTAATATACATCTGTAGTTCATGAGAACAGAAAACGTCCTGAAAAGTCTAAGAAAAAGCGCTTACTTGAAAGGCAGACAAAAATTATTTTAAAATAGGTTTTCTTTTATTTCAAACACGTACAAGAGTAAGAAGGTAATAGACTGAGATGAGAAATCAAATGCAGAAATACAATAAAATAAAATTTGACACAATGGTCAAAATATAACCTAAACTGGAGAGAATAAACAGAAAAATGGACCTTGCATAAACATTAAAATCTTCTCAGAATGCAGGGGGAAAAGAAAAACAATTCTGATAATTACAGAATGGAGGATGATTTACATAGATCCAACCTGTAAGTATTAAAGAATGTCTAAAGAAGAAAACAGTAGATGGATAAGAGGGTCAGAGTAACTGGATCCGAAAGTCTGATAAAGAAAAATGCTTTCTGAATTTCCAAAGAAATACTCTGAAGATCAAAATGCCCCACTATATTCCAGGAAAAATTAATAAAAAGATCTACACCTGCATACATTCTCTTCTGATAACCTCTTCTCCACACTTCAGCTAGAATGACCCATTCAAATCACAATTCTTAGAACATCATCCCCAGGTTCGAATGCTTTAATCCCTTTCCAGAGCTGTTAAAATAAAGGACTAAATTCCTACGTGGCCCACAAGGCCCATGGTTGGCCTTGCCCGTCTGCACCTGCTCTCCCTTGCTTTCTGCCCGACGACCGTATTTCTGCTCCTTGCACAGGCAAGGAACAGAAAGTTTCTTCTAGCAACAGGAACTTGGCATATATTGTTGCCTCCCCCCAGGAATACTCTCATCCTCCCCACCAATTTCCTGTGATCAACTCTTATTTTAGGATCTCATACAACACTTCGACAAGGAAACCCTCTCAGACCTCTCTAACGAGGCTAAGCGTTCCGACTATACGCTCGTGTAGCACCATGCACCTTTCACTTTAGTACTTCCAACAAGTAGGCTTACGTTTCTTTGTAAGAGTCTTTGACCACTATCTGCCTCCCACTCAGAGTATAACCTCCACAAGGGTAGGGACCAAGATGCCAAGTTAAGTTTCCAAGCAGGACGCACACTACCACATCCCATAATAAACACACACATCCTTGCAACACCAGATCGGGAAGTCCCAATGTTGGCCGTCCCACAGTTGCCCTTTCTCCTCCTTCTTCATTCATGGGCCTCTCCAGTCAGCCTTTGCCTTCAGAGTTCTCCAGGTGTGAGGGATACATCAGACTCATTTACCCCCAAAATTCCAAGGGACATATCAAAATGTCCCCAGCCCTCCTGGTGCACCTGGCCAATGTCATCATGGAGCAAAAGTGGGGAGGAAACCTAGAGGACAGCCCAGCACAAACCTCTTTGACCCAGTCTCTTGGAGCCTCCCCTGCCTGACCGGTGAGGAGCAAAGGAGCAGCCATCCCCTCTCTCACTGAAGGGGAAGAAAAAAGCCACATTACTCTCCCCCTACAATAAAGACTACATGTTCCTGTTTGATGAACCTCCTTTTCACATTTCAAGTCTTTTCTGGTAGTCTATAGGTATGTGATAATGGAGTGATTGTCACAGGATTGGTTTGTGTCTAGCAACTTGTTGGGGCTCTTTTAAAAAGTAAAGATGTAAAGATCTCAAGATCTTTTGAGGAAACAGGAAAAGGCCCAGTCAACATCCTATTGTGATCGTGATCCTGAAAGACTGGAAGACAGCATATGAAAAGGGGATCAACCAAGATTCCACTTCCCTAAAACCCTTTTCTTTTCAGTGTATTTTCTTCCACCATTTTATCAGTTCATTTTTTTTTTTTTTGCATAAACTTGCATTTGTTGTCTTCTAGTCACTTGGTAGACTGCTTTTCTCTGCTTCATGTTATATCACATGAATTTCTCCAAGTTACTCCACATTGAATACATCTATCTTAAATGGATACATAATATGATGCACGGTTTCACAAAACTGTATTTTGTAATCAATACTGAAATGAACTTATTTGTAGATGTAGGATTCTCCATTTTTGTACTAATTCCTAAGGGATGATTTCGAAAATTGATGTTACAGACTATGTTGGGCAACTGACTTTGCTAGCCAGCATCCATTCTCACTGCTTCTAGTAACAGGACTCTGAAGATTTCCTCTGCTGAAGCTTAGAAAAGCGCAGAAATTCCAACACACTGTTCTGTGTGGTTAAAGTAAAAGGATGATCAAAGAATGAAGTACATGGTTTACTGCCATACAAAAACTTTCCTTTGTTCACAACACTTAAAGATGGGGAATAATAACAAATCTCACAGGGAATACACTTGACAGATGAAGTACATTAACCACACAGTGAATGAGTTCCAATTTTGTTACAATCTAATTATTAAAGTCTACTTGGTCAATTAGGACGACAATAGGCTTCCATAGAAAGAAAAGTCTAATTGAAGTTTAGGGGATGCCTTTTATTTTTTTTTTATTTATTTTTTTTTTTTTTGAGATGGAGTCTCGCTCTGTATCCCAGGCTGGAGCGCAGTGGCATGATCTCGGCTCACTGCAACCTCTGCCTCCCGTGTCCTGGTTCAGCAGTTCTCCTACCTCAGCCTCCCAAGTAGCTGGGATTACAGGAATGAAACACCATGCCCAGCTAATTTTTATTTTTTTATTTTTTTAATAGAGATGGGGTTTCACCATGTTGGCCAGTCTGGTCTTGAACACCTGACCTCGTGATCCATCCTCTTCATCCTCCCAAAGTGCTGAGATTACAGTATAGGCATGAGCCACCCCACCCAGCCGGGAATGACTTTATATGGCTTGAGCAACACAGTGGAAATCTGTGTTTATATTCCCTAGGCATGAGAAGGCAGTGCCACTGTTGACTGATGAGGCTTCAGAGATTAGCTCAAAGGCTAAAAGGGTTCAGCCCTGTTGCAGACTGAGCTGTAGGTCTTTGGAGAAGCAGCCGACAGAGTATATCCCTGCCATGGCCTAAATTCTCAAAGTGTCTGTCAAACTCAGGTTTATATGTACTTTGGAGCCCAGTAGTTGAAGTCCATAACTCACCTATGAGGTCTCATAGGTGTGATGTGTGATGTAACATTCTCAAGAGTAAGGGAAGTACGCTCCAAGTTCTTACCACAGTAAAACATATATTACTCGTCGCAAACTACGCAAGTGTTTGAAATCATTTCAAAGCTATGTGACACTGAATAGTTCTGTGAAATGTCCACATAAACAATCATGTCATCAAAGAATAAACTCCTTTTTCCCCAACAGATGCCTCTTCTTTCTTTTTCTTGCCTTATTGCACTGGCTAGATTCTCCAGCACAGCGTTGAATGAAGGTGGTGGTACAGATGGTCTCATCTTGTTCTTGATCTTAGGACAAAATCATTCATGCCTTTCACCATTAAATGTAATTTTAGCTGTAGAGTTTTTATAGATACTCTTTATCAGGTTCAGGAAGTTCCTTCTATTCCAACTTAGCTGAGAGTTTTTATCAGGAATGGATGCTGGATTTTTATCAATGCTTCTCCTTCATCTACTGAGAAGAATCTCATGGTTTTTAGTTTGTTAATATAGTCAAATACAGTGATTGATTTGGGGATGTCAAATGAACCTTGTGGTAAAAATAAATAAGAAAAAAAATAAATCCTACTTGGTCATGAAGTATTATTTTTTAAATATATTGTTAGATTTGATTTGCTGATTTTTAAAGAATGCATACATCTATTTCATAAGGGACATTAGTCTATAGCTTTCTCTTTTCATAATGTCTGTTTGGTTTTGCTATCAGGGTAATACTAGCCTCATAGAATGAATAGAGAGCTATTCTCTTCAATATTCTGGAACAGTTTGTGTAGAACTGAAGTCGTTTTCTCATTAAATGTTTGGTAGAATTCACCAATGAAGCTATCTTGGCTGGAATGTTCTTTGTGAGAAGGTTTCTTTAAAAATTTAACTTATTTGATAAATAAAGAACTATTCAATTTACCTATTCCTTCTTGAGTGAACATTGGTTCTTTGAGAATCATTCATTGATTTTTTTTCCTTGTTTTACCGTATACTACTTTATTGATTGGCACTCTGATTTTATTAT
This sequence comes from Cebus imitator, assembly GCF_001604975.1. Taxonomy (NCBI): domain Eukaryota; kingdom Metazoa; phylum Chordata; class Mammalia; order Primates; family Cebidae; genus Cebus; species Cebus imitator. The sequence goes on along the minus strand of NW_016107451.1, from coordinate 2,602,170 downwards.
TTCTTTTCTTCTGCTTGTTTTTAGTTTCATCTGCTCTTCTTTTTCCAGCTTCTTAAAGTGGGTAAGAAGGCTGCTTAAGTACTGCTTGAGCAACATTCCACAAATTTTGATATGTTATGTTTTCAATTTTCATTCAGCTCAAAATACTTTCTAATTTTCTACTTTTTAGAAGTCTGTTATTTAGTTTCCAAATATTTGGGGGTTCCTATTAATCTTTGTTATTCATTCCCAATTTAATTTGCAGTCAGAGAACATACTCTTCTGAAAGGAAAATAAAATCCGGGGACCTCAAATTCACTATGCCAAAAGGGAAAAATTAACCTTGGAAGCTGAGTCATGAAAATAAACTAAACACTTGCTTTTTCTTTTGCTCCTAAACTAATAGCTACAGCTAGAAAGCCGCATGTGGGGGCCTCCCTCAACCCAACAATGTAAAGTAACAGCTTATATTCACAGGGAAGGGACAAAAAGAAATCATTTCCCACCCAGCCCAGGAATGCATGTTTAACTGCTTCTTCTACTCCATGTTTATTTTATGTAAAGTGCAAATTTACTGAGCAGCAGACAAATACGTAATTGACTGCTCTTTCTACCCCTCCTTTGGTCACGCAACATGTGGATTCAGTGAACCTAATCAAAGCCTTGAAAGAATGTGACCATACCTTCCCTCTTTTTTTTCTTTTTTCCCTTTCCCCTCCTGCCCCCTTTTCCCCTTTAAATATTGAAGCCTTCAAAATCTACTTGGAAAAAAGTACAGGTCACAGATCCTACAATCCTACTGTGGCTTGTGTCTCTTTTTCCCAGGGACAGCCTCAACCTTGGAAAAATAAACCTTTAAATTGATTGAGACTTGCCTCAGGGATTTTATTTGGTGTACACTCTGTATCACTTGAATACGTTTCAATTTAAGACATGCTTTATAGTCCAGAGTATGGACTGTTTTGGCCAGATGTTTTCTGTGTACTGGAAAGAAATGTTTATTCTGTTGTTGTTGAATGGCATGTTCTATAAACCTCAATTGCATCAAGTTGGTTGACAGTATTAATGTCTTCTATATTTCTGTGGATTTTCCATTTGTTCTAGTGATTATTGAGAGAAAGATATTGACATATCTGCCTATAATTCTGGATTTATCTGTTTCTCTTTGGAGATTTCCCATTTTTGCTTCATGTATTTTAAAGCCCCTACTTACCAGCATGGCCTTCCGGAACCCCTCCAAGATTGATCTCCCACCAGCCCATCTAACCCTATGCCAAGGTCAACAACAGTGTCAAGAGTTGGCCTATGGGGGACTCATTGTGTGCATGTGGTTGGAGAAACTCCGGGACCACCCGCCTAACTCCTTGCGCATTTCCAACCACCCTTGCTCTGTGTCTCCCAGGCAACCAGACTGGGGCAAGTGTTGGGAAGATGGAGATACAGGAATGATCAGGGTGGGAAAGAGACTCCTCCCCCTCTTCCAATAGGCACTGCTTCCAGCCCAGACTGGTATGTGTGGTTGTAGGGCAGGAGGGGGTGTAGGGCCAGATCTGAATCCATCTATGAAGAAAAGTGAGACTGTAGGCTCAGGTTTCCACTCCACCCTGAAGTTTGGCAAGGTAAGAGATGGAACTCCTGTAGCTCCTCCAAGTGTTGTGAACTGCCTCATTTCTGAGAGAGAGGTAGGACTTGTGATTCAGTGCTTCAGGTGTCCCTATGTCACTACCAGGCTGCTCATGGCCACCAGATTCTTTCAGCAGCCTTGGGCTGGGGAAGGAGGCAGTCAAGAGGAATGTTGAAGGCACTAGGTGTTGGAGGGCTGTGCAGCTTCTCACCTTGCTACCCACTCTCTTCCCTTTGGCTTTGCAAAGGAAAACCTCCTTGTTTCTTACCTTTTCTTACCTTCTGGTGAGGTAAGGTGAGAGACAGAGGACTTAGCATTTCTTTTAACTGCCTCTCATGAGTTATCCAAGCTTAGAAGTGTTACCAGAAAGGAGTCCGGATCTGGACCCCAAGAGAGGGTTCTTGGATCATCTGCAAAAGATAATTCAAGGTGAGTCCATAGAGTAAAATGAAAGCAAGTGCATCAGGAAAGTGAAGGAATAAAAGAATGGCTGCTACTCCACAGACAGAGCAGCCCTGAGGGTTGCTGATTGCCCATTTTTATGGCTATTTCTTATATGCTAAATAAGGGGTAGATCACTCATGCCTCCCCTTAGACTGTATAGGATAATTTCCTGTCGTCGCCATACCATTTGTAAACTGTCATGGTGCTGGGGGGAGTGCAGTAGTGAGGATGACCAGAGGTCACCCTCATTGCCATCTTGGTTTTGGTGGGTTTTAGCTAGCTTCTTTACTGCAACCTGTCTTATCAGCAAGGTCTTTATGAGTTGTGTCTTGTGCCGACCTTCTATCTCATCTGTGACTAAGAAGACCTTAACCTCCTGGGAATGCAGCCTAGCAAGTCTCAGCATTATTTGACCCAGCCCCTACGCAAGATGGAGTTGCTCTGGTTCAAACGTCTCTGACAAAAGGACTCTCAATATCTGACCCCCTATTAACAAGAACAAATAAATTAGCTAAAACCATAATAAAACATCAATAATCTGGTGTCTAGGAGAAATTTAGCTGTTGTACACCATTTGTTATGATGAAACTCCTCCAGCTTCTCCAAATGCTGTGAGCCATCTCATGTTTGAAGGTCAGATAGAACCTGTGACTCAGGGTACCTCAGGTGTCCAAGTGTTACTACCAGATTGCCCTTGACCACCAGATTCTTTCAGTAGCCTTGTGTGGGTGGAGTGGGCAGTGAAGGTAACTGTTGCAAGCATTAAGTATTGGAGAATGCTTTACTGCTCCCATCCTCTCCAAGCCCCTCTGTTCCCCATGATTTGTTTCTCCTGGAGTGAATGCGCTCAGAGGACCTTAAGAGCAAGGACTTAAAATATGTGCAACACATACAAGCTTTTCAAAGAACAACTATTCAGAATACATACAGAACTCTTACAAATCAGCAAGACAGGCAAGCTGGTAGAAAATAATTTAGAGATAGAAACAGGCACTTACTACAAAAGGATACACAAATCACCAATATATAGCCAATGACCCTGGGACTTGCTGCTCACTATATCTGTACCAACAGTCCAACTGGGCCAGGCTTTCCACCGGTGCAGTTCTCATCCCTGTCACTGCCAAAATGGCTCTTCTCGAAGTGAGGCTGCTGAGCCTGGGAGCATCAAGAGTAGGAGGGAAAGCATGGGTTTGCTACCGCCATGTTTCAGAGCAAAGAGCACAGACTAGGGTTTGGGCACTGATTCTGGGTTTGTCGGTGTTTATTGTGGTTTTTGCCAATTACTTTTCCCCTTGGGCTTTAACTTCCCTATTTATCTGATGGAAGAGTGGGATGAAATCAGAGTTGTTACTTGACATTCAACACATGGATTCTATTTAATTTGGCCAACACAGTTACCCTCCCTCTCCCTCTCCCTCTCCCTCTCCCTCTCCCTCTCCCTCTCCCTCTCCCTCTCTCAAATAGGATTGGCTCTCAACATTTAAATATCAAGATTTCTGACTTCTCTTTAAGAATCAGGTGCCTGGCCCACATTTCCACACTAAAACAACCATCTAGAACTCTGTATGAGGCAGTGTCTATGAGGTTGGATCAGAAATCTTGTTCAAGCAACACCCTTGCTGCCTTCCTAAGCATGAACCTCAGGATGAAGACAGATATAATGTTATGTGTTCATCCCATAGGTTCTCCTTGCCAGGCATTTCCCAGGCCCCCTGGGGTTAGCACTGGTTAGCCAAAACCATGTGACAGAGATTTGCCAATAAGAATGTGAGGCATTAAAGAGATGGTGTAAATTCTCCATGTATTCTTACACCATGTGGTTGGAAGCTGGAAACTTCTGAGAGGACAGACTGGCAAGAGAGAATCAGCTGACATCCCCAAGTGATCACAACAGGACAGCTGCCAAGAAAAGCTCTCTGACTCCTCTAAGCCCCAAACAGAAGCAAGAAACAAAGCTTGGTTGTGTTAAACCACTGATATGCAGGGGGCTATCTGTTACCATGGTAGAGCTTGTCCTCTACTGACTGATGAAATGTACCATAATCACAGTAGCAAATATTCACTGAGTGCTTCCTGATTTGAATGCCTAGTCATTGGGCTAAATACTCCATATACAATAGCTTAGTTAGTCTTAATAATTTATTCCGTATGATAGGTACTATTATTTTACCCTTTTGAGGTAAGCAGTTTAGGTATGTTAAGTCATGTACCTGAGTTCATAGTAAGTGAGAGAGCTAGGCAATCTGATGCTAAAACTTTTGCTATGCTCCTCTCTTTTTTCTATTCTATATTGTCTCTCCGAGTTTGCCTTTCTCTGTAAAAAGGCAATGATAACCTCAACTTTAAAAGTCAGATATTAATTGTGACAAGAGATAGTCTGGATTAATTTTAAATTATTTTTTTCTTTTTTCTTTTTTTTTTTTTTAAGATGAGGTTTCACCATGTTGGTCAGGTCGGTCTTGAACTCCCGACCTCAGGTGATCCACCCACCTTGGCCTCCAAAATGCTTGGATTACAGGCATGAGCCACCATGTCCGGCCAATTTTAAATTATTTGGATTGGTTTGAAGTTACATGGAGAAATTTGCAATGGTTTAATCTACTTGAACCAATCTATACCAGATAAGTATAGTTAGAATCAGTTTGAGCTGGATTCTGCTAATATAGACTTTCTGGAACACTCTTGGATCTTTGCTAATGGTTTAACAGAGATATGATTGGCTGTTAGATGGTAATTATGTCAAGAAAATATAATTATATTCTTAGGTAACTGAAAAGTTTAATCAGAAATAATTAAATGTCTCAAAAATCATGTGGGCATCTCTAACACTGCTAGCATAGCAAAACCTCCTGCCCAATACCTCCTTCCAGTCACTACCTCCTCCAACCTTTCCAAAGAAAGGCCTTATCCCGACTTAACATGCCATAGATTAGTTTAGCTTAACTTTAAACGTTTTATAAATGGAATTACACAGGATGCATTATTGTCTCTGCAATAATGAATCAGGGCCAGGCACCTGATTCATCCAACATTATGTATGCCAGATTTATCCATATTATTGTATATAGCTGTACTGTTCATACATTTGTATTGCTATATAATATTCCAGTGTATGGAGATGCCATAATTTATTTATCCATTACACTGTTATTGAATATTGGGTTGTTCCCAGTTTGGGTTTATTACAAATAATGCTGCAATAAACTCTTCTTTCATTATATCTGTGTAACTATTTCTTTAATACATATAGATAGACATGAAGTTATTGGATTATACCATAAAAGATGCATATTCTTCTTTAGTAGGTAACATCAAACATTTTCCAAAGTGATTCTACCAATTTACATACTCAGCATCAGGGTATAAGAGTTCCAGTTGCTCCATAATCTTACCAGTATTTGGTATTGACCGTCTCTTTAATTTTAGCCATTCAGATGAGTCTGTAGTGCTAACTCATTGTGGCTTTAAGGTGTATTTTCCTGACTATCTATGGGGCTGAGAATCTTTCTGTATTTGTATTGGTCATTTTGCTGTCCTCTTTTGTGAAGTAACTTTTCAAGTCTCTTACTATTTTTCTACTGGATTGTGTGTTTTTCTATTTATTTATAGGAGTTCTATATTACTGATAAGATCCCTTTTTAATATTTGTGGTTTTAATATTTGTGGTGTGTCTCTATCATAATTTACTTATTTTTATTTATAACTATTTAGGTTGGTTTCCATTTTTTTATTCCAACAACTTCTACAAATTGAGTATTGTGGGTATGGTTTAGGATAGAGTATAGAGTTAAGGTTAAACCAGTAATTTGGTATCTTTTAGGTTTTGTAAAACATTTTTTCAATAGCATTCAGCACCATAGGAAAGGCAAATAGCTCAGATCAGCCAGGTTGAGTTTTTCTCTCCAGGAAAATGAGATACAATAACATAATACCACAAGATAATCAATCATATTGGTTTTAAGAAGTCACTGAAATTATAAAATCATAGGCTCTGAAGTGTGTAAGGAGGGAAGTAAAGACAGCTAGGGAATTAGAGTTACTAGATACAGAGAAAGAAAAGGTGGTGGGCTGGAGGCCAAGTGAATTGAGAGGAATAGAGTGATTACACTGTAAGGACAGAAAGTCATGATCAGAGAGCAGGAGATCTGAATATGTGGTTTCAGAAGTGGGACAATTCTTCAGTAATGAGAAGGACCAGTTATGCCCATAAGTAGCTGAAGTAGAAAGCAAGTGGCAAATTTTTGGTGAAAATTTCCAAACCATGGATCTGACAAGGGATTTACCCAAAATATATAAGAATAGACATTTCTCGTGGCCAACAGGTATATGAAAAAAAAATGTGCTCAACATCACTAATCATCAGGGAAATGCAAATCAAAACTATAGTGTGATATCACCTCACCCCAAATAGAATATTATTAAAAAGGCAAAAATGACAAATGCTTGTGTGGATATGGAGAAATCCAAGAAATACACACTGTTGATGGGAGTGTAAACTAGTACAGCCATTATAAAAGACAGTACAGAGTTTCCAGAAATAAATTAAAAGTAGAAGTATTGGCCATGCGGTGGCTCATGCCTGTAATCTCAGCACTTTGGTGGACAAGGCAGGTGGATAACCTGAGGTCAGGAGTTCAAGACCAGCCTGGCCAACATAGTGAAACCCCATCTCTACTGAAAAAAAAAAATTAGCTGGGCATGGTGGTGGGCACCTGTAATCCCACCTACTCAGGAGACTGAGGCAGGAGAATCTCTTGAACCTGGGAGGCAGAGGTTGCAATGAGCCAAGATTGTGCCACTGCACTCCAGCCTGGGCAACAGAGAAAGACTCTGTCTCCAAAAAAAAAAAAAAAAAAAAATTCGTAGGAAAAGAGAGAAAGAGAGTGTCCAGGAGATGTTAGGGGACAGTGCAGGGAAATGGTGATGTATTGCACAAGCTTTAAGGAGTAAGACATTTTCTTTTTTTTTTTTTTTTTTAAATATCCCTCCACTGGGGGTCCAGACCCAGTGCCCATCTCCCCAGCACCCGCTGCTCTGTGTTTCCCCACAGGCCCCTCAGGCTACTCAGAATCCTCAGCATTGGGCAGGTCACTGCTTGGCCCAGCAGGTACACGGGGAAGGGTCCTGAGCTTTACGACCCTTGTCATAAATTTTATCAAAATTTAACAACATAGTTTATACTGTAATTAAAGTCTATTTATATGTAAAGATACATATTATATTTATTCATCATATATAGAGGCATAGTTTATACAAATATCCATACATTTTACATCTAAAATATTACATATATTTACCACATAAAGTCTATATTACAAATAGATATATACATATACACATAATGTGTGTATTTTTTTTTTAACTTTTATTTTAGGGTCTGGAGTACATGTGCAGGTTTGTTATATAGGTAAATTGCATGTCACGGGGGTGTAGTGTACTGATTATTTGTCACCCAGCTGATAAGTATAGTACACCATAGGTAGGTTTTCAATCCTCTCTCTCCTCCCACCACCCTCAAGTACATATGTAGGAGCAAGAGATTTCTAGTAGGAAGAGAGGAATAATAGTTTGAAAGGAATCAAAAGGAGCAAGGAGAACTTATACACCACATCCCCACCCTGAAGTACGTCTCTACCTGAAATACACAGGAAGCAATGTCCGCAAGGGAAATCCAAGTTACAGTTAAAGCCAAGAGATGCAATGAACTGTCCGTAAAGAAGCATTCTAAGGAAATAGGGAAGTTTGCTAATCACGCAGCTGAAATTATATACAGTACAGCTGAAAGTAAGGGAGGAAAAGGGCGCTGAGTCAAGAAAGAACAATCATAATATTATGGTCATAAAAATACCAGACAGAATAGGCAAGCAAAGGGACTTATGACTTGGATGGTCAAAGAAACCACGAATGTCTAGCAGAGGGAGTCGCTTCATCAGACTAAAGAAACGGGGAGGGTGCACTCTTCTTAATTATCTGACATGAAGACAGGCATCTCAGGTATTGAGCAAGGAAGTCCAAATCTAGTCATTCGGCATCAGGAGTGGGCAGTCATCCTGCCAGCTTCAGCCCTATGTTTATGGTTCCAGTCAAGAGTGAGGCATCGAACCAAGGGAACACAGGAACCAAGACTGTGTGCGCCACAAAGTTCTGTTCTGCTCTGAAGCGCCCCCTACAGGATTCTTTTCAGACACCCAGGAGGAGGCAATGCTGGTGTGCACTTTGTGCCATTCTGTGCTCCCTCCTACCTGCCCCCTCTTTTGGCCCAGGTTCTAGTCCCATCTGCTTTGTCACCCCCTGCCCACCTATGGGACTTCCTTCTCTGGTCTTCACCGTCCTCATGATAAAATGGACATGATATCTCCAATCATACATATTCACGCAGTGATGTAAATGTAATGAAAAGGGCTTTGAACAGTGCTGTCAGGGAAGGAGACTGGGGCACTGATTTCTTCCCATTTCCCCAGTTCCTGCTTCAGTACTGCTCTCCTAGGCTCCAGCCCTCTAAATCTATCCTAGCCCTTTGGTCAATCTTTGCCTACTGAGGGTAAAACTATATGGTATCCCAAGATCAAGGATTAATACTACAGCCCCATTTCTTCTTTGCCATTTCCCATGACCACTCTTAACCCTAGAAACTGGTACCATTTCACTGACTGGCAGGACCTGCTCACTAGACCAAAGGGATGTACATTTCAAAATGGACACCATGTACATTTCATAATGGGCATTCAGTTATGGGATGATGTGAGGGCTCTGTGTGAGACAAATGCTGGAGTAGGTCTGGCCACATCCCGGTGACTCATTTGGCCTCATTTGGACAAGTAACGAGAGCTCCCATTTGAAAGAATGCCAAGAAGGCTACCTCAAATTTATTTTTCTCAACCCCAGACTTCACATTTTCTGCTCCTTAATGCTGTCTCCATCCAGCCCTCCTTTCTACCATTTTTCCTCAGTGGTTAAGCCTGCCTGCACCCTAGTCTCCTGTGCCATCCCACTTTTTGAGGGTTCTTCCCTGTTACTCCTCTCTGAATAACGTCAGCCCCACCCACTACCCTATGCAAGGATCTGCCCCGATCTTCCTCTGTTGGTTTCAAACCATGCATCTGCTGCCACCATGTTCATTGGGGTTTCAGTTTCCATACTCCCCTCCCTTTCCGCCTGCTCCTCCTCCTAGCCCTTCTTTCTAGTCCCCTGTACTAGCTCCCACTCCCAATCGAGCCATCCCCAACCAGACATGGCAATTCACAGCTCTCATCCTGGAGAGATGGTTTCCCTCCTGCTGGGACAGTTCTGGGGTGGTTCTGAATTGCCAGGACTGTGGATTCCCAGCAGCTTGGCCTGGTAGACATGCAGAATGCAAGACAACAGCAAACCTCACCCTCAGCCTTGGTAAGTGACAGGACCCCTTTTCCATGACCAGATCATGGTTACCTCACTACTATCCCAATTTTGTCCCCATTCCCATCTGGGTAATACTTTTCAGCTGCCAGAGATTTCCTTTTTCTAGACAGTCTACTCCTTTACTCCAATGCCTGGTCAGCCAGCTTGCATGAGCCTCTCTACATTTGAACTGGCTTCTCCATGGAGTTTGGTCTGTAGCCCCAGAGCAAACTGCAGGGCCAGTGACAGAAAATGAAGAGGAGAGTGAGGAGTGGAAAGAATCTAGTGTATTCTCTGGAGGGTAAGTCCTGTTGATCTGCCTGCGTTCAAGTGAGTGCAACCCCTGAGAACTCACACATAGGGCACAAGGCCCCTGCTGTAGACGGGGACTCAGGTTTGTTTGTTTTCTTTGGTCTGGTTCCTCCCAGACTCCGTTTTCTCCATCCTAGGATTCCAGGGCCATGCCAAGGACTTTCTGCACTTAAGAGGTGTCTCCTGCAAAAAGGGGCGGGTCTCTCCATTGCACTCTCGTCAAAGCGCTGAGGGTTGAGCCTCTTGCTCAGCCAGTGCTTCTACTTCAGAATGGGAAAGATAGCAGTCTAGAAGGCAAGAATGTGTCCACATCCTGAGCAAATGATAGCATCAGAGGAACACATGACATTAAGAAGTGCTCTCCTCAAACTGATGTCTAGATTCAATATAATCTCAATAAAAATCCCAACAGATATTGTTAGAGAACTTGACAAGATGATTATAATTTATACAGACATGCAAAGGGCCAAGACTCTTCTGAGAAGACATCCTTCCCTACCAGGTATTAGAACTTGTTACATAAATTATGGTAATTAAGACATTGTAGTGCTGTTGTCAGCTTAGACAAATAGACCAATGGCACAGAATAGAGTCCAGAAATGAACTTTCACATGTGGGGACACTTTATGGCCACAGAATCACACCAGAGCAGTGAGGAAGGACTGTCTCTTCAATAAGTTGGTGCTGGGTCAACTGGATACTCCTTTGGAAAGAAAATATTCAGCTAGATTCCCACCTCACACTGCACTTGAAAATCAATTTCAGGTGGAACACAGATCTCACTGAGAAAGAGTAAAAGAACAAATCCTCTTAAATATCAATAGCTCTGCCCACAGATGGCTATGGAGCACTTGAGATGTGTTATGAAGTATAAAACCTGCACTAGATTTGAAATTAGTATGATAAAACAATGTAAAATATCTCAATAATTTGTATATCCAAACATTGAATAATAGACAATTTGGATATACTGAGTTAAATATCACATTATTAAAATAGTTTTATCTAATTCTTGCTCTCAATGCAGATACTAGAATGTTTTAACTACATGAGTGGCTCAGCTCATACTTTTATTGAACAGCACTGCTCTAAAAAGTAATATAAAAAATAACCTCAGGTCATCAAATTAGAAAAAGATGTCTTAAATGAAAATTTAAAAGCAATAATCATAAAGGAAAAGACTAATATATTTGACTACGTCTAAATTTTGGTGTCCAAAAGACACCATTACGAGAGTAAAATGGCAAGTCACACAGAGGGAAAATAAATTTGCGGTACATACAGCCCTCAAAATAACACATTAAGAACTCCAACAAATTGATAAAGACGAACGATCCAATACCAAAAAGCTCAACCACTGTGTTCCAGACTAAAAACATTCTGCAATGAGTGAATGAATGAATGAAGTACTGAGTGGGGAAGAGCACAGTCTTCAGTCAGTATTTAGGTGCTTACTAAAACGAGGGGTGGCTTCTTTCTCCATGCTAGACCTATTTTTGATTCTTTTTTATTTTTATTTATTTTATTTTTTTAGATGGAGTCTTGCTCTGTTACCCAGGCTGGAGTGCAATGATGTAATCTTGGCTCACTGCAACCTCTGTCTCCCAGGTTCAAGCAATTCTCCTGCCTCAGCCTCCCGAGTAGCTAGGATTATAGGCAAGGCCATCACGCCTAGCTAATTTTGTATTTTTAGTAGAGATGGGGTTTCATCGTGTTTATCAGGCTGGTTTCGAACTCTGGACCTCAGATGATCCACCCACTTTGGCCTCCCAAAGTGCTGGGATCACAAGCATGAGCCACCGAGCCCGGCGATTCTTTTAAAATAAACTACATTATTTAAGGTATCTAGAAGACTTAAATTCATAGAAACAAAAAGTCAAATGCCAGGGGCTGGAGAGAAGGGAAACGGGAAACTTGTTTAATGGGTGTGAAAAACTTCTGGAGATTAGTTTCACACAGTTTGAATATACTTAATACTACTGTACTGTAATACTTAAAATGGCTAAGATGGTAAAATTCTGTGCATTTTAAACACAAACATAAAAAATAAACAAACTATAAAGTCAACAAGTTCCTTAATTAGGAAATGTTTATTCTGTCTGTATTATCACATCAGTAATCTTGGCCACATTGGCCAGAACGTTTTCTCAGAGAGGAAATCTCTGGGTTTTTTGTGAGGTTTTGATTCTGGGCATTTGCTTTAAGGTGGGAGAAGCTTCTGACGCCTTCCAAAAGGTTTTTTAGGAAATGATTGGCCAAGGTGAGGTCCAATCATCTGTCCCTTACCTCCTGGGTCTGCCCCTTGCCGGGAAGACGTTTCCTGGCAGTAAACCAGCCGGGGCCTGAGAAGCTGGGGCAGGTGAGTCCAGTGCCAGAAAAGGACGGGGTGCGAAATAAGATCCCGACAGGCGGGCGCTGGGCGGGGCGTTGAAGGCAGGGGAATGGGCTGGCCGAGTGAGACCACGGGGCGGAGCTACCCGAGCGCTATTGCCTGGAGACCGCCGGACGCCGTTGCCTGGAGACCGCGGGGCGCCGTTGCCTGGAGACCGCGGGACGCCGTTGCCTGGAGACCAAGAAACGCCGCTGCCTGGAGATCGCGGGGACGCGTTACCTGGAGGCAGAGGGGACGCGTTGTCTGGAGACCCCGGGGAAGCGTTTCCTGGAGACGGCGGAAGGCCCAGGACGCAGGTAAAGGCGAGAGGACACGGGGCAGCCTAAGGCCATGGCAGGACATCCAAGCGAGAAGGTGATTCCAGATGAGGTCCATCAGAACCAGATCTTGAGGGAACTGTACCTCAAAGAGCTACGAACCCGGAAACTCTACACGCAGTATCACGTGAATCCCTTCCGCAAGAGTGAGGGGCGCGGCGGGGTGCGGGAAGGGCGAGAGCGGGAGGGCACCGGGGAAGGAGGAGCCCTCCGAGTCTTGGGATGGGAAGGCAGTCCCAGCAAAGAAGACGCTTTCCCCAGCACCCGCCCCCTTTCCTAGATTTCAGGAACCGTGACTTTGGAGAGGCCACATCATATCAGATGCATTCGCAATATTAAAGTTCATGCCCATCACGATTAAATCTTTTAGTTGTAGGAAAAAGAAGCTTGTATAACTTTTTATGATTTTACTTTTGAAATAATTTTTCAGGCTGTGTTTTGTTTTTGTTTGTATTTTGGGTTGTTTTTAAAAAGTGAAAGGTTTTTCTTCAGGCTTCTGATACTGTGCTTCGGAAAGTTCCTTGGTGCTCCCTGATAAAACAGCCCTACCCTCCACTCTTGTCACTGTGCGCCCTACAGTTTGATCTGTCCTGTCACACCAGCTTCCCCTGAATGCCACTGGGCCTGAAATGGAGCGCTTCAGAGCCACACACCCAACCACCTCCCAGCTCCCCTTCCGGGACAACCTACAGGCACCTCATACCCAGCAGGAGGAAAGCCAGGCTCATTCCCACCTTCCCTACTCTCTGCTGTTCCAGAATACCCTGTCTGTGCAAAAGGCCCCGATGATTCGCTCTCATGATCTGAATCATTCACTCTAATGATTACTAGCAGCCTACGAGTCCTCCTCAAGGTCTCCCTCCCTCCACACACTTAAAAAAGACACAAGTCCTGCTTATTAACATTCCTCTCCCCTGACCCACCTGTTCCTGCCTCAGTGAAAGACACCATCATGTATATTGATTCCTCTCTGCCTCTGCTCAGGTATTTTCATGCTCTAAGAAGCATCTCAAACTGCCTCTGCCTGCATCCTCACTCCTGAAGCCTCTGCAGGGCCCTCGTCCTTGCTGCCTGGATGGGTCTGATGGACTCCCAACACATTCTCCTTCCCCCCAAGCTGGCCCCTCTGACCAAACCCCTACACCCTTACTAGCTAGTGCTATGCTAGGAGGACAATTAGAGCACATCCATCCCACCTAAAATCCTTCTCATAGCTTCTGAGGTAAAGTTTAAATCAATCAGGACATAAGGCGCATTGGATCTGCCTCTGGTTCCTGCCAGCTTCATCCCATACTCCTCTCCCCCACTTTACCCTGCTCCTTTAAGAAATACTTTGGTGCCTACTCTGCACCAGCCATTGCTGATGAACCCCACATACTCCTTTTCCCCTGCCATTTCTAAATATATGGATTTCCTAAATGCATCATATCATTTCACACTTTGCTTGCATAAACATTGTGGCTTCTTCCTGAATGTATCTCCAGCTCTGTGCCTGATAAGTAAAGTCCACTTTGTTGCCTGGCTCTATAGAGAAAATGTGCTATCTTCCCTTTCCTTCTAACTAACTTAGTTTCCTTCTGGAACCCCCAACCACTAGTTTCAGGAAAGCAAATTAGTGTCCAAAGTCGTTCAAACTGGGTTCATTCCAACAATGGAAACAATCTCTTCAGGCAACCTACATGCCCTCTAGGAAAAATGCTGTCTCCCAACTCATGTTGCCTAAGCATGTGAGCCATTGGAATAAAGTGAGATCATATTACAACTTGTCTTGATTGCTTTCATTTATACAGATAGAAATTTTCTTTGCTAATATACCGATACTAGTACATAAAGATCATATAACTGTACATCTATTAAGGGTGCATGCTCTAAAGTTCTTTTACTGGTAGGAGTTTGAGACAAGCAGCATGGAGGCCACTGGTTTCTACTGGTGTCTGCTCATTTCCCACTACTCTCCATCCAGCTCACTCCCCTGGACCCACTGTGGCTTTCTTGACGTTTCTCAAATTCCCCAGGCTCACGCTCATATGTCTCCCACACCACAGCACGTTCCCTCACTTCATTCAAAACTCTGCTCATATGTATCTCCCTAGAGATACATCGCCCATACCCCAGCCCCAACGCCAACCCTCCATCCACATAACCTGCTTTACTGTTCTCCATCACATTGATATTTGCCTGGCAATATATATATATTTATTGTCTGTCACCACAAATAGCGTTAAAAGCTCAGGGGGCACAGGGGTTCTGCCTTGTTTACAGCCTGTTCTCCAGTGCACAGAAATTACAAGCAGAGTGGATGAATGTGGGTGCTGCTCCTCTGTTACCACGTGCCCTCCTGAGCATAGATCACCGCCTGGCAAACCTCTTTGGCCTTCCCCATAGGCCAGCACTGTCCAAGATAATTCATCAGTGATGAAAATGTTCTCTATCTTGGCTGCAGTCAAAACTGTAGCCATTAACCGCATGTGGCCACTGAGCACTTGCAGTGTGACTAATGTGATTAAGGAACTGAAGTGTTCATTGTGTATAACTTTAGTTATTCAAATTCAAGGAGCCACACGTGGCTGGTGACCACTATTCTGGGCAGTTCCACTCTAGATTGTGAGGTTCTCGAGGGCCTTATCAAATTGTGTATTATCCTAGCACCCAGGATAATACCTGGCATGTACCAGATATTCAGTGAGTGCTAATTGGGTGCCCTGTTTAAGGTGGGTCTTAAAGAGGGCAGGAAATTCATGTTTTAATCTGAATCTGTGATGCTCTTTTTTTTTTTTTTTCTAGTTCACACAGTCACCAGGAAGCCCATGTCTTGGCATGATAACCTGGAGGAACCTGCAGATGGTGAGTCCTGGGGTCTGAAATGCCATTGAGATAGAGCCCAGAGAGGCAGACTGGCTGGGGAGAACTCTCAGGGTAGTGATACCTTGGAGCAAGCATCAGAGTCCTCTGCTTTGATCCTGGAAATGGGACTCTCACTAGCCAAGCTCGAAAAAAAGACAACAGATACTCAGACAGTCTGTGGCAGACAGAATAAAAAAGAATTTTTTAAAAAAATTAAATAAAAATTTTAAAAGATGGACATATTCAACTATAACTGTCAAGCCAACTGATGTTCCTGCTGGCCTTAACATTGCTTTCATTCACTCATCAAACACGTAGGTGTGACAAGCACAAGTTCTGAAGCCATACTAAGTCAGTGCAAATCCTGGCTCTGCTGCTCATTAACTGTAGTACTGAGTAGGCTTTTCACCTCTCTTAGCCTGTTTCTCAGGGATGATGTAAGGATTAAACAAAACAATGCCAGTGCATAGAACAGTAGCTGGTACATGGTCCTCAGGAAATATTAGTCCCGTGGTTATTTTCATTATTAGGTAGTCTCTACGATGGGGCTGGGTGGGGTAATCTTGTAGCATAATGAAGAAGAGAAGTAGACTTGGAAATAAGTAGACAGGTAAACAGGGACCATGACTGGTGTGAGAACAGCATAGGAAACAGGTGCCTTGGTCAGGCAGTGGAGTTCTGGGAGAAATTGAAGGAGGTGACCACAGGGTGAGGTGGAGAAGATTGCGGAAGAGCATCCTGAGTTCTAGAGAAATGTACAGAAATGGGAAACACGACTGCAAGTAGTCTGGCATGGCCATAACATACAGGTGGAGAGAGGGCCCTATTTGGGAACGAGGGAGGAGGGATATTTGGTGGAAAGCCTGATCCCTCTTGGAAAGCTTTCCTTCTTCCTCTCTACCTTCCTTGAGCAAAATTTGGTGAAGGAAGGATGGCGGTGGCTGGGATGGGGAATGAGGGAGCAGAGGATCTCAGAGCATTATGAAGGAGGCAGACAAGTCAATAGACTAATAGAGGGGTCATCACAGGCAGTAAGGTGTTATCTGCAGTGCACTCTCCTGACTAGGGTAAAGGGTGCAAGCTGAGAACCTGTGGCAATAAGGGATAGAACAGGAAATGAGGGTCCTGAAAGTCAGGCAGGAGTTAGCTGCACTCTCCCTTACATAAAGGATGTGCCAGCCCAGTGGCAGTCCCTTGAGTCACCTTCCTTCATTTCATTCCCAGCCATCTTGCTGAGGAGAATTTTCCTCCCATTTCACAGATGAGTGAAGTGTGGCCCAAAGAAGTGATGCCACCTGACAAGCCAATAGTAGCACTGACTCCAAAGCCAGGTTCATTCCACTGTCTGCCTGCCTCTCTCCGGTGGAGATTTGATAGGGCAGGAGAACTATGGAGCTGCAGATCAATCTGGTGTCGGCAGCCATACCTATTTCAATACACAAGGATTTGACCTCACTTCTTTTTTTTAATACTTTAAGTTCTGGGGTACATGTGCGGATTGTGCAGGATTGCTACATAGGTATACATGTGCCATGGTGGTTTGCTGCATCCATCCCCCAGTCATCTACATTAGGTATTTCTCCTAATGCTATCCCTCCCCAATCCGCTCACCCCCTGCTATCCCTCCCCCAGCCCCCACAACCCCCAACAGGCCCTGGTGTGTGATGTTCCCTCCCTGTGTCCATGTGTTCTCATTGTTCAACTCCCACTTATGAGTGAGAACATGTGGCGTTTGGTTTTCTGTTTCTGTGTTAGTTTGCAAAGAATGATGGTTTCCAGCTTCATCCATGTCCCTGAAAAAAGACATGAACTCATCCTTTTAATGGCTGCATAGTATTCCATGGTGTATATGTGCCACATTTTCTTTATCCTTGGCATTTGGGTTGGTTCCAAGTCTTTGCTATTGTAAACAGTGCAGCAATGAACATACATGTGCATGTGTCTTTATAATAGAACAATTTATAATCCTTTGGGTATATACCCAGCAGTGGGATTGCTGGGTCAAATGGTATTTCTATTTCCAGATCCTTGAGGAATCACCACACTGTCTTTCACAATGGTTGAACTAATTTACACTCCCAACAGTACTACAAACCACTGCTCAAGGAAATAAGAGATGACCTCACTTCTTACAACCTTGGTTCTCGCTCTCTGTTGCGCTACACTGGCCAAACTCACTTATGCCTCGGGGCCTTTGCTCTTGCTGCCTGTGGTGTGCTTTTCCTCCACTTCTTCCCAGGGCTGGCTCCTGCTTGGCATCCAGAGAGGCCTTCTCTCGCCGCCCCATCTGCAGCAGCTGCCCTTGCCTGCATGTGACCCTTTGCCTATTCCTTTCTTCACAGCGCATATCCCTGTCTGCCACCATTGCGTCATTTTGTAAACCTGCATACTGTGTCCTCTGCCCCATCTAGACTATGAGCTCTAGGAGAACAGGGATCATGCTGTCACTCAGCACTGCATGCCCCGCACCCAGAGCCATGCCTGGCACAGAGTTTGAGCTCACCACATATTTGTTGACAGATGAGTGGAGGGACCAGACACCCCTGTCCCGATGCCTAGGCAAACCTCCGAGGCCCAGATGCTCCGCCTGAAAGGAATGATGTGGATGCAGGAAAGGGCAAAAGGGTCCCAAGTTCTGGTCCCAAAGCCTGACTCCTTCATAACTCACACCTCGTCTCCCAGCCAGGTTTCTGAATCTCATTCACCATGCTGCCCAGGGACCAAGGAAGAAGTACCCAGAGACACAGACTGAAAACCAGGAAGTTGGATGGTACTTAGAGCCCTTGGTAAGCGTGGCTCCTTCCTCAGAAAACACAAGGAAACACAGCGGCAATGTAGGTGGTGACCATAGAATAGGGTAGGGGCCCGACATGCCTGGGCTTGAATCTGGCTACCTCTTACCAGCTGGGTAAGTTACTAAGCTCTCTTATGACTCAGTTTAATTGTTGTAAAATGGAGCTATTACAGTACCTATCTCATAAGCTTGTTATGAGGATGACATGAGGTGATATTTGTGCAGTACCTGGAACAGTGCCTGGCACATGGTAGACACTGCGTCTTTGCTGCTTAAATAAAGGTGCATGACAGATACCTGAGTCAGCTCCATCAGGTATCAGCAAGGTGGTCTTGGGTGTGCCACTCAAAATCTCTGAGTTCTGCTTCCTTATCCATAAAAAATGGGCATATGGCTGGGCGCAGTGGCTCATGCCTGTAATCCCAGCACTTTGGGAGGCTGAGGCAGGCAGATCACCTGAGGAGTTCAAGACCAGCCTGGCCAACATGGCGAAACCCCGTCTCTACTAAAAATACAAAATTAGCTGGGCACGTTGGCACATGCCTGTAATCTCAACTACTGGGGGAGGTTGAGGCAGGAGAATCACTTGAACCCAGGAGGCAGAGTTTGTAGTGAGCCAAGATCCCACCATTGCACTCCAGACTGGGCAACAGAGTGAGACTCTGTCTCAAAAAAAATTTAATTAATTAAAAAATATATAAATAAATAACATTTAAAAAATAAAAAATTTTTAAAAAACATAAAAAATGGACAAGTGAGTAAGGGTCCTCTCCTTGTCCGACTGGAAGGGCACAATTAGCCACTTTAGCACACAATCACCTAAGGAATACAGCGCTTCTGTTTTTAAGAGAGAAATGTGCAATATGGAATAGACAAGCCAAAGGAGTTTCTGCCATATATTGGACAAGTCTTTAAACCTGCTATGTCTTTGATCATGCAGAAGGTTTTCATTTTTAAGTCATCAAATACACCACTCATTTTCATTATGGTTTCTGAGTTTTGTGCCTTGCTTAGGAAAATCTTTAACACCGACATTACCAAGCAACTATTCTATATTTTTCCCTAGCTTTTTTTTCTTACTTCTTCTTCTCTCTTTTTTTGTATTTACTTATATATGTGCATCTACACACACGTATGTATACATATATACACACCTACAAGGAGGAACTTGGTACAAAGGGAGAGATGTGGTTAGAGAACTGTAGAAGATAACCACTCAGGGAAAGAGGAGGTGGGGAGGTCTAACATGAATAAAAGTGTTAAAATATGTATTCAGTGACAGTTATTGAATATAAATATGAATAATGGACCAATAGTCAATGATTGTTAAAAACCAGAAGGAATGGTACTGGAAGTGCTAGTGGAAAAAAATAAATTTAAAATTTAAAAACCATAAAGAAGACTTTTTCAAGTGGGGAAACTACTGTGAAAGGCATCGGCATCACTACAGGGTTTTGCAGTGAGGGAGGGAGGGAGGGAGACTGGCCTCCACTCTGATAACAGCATGTGCAATTGCGAGTGTGTAGCCAAGGAGCAAGGTCAGGGTCAGTGATGGAAAAATACTAGGAGGAAACACCAGGGGGAGGGGCAGATTCTGGCTAACTTCCACCTAACAGGGTGCTTGCTGAAGGCAGGCCAGCAGGGTCAGACATCACCTGGAGAGTGGTGGAGGATGAGGAACTCAATCAGATATCGATGGTGATCAGATATTAAAGGTTAGGGGGTTCTGGTTAAATCACCTTAGCAGGATTTTTGCTAGAATTGGACAATGCAGAGGAAATAGAAATCCCAACATCAGACCTAGTTGAAAAGTACTTCAGGGAGCCTGAGTAGAGTTTGTTCAAGGAAAGGATCTTTGCTGGGGAGAAGAAAGGTTGTGAAGGAAGGAGTGTTGGCATGAAGATAGAAATCAGCCAAGATAGATCATGAAGCAACTTAGGAAAATATTGCAACACACAAGTAAATTAACTCACCATTCTTCATTTTGTTAAAGAGTAAAGACCTGGCTCACACAAGTACAAAGTGTGCGTGTGGAGATGTTGCATTTTGACCCTTCAGGACACACCTCATGCTTACGATGACAGGAAAGACAAGGGTGGCCTGCCCTGCTGGGACCTTCGTAGGCTCTGCAAATCACAGACTGCATGTGTGTCAGATCAGTGAGCACTCTGGAGTTGCAAAGGGTCTGCAAATACTCCATGCTATTCATCATTATAAACCTGGGGACAGTGCCATCAAAGGGTACTACTAGCATAGTAAGAAAGTGTACCCCAAAAACCATTAGATGCAGGTGTTGCACAACCCAAAAGAGATAATTAAGTTGGAGCTACAGAATGAAGTAGTTGGGGCAGAAGAGGCTTGATCAGCCACAACCTGAAGCTCCCTGCTCCCTGGCAGGGCCTCACCTTGGATAAACAAGATACCTCCAACCTCAGTACTGGGACACTGGCAAAGCCAGACTCAATGATCATCACTCAGCCTCTCATCTCCTGGTAACATTTTCTGGAAATACATTTTTTAAATTATTTGCATGGTGTAACTTCTATAAGACTGATGTGTCAGAGTGCTGACTTTTACTCGGGTTCTACGTGACTCCTTCAACAAAGACATTCTTTCAACAAATATACATTGAATACCTAGTGTGCGCTGGGTCTTGCTCTAGGTGCTGAGGATACACTAAGGCAGATACAGCACCTCCCCTCATGTAGTGTTCATTCTAATGGGGGAAACAGTCCGCAGGTATGGCCTCCAAGTCGGGCACTGGGACAGGAGGGGTCATAGCTGCGCACAGGTTATTCTCCTCCCACTTCACAACTCTTTCAATGGACATGTGGCCATCTCCATCCACAATGCAGTCACAGGTTGGGAGGGTGGAGCCTGATAGAAGCCAGGTCCGTCAACTCCAAACCCAGGTCCTCCTGCGTCCTCCCAGGCTTCGTTCTGAACCTACATCCTCCTTTCTAGGTCAACCCAGAACGCCATGACCGCAGGCTGAATCACTTCAGGGTCTGCAGTGACATCATTCTGTACAAAGCAAAAATGTGGGGCTTGGGAGAAGACGATCGCCACAAGTAGCATCCCAGCGGAGGAGCCCACCTGTGGATCTAACACCCTAAGTGTGCTCAGCCCGGAGGAATAAAATATTACTTTAAAGCTGAGTCTCACTTTTCTCATTTCTCGCCGAGTCCACTGGTGGAAATCCTTGTGATGTAAAGCAATGTGAGAAATCAGATAATTGCGTACAATTGTTTGCTCTGCCTCCCTACTACTAATAAAGGATCACAAAAGGATACGAAACCAACCGCTGAGAGAGTGGAAGGAAAATGTTACCAATAGATAAACACTGGAAGTGTGTTTAGGAGATAGAAAGTTGATGGAAAAGGATGACAGGAACCACAAAATGCAAGCTGATGGAATGCCTCTGAGCACAAGGTTTTCCAGAACTCTAGATAGAGGTTCAGGACTCTGAGACAGAGTGGGATGTGAAGCAGATAACTGA
>NW_016107451.1:2572054-2580155 GCF_001604975.1 Cebus imitator | reverse complement strand
CCACCCCTGCCACATAGTACCGTCTGAGAGACCTTTAGGGAATGAGGCAGGGAAGTCAGTTTCCGTTTCCCCTTCCTGCCGTGAACCATTCTTCCTGGACCTCATCCTGCTGAGCTAGCACCTGCTTCAGAACTGCGGCCACCTCAGTTTCTGCTCAGCCTCTGCATCTTCTGTCCCACCTCTGCATAGCCACGTGGGTCACAGATCTCTGTAGAGTGAGCAAATGACTGGGTGGAGCTATGTTAGCAGAAATCTGGTCTCCTGCACCCCTAGGTGCTGCACGTCCCTGCGGAAAGGGTGGAGGGCATGAGGAATCCAATATCGTTCTTCCTCATGGAGCCTTAGCTTCTTAAAGAGAATGCCAAGGAGGGGAGGGGATGGAAGGAAGGAAGTCAAAGGAATCCTTACAGAAGAGCCAGCAGGTAAGGAAAGTGATCTAGGAACTGATCATAAAGATGTCATTGAGCCAGGCACTGAGGCTCAAAAAGAGGAGAAATAAAATCACAGAGGCAACTCACAAGATAATGAAGCAGGCAGCTGAAGTGTGCTGCCTCCGAAGCATCAAATGATGAGTTCCAGAAAGTGAGACTTCTTCCCAGCTGCCATCAAGCTAGATCCTTTGTTGGCCATTCTGTATGCCAAGAGAGTTCTTATCTTTGTAAAACTGCAGAAGCCAATGTTGTCATCCTACATTGCTATTTAAACCATAGGAAACCAGAACATGAGCATTTTGGCATTTTTTAAAAACTAAAAACTTAGAGAAACGAAAAGTTAATGTCTAAATTTTAATCTCTAGTGATCCCTTTGGCTTTTTCTTTGACCTGGGTGGATAAAGAAGAAACTGTTGAAGATCCCTTATTCCTGGCTGGGCGCTGTGGCCCACACCTATAATCCCAGAACTTTAGAAGGCTGAGGCAGGTGGATCTCAAGGTCAGGAAATCGAGAGCATCCTGGCCAACATGGTGAAACCCCATTTCTACTAAAATACAAAAAAAGATAGCCAGGTGCGGTGGTGCATGCCTCTAGTCCCAGCTACTCAGGAGGCTGAGCCAGGGGAATCACTTGAACCTGGGAGGCGGAGATTGCAGTGAGCCAAGACTGTGCCACTGTAGTCTGGCCTGGCAACAGAGCAAGACTCTGTCTAAAAATAAATGAATAAATAAATAAATTAATTAAAGATCTCTTATTTCTGAGTGAGGGAGAATGCCTCTAATGACAAGAAATCATTGCTCATTATTTAAAAAGAGTTAGGTATATTTTGTCTTGGGATCTTGATGTTTATTTTAATTCTTTGTTTTTCGAAGAAAGGCCATGGACCCTCCAATATATAATACGGTTTGGTTAAGGATGGAAACCCTGAGGGCAAGTCTCAGCAAATTCACCCCATTTTATATCACAGAAGCCCAGATACAGAAATTCAGAGTACATTGGTGGGGAGCAGTGAAATCCTGCATTGTGATACAAGGTAAGATACTTGTAAATGCTGCATATAATCTTGATTCTGTTTTTTAAAATGCAAGTGAAATACTGTGCATCATTTTTATGTCAGAATAGAACAGGTTCATCTTCCTTTTACACATCAGTTGGAAATTGCCTTTCCATAAGCAGATGCATAATTCTTATGTATCCATTCTGCTTGTTTTCAATGTTGTTTTAAAATTTTTGTTGGACTAAAAAGAGACTTTTCTCTGGTGTCATCGTAGCTACTATCATCTGCAACAAAACTGTATATCTAGTACTGAGAGTAATTCAACCAGCAATGTGTAAGTAATATACAGGATAATGATCAGATATAATTTCTGATTGGCCAGAAGAGTTAGTTTACATGTGTGCAGTTGAGGTCCAATGACTTCCAATTAAACATCTTAGACCAGGCACGGTAGCTCACACCTGTAATCCCAGCACTTTGGGAGGCCAAGGCGAGTGGATCACCTGAGGTCAGGACTTCAAGAACAGTCTGGCCAACATGGTGAAACCCCATCTCTACTAAAATTACAAAAGTTAGCTGGGCGTAGTGGCACACGCCTATAATCCCAGCTACTTGGGAGGCTGAGGCAGGAGAATCACTTGAATCAAGGAGGAATTGCAGTGAGCAGAGATTGCACCATTGCACTCCAGCCCGGGTGACAGAGTGAAACTCCATCTCAAAAAATAAAAAACAAACAAACAAAAAACCATCTTATACCAAAAGATTCTGGACCATTATTTTACATCTAGTCTTCAATGTGAAAAAAGTACCTATTATAATTATACTTGAATTCATCACAATGAATAAATTTTCACAACAGCATAAAAAGTGGATTCGTTGAGGCCGGGCATGGTGGCTCACGCCTGTAATCCAAGCACTTTGGAGGCCAAGGCGGGTGGATCACCTGCCTCAAGACCAGCCTGACCAACATGGTGAAACCCTGTCTTTAAAAAAAATAAAAAATAAAAATAATTTTTTTTTTTTTAAAAAGTGGATTCGTTGATATGCAGAAAGGGAGTCTAGTTTTATGATCTGGAATAAATTATAAAATAGATTAAATGCCTGAATGTTTTCATCACAAGGTTGTGCTCTGAAAGCAATCAATATGCTTCTGCAGCCCTGCTCCTGCAAAGCGAGCAACCTCATTTTCTGCTTTCATCTTCTTCGCAACTCTGCCCAAAAAAGAGAAAGCTGTTACTTTGTACACTCATCTAAAAAAGTGTATGTAGTCAGTCTTCACTTTGCACAGTGGTGCAGGACCACAAAAATGTCCTGCTTGCTGAAACTATGCAAAGTGACCTTAATAATCGTTGGGGGAAAATTACAATTGTTCTGTGACCTTTAAAAAACAACATGTCCAAAAGTCCTTTTAAAGAGGAATCTTTAAGCCTTAGAAACAAAAACTGAACAACGAAAAAAATTGTGTGAAAGTATTAAAAACCCTGTTCAATGCATAACAAAAAATACTAATATTTAGTAGACTAAAACAGTAGAAACATTGAGAATCAAGTGTTTTATTTCTGAATGAAAAAACATGCTTCTTTTTCTCCTTCTCTAACTTATGATATAGAACAAGCATCTTTTCTATTCCTTGGCAAATTGTCTTTACTCCTTTCTAAGTTTGGATTCGGTTTCAGCATTTTATCACTTGATCTTTCAATGTCATTAGACATCTCCAAGAGTCCTTTTAATGTGAAGTTTTTCATTAGTGTCACTCCCTGGAGACATCTTCATCCTTTCCATCTCTTTCCTCATTTGTAAGTTTGCCTACACAAGGTTTACCTGGCTACATATCTAGTCTCTAGAATGGCAACAGCATTCACAGTCCAACATCAGCTATTTCACCTACAATTCCATTTCCATTGCACTCAAATTTTACTTCCTGCCTTACAATTTAAAAAAAAATTTTTTTTTTTTTTAAGACAGGTTCTCACTCTATCACCCAGGCTGGAGCGCAGAGCCAAACGTGGCTCATTGCAGCCTCAAACTCCCATGCTCAAGAGATTCTCCCACCTCAGCCTCCCCAGTAGCTTGGACTACAAGCGTGTACCACCAACGCCCAGCCAAGTTTTATAAAGTTTTAGTAGAGAGATTTCACTGTGCTGCCTAGGCTGGTCTCAAACTCCTGGGCTTAACTGGCCTCCCAAAGTGCTGGGATTACAAGCGTGAGCCACTGTGCCCTATCATTTTGTTTCTTTGGTATATATTCATCCTTGGCGGTCAATTCCCTCTCGGGTATCTACTTCTGTAAAATGCCTATCAGTTTATTGCTAAAGACAAAAAAGCCACGCAACTACACACTTTGCTGTGAGTGTGCGAAATGAATAACATGTTATTCTCTTTGTTCTACATCACAATCTTAGCATATGAATCCAGAAATATCCTTTTTATGTGCCAATAATGCTACAAGAAGAAAATGTGAAACTAAGTTGTCCTTTCTGCTTAAGATACTATATGGCTCTCAGGGATTTCTAACTACCTTAAAAATAAAGTATGGTTTCTAAACTGGAATGGAGAGAGAATGGGCAGGTAAAATGGCTTACCACCCTATCAACACAGAGTAAAGCCCAACAATTAATATGGCCTGCCTACACAACGTAACACCTATGCAGAGCTTTCGCCAATGCTGGTACTTCTCAAATAGGAACAACCAAGGCTCGCCAGATATTAAGAAACCCCAGCAAGATAACCCTAATCAAAGGAATATGAGAGGATTATAAGATTATTAGACCATGTTATGTTCTAATTATATGGCAGGCAATGTTCTAAGTGTCTTACATTGATTCACTTAATGCTAATGGAAACCCAATGAAGTAGATACATTATGCCAGAGATGACAAAGCAAATAAATATTAAAATCCCTACGGTCAAACAGCAAGTAAGCAACAGAGCCAGGCCCCAGAATCCACGCTTCTTAACTTTTACAATACTCTACTGTTCAAACATGGGAAAGGGGAGATCAAAATGCATGGGCTGCAGAAACAGAGGGAAACTTTATCAAAAAATTAAAACTGTAATCATATCCTAAGAGATATAAGATACTGCATCTGGACAATAAGTAAAATAGGAAAAATGACCAATTAGAGAATAAGGAACTCCTGGGGGATAAATGAAAGCTAAAATATATATTCAATAAAATGACTGCAGGCTGGGCACAGTGGCTCATACCTGTAATCCCAGCACTTTGGGAGGCAGAGGCAGGTGGATCAGTTGAGCTCAGAAGTTCAAGACAAGCCTGGCCAACATGGCGAAACCCTGTCGCTACTAAAAATACAAAAATTAGCCGGGCACGGTGGCACATGCCTGTAATCCCAGCTACTCAAGAGGCTGAGGCAGAATCACTTGAACCCAGGAAGTGGAGGTTCTAGCGAGCCAAGATTGTGTCACTGTATTCCAGCCTGGACGATGGAGTAAGACTATGTCTCCAATAAAATAAAATTAAAAAAAAAAAAAAGATTTTAAAAAACAAAGAAATCTCTCTCCCCCAAAGTAGAACTGATAAAAACTTAGAAACAGTGCCTGCAAAATTCTAAGGAGGAAATTCCTATCAGCCAAATTAAAGGCAATTTCAGAAATGCAAGGAGATAAAAAGTTTACCTCTCATCTTCCCTTTCTTAGTAAGATACTAAAAAATGGTACACAGAAAAAGAAGGCATATGCCAAGATGGGAAAATATGGGATTCTGGAAATAATGATGCCAACTTAGAAGGTCTAGAAAAAAGGTGACAGTTGTGTGGCATATCTAGGTTATAGGAGAAAAATTATACAGTGGGTAAAATGACAAAGCATCTGGAAAGAACGGAGAATATAAGAATATAGAAGGAAGATTAGGCAAGCAGAAGAATGCAAGGTGAAGGTTAACTGGAGGAAAAACCAAAAGCTGTACCACAAAGGAAATCTTTCCACAATGTATTGAGCTCTACAGGGACTGATTGTAATATAACTATTTAGAAGGATGAGGCAAAGGAAATGAGGGAGGTGTCAGTTAACTCATCATTTATCATAAAATGAAGGCAATTTGAACTCAATGTCTAAATAGATAGCAGTGTCATTTAATATGCAAAGTAACTTCTAAATCTTTTAGTCTGGACTATTTTACCAAACACATGTGTTCATTTAATATTTTTTTTTAGTTTATTGAAAGAAATGTTTACAATATGATACCAACAGAAGGGATGAAAGTGTGTTGTGAAATTGCAAAGTCTTCATTCCTTTTTCTTGGTTCTTTGTATTCAAAGATGCTGTTCAGTGCGTTCTGTTCTTCATCTTCTCTCTTGTTCGTTTTCCAGGTCTCTTCTACAGAAAAAGAAATACCACATCTGGTCACACAGCAGCTTGCCTTCTGCCTGAGGGTGAGGATGAACAGAAGAGAAGGGAGGGGGAGGGCTGGAAGTGGGACGGGGAGGCTGAGCCTGCTCCTCACCCAGGCACCTGGGCTCACTTACATTTGATCCTTTCTTGCCAGGCCTCTTGAGGCCTCTGCCATGGGCCGTCTTGGCCCGGAAGCTAGATACATCATCATAGCTCTCCCGAGTGTTCCACTTTGAGCCTTTCTTCTTTCCACCAAAACCAAACTTCTGGTTTTTATACCGTCGTTTAGCACTGGGCCTGGAAAAGAATGGTCCTAGACATCACCCGCAGCACTGTTAAGTCTGATGAATCTGATGGCCCAGCAATGCTTTTAGTTTCCTTTCTATGAGCAAAGCCCCTTAGGCACTACTGTGACCCAGAATCTCATCCTTGGCCCCACAATCCTATGCCATAGCCTCTCGAGATAAACTCATCTAGCTCATCTATTTACAGTTCTAACCACCAGGGCAGGAAAATAAAGCAAGAAGCAGGGAAGGCTCCACATATATCACGTGGCTTCCTACTGTCTTTGGAAAGCTTTCTATTTTAACTAAATCTTGTTAAATCAGCCTCAGTTGTGTCTATTCCTCTTAAGGGTAAATATATGCAGTTAACATTCAAATGTAATACAGGTCATCCAATAGGGATCTCAAATTCAGCATCTCCAAATTCACATCATCTCCTGGACTGGCTCTACTTCCTGTACATACGCGCTCACTGGAGGCTGGCACAGCTCCTGCCAACCCAGACACACAGGCTAACATGTGGGAGTCTGCCTTGGTTCTTCTCTCTCTTTATACCCAATTCAATTACTGAGTCCTGCTCATTTCACCTCTTAAATGTTTCTGCAATCCATCTTCTCTTCTCCCTCAGTTGCCACTTTCAGTTTATTATCATTGCACATCTGGACTTGTCTCCTTGTCAATTTCCCAGCTTCCCTCAAGTCCATCACTTATACAAAATCCACTGTAATCTTTTTAAAAACATGATTATGACCTGCTCATTATTGTCAGTACAACCTATAACCTAGTCTCCCCACTGCCTTCTGGACAAACCCCAAGTTCCTCAACAAGGCAAACGAACAGCCCAGGTCTCCCCAGCCACATCGCACCCCTCCGTGCCTTGCTCTGTATTCCCAGTGACACCAAGGACTTACTGTTCCTCACAAAACCCTGAGGTTTCACATCTCCATGGCTTTGCTCTTTGTAGCTCTTTCTTCTTCCCAAACCCAGCTTCTCTCCTGTTCTCGTGGTTAATTCTTACTCATGCTTCAGGCAATGCTCAAGTCAACCCCTCCTCCAGAAATCCATCTCCAGACCCTGTCAGGTATTTTTTTTTTTTTTTTTTGGCAGAGTTTCGCTCTTATTGCCCAGGCTAGAGTGTGAAATGGCGTGATCTTGGCTCACTGCAACCTTCTCCTCCTGGGTTCAAGCGATTCTCCTGCCTTAGCCTCCTTAGTAGCTGAGATAACAAGCACCCACCACACACATGGCTAATTTTTTGAATTTTTAGTACAGACAGGGTTTCGCTATATTGACCAAGCTGGTCTCCAACTCCTGACCTCAGGTGATCTGCCCACCTCAGACTCCCAAAGTGCTGGCATTAGAGGCATGAGACACCGTGCCCAGCCCATGTAAGGTATTTCTAAAAGCTGCCTCAACACTACTCCCCAAATGCCTCTATCATAGCACTTACTATCTTACACGGAAGTGATCATTTCCCCTAGACCTGGTATCTAGGTATGCAAAACACTGAAGAGCCTGCATTCTTCTTTTAATCTTCATACTATGAGGCAGATACTCTTTCCTCAACTTAGCAGATGAGGCAATTAGCACTTAGAAAGGTATGGTAACTTGTTCAAAACTGCCCCACTACTGAGTGGCAGAGCCAGGGTCTGAGTCCTAGGCCTGAACTCTCAACCATCACACTGTGTGATGGGGAATCAACTTTTACTCAGCATTCACTTAATGGGTGCCACATACTTAAATGTACCTTCTTAGGCTGGGTGCACTGGTCACGCCTATAATCTCAGCACTTTGGGAGGCTGAGGTGGGCGAATCACTTGAGCCCAGGAGTTCAAGACCAGCCTGGCCAATGCGGTGAAATCCCATCTCTACTAAAAATACAAAAATTAGCTGGATGTGGTGGTGGGCACCTGCAGTCCCTGATACTCGGGAGGCTGAGGCACAAGAATCACTTAAACCCAGGTGGCGGAGGTTGCAGTGAGCCAAGATTGTACCACTGCACTGCAGCACGGGTGACAGAATTAGACTCTGTCTAAAA
>NW_016107451.1:2558964-2572010 GCF_001604975.1 Cebus imitator | reverse complement strand
AAAAAAAAAAAAAAAAAAAAAAAAAAAAATTTAAAAAGGGCCTTCTTTTACTCCTTAAAGACTGACATGGCTAAAATTACCCAACACACAGTGCTAGGAGTCTCAGCCACAGGCAGCAGCTGCATTCTCTGGACTCAAAGCTGAGCCGGTAGGGGTGCTGTGCCTGCCATCCTCGTGACCTATGGCCCCACAGCACCTCCCAGAACCAAAGACACCACACCAAAACACTTCTCACCCCTTCTTCATCTGCTGGCCTTTGGCTCCTGCCTTCTTGCCCTGTGCCAGGGGTTTCTGATCTCCCTCAAGGAAATCCAGTTTATCAGAGAAGCCTGTAAGTGAGGAAATAGTTCTGATCAGCACCATTGTATTTTAAAAGTTTAAACCACCATATAAGGCTGTTATTTGCCACACTGATTTTAAAAGTCACATCCTGCTCCCCAACACCATTCCCAAAACTTAGATCCAATAGGTCCACATGAACGAAGAAGGCTCCAAAGCACTAAGTGTTCAGATCAACTCTCAAATACCTGCTACCCTTGTTCCCCTAGCAGAGCGAGGTACCAACCTTTCTGATATTTCTTAATAGCATTCATCATATGTGCTTTCTCCTGTTGCCTCTTCTGAAGAACCTCTGTTTGCACCTGTGATATGAACACAAGGACAGTTACAGCCATTCCACACCATTACTCCAGTGTCTACATTCTCTTAATAGCAACACCATGATTAATACTGCTACTCTTTGACATTTACTATGTGCCAAAAACTATGTTAAGGGCTCTAAGTATATTCTCAGATCTAGGTATATTCTTCATAGACGAAGATATATCTATCTCATAACAATCCAGTGAAGTTGAAATTTGTGTTATCCCCTAAACTGAAGCACAGAGAAGTTAACTTGCCCAAGTTGCATAGTGAAAAAGTGCACAGCTGAGATGACCCGGGCTGTCTGCCTCCAAAGCCAGCACTCACCCTATTATACAATCCTGCCTACAAAACTGCAGCAAATTATGTTTAAGCCAACATCCAATTTTTCCCATCATATTTGGACAGATTAACTATCTAACTCACTGTTACTAGGCATGAAAGTACCAAAGGAAGAGAAAAAAAAACAATTGTCCCCAGGTAAAGAAAAGAAGAAGGTTTTAAGGATAAAAGGAGACACTTTAACAGAGTTTCTCAATCTTGATACTGCTACACTGTGGACAGATTGCTGGGGGGAGGGGCCTGTCCTGCACTGTAGGACATTCAGCAGCACCCTTGCCCTCTACCTGTAGATGCCAGTAGCACCCTCCCTCCCAAATTTGACAATTAAACATATCTCCAGGCAGTCACAAAAAGCTTCTGGGGAGCAAATTCACCCCAGCTGACAATCTCTTCCCCAATGTTTCCTCAAATTAGAAACAGTGAACTAATAGGCCCAAGTGAGTTTGTCTTTGCTTTTAATAACTTTGGTTAGGTTAAATTAATTGCTGATGTCTTTGAGATAACCTCAGCCATCCACCTCCAGATCAAAGAAATAATAAAACCGTAGCAGGCCTTTTGTAGAGGACAGGATCCCGGCCTATTCTTACTTTGCTCAGAATGTATCAGTGAAACGACCCCACATGTGGACAAGAGTTCTGCAGCCCAGATCACAAGTGCTTATGTCTGAATGTTGACAAAGTCTCAACACCCAGGCCAATGTTCCTCACATTCATTTCTTCCCATAATTCTAACTTTAAAACCCATCAGCTTCTTTCTTAGATGACCATGAAATAAAAAAGGAAAACCAAGAAAAGTATGCCTGATCTGATGTTACATTAGAACTCAGACATTCTTAGTTCAAACACACAGGCAATCTTTCAGATTGGGTGACAATCATTACTTCTTCAGGGACATGATTATCACACAGGCCAGTGAATCCCAAACCAGGATGCATTTCAGAATCACCTGGAAAGCTTTCGGGGAAGAGGGGGAAACATGCACAGACTCCCAGGGATTCTGAAGTCTAGAATTCTGTTTTGAAAAACTTGCCCTGGTGATTTTGCTGTAAGGTCAGGTTTGGAAACCACTCATCTGGAACCAGTGTATAGAGGTGAAAATTAAAGCCCAGAGAGGTGAATGGCTCGCCTGCAGTCACCATGCTACTCCTGGTGAAGCACTCATGTCCAGGCAAGATTGTGCTCATGAATACCAGC
The DNA here is from genome assembly GCF_001604975.1 of Cebus imitator. Classification (NCBI taxonomy): domain Eukaryota; kingdom Metazoa; phylum Chordata; class Mammalia; order Primates; family Cebidae; genus Cebus; species Cebus imitator. The sequence continues at coordinate 2,569,833 of NW_016107451.1, read as the reverse complement.
ACATAAACTGAGAGACGGTAAACACATGATCAACACACAGTTCAGTTCAGGGGACCAAGTCAGAGCACGGCAATCTCATCTAACACACACACTCCGCCTCTTCCTGCTCCCTGCACACTTTCCTTCTCACCTTCTTCCCGTATTTCCTAAGTGCTCGCAGCTGCTTAGCCTTTTCAGACTTCTCCATGGCTGCCTGTTTGGTCTGCAGCTTCTGTCGAATCTACAACACAAAATGCTGTCAGTTTATGGTATTTGAATCTGGAATGACCACTGCTTAGGATGCACTAGAGCAGGGAACAGATATTCCCTAATCTTTAAACTGTGGAACTTGTAAATCATCGATTCCAACCCCTGAGGACAACGGGGCCCAAAGACTGAACACTTTACCAAAAGTGTCACAGTGAAGCCAGAGATGGAAAATCACCTTCCCACTCCCAGTGTGCTGTCTGTTTCATTATACAAACTGCCTATTTGAAGTCCAGGAAAGAAGACAAATTTCTCCCCATTTCTACTGTTAGTAGATTGAGGCTGGAAACCAGTATGCAGCCGCTCTTCTGTGGTGTACCACATATACAATAAAAACCCAGGCAGATTATCAGGTACCTAGCCTTTTCAGTCAAACATACACATTTTAGTGAAAGGATGAGAAGCTGTCAGTGAGAACGAGTACAGAGTTCACAGTGAGATGGTGAACTACTACCAAGACAAAAGCTCTCTAAAATCCAGCATGAGACCCAATGGTACTATTTAAAAACAGTCATCCCTCAGTATCCGTAGAGGATTAGTTCCAGGACCCACTACAGACAACAAAATTTACAGATGCTCAAGTCCCTTATATAGAAATGGTGTAGCATTTGCATATAACCTACACTTACCTCCAGTATACTTTAAATCAGGGGACCTCAATCCCCGGGCCACAGACTGCTATGAATGTGCTATGAATCTGTGGCCTGTTAGGAACCGGGCCACACCAGAGCAAGTGAGTGGTGGGCAAGCACGCGTTACCACCTGAGCTCCACCTCCTGCCATATCAGTGGCAGCATTACATTCCCATAAGAGCATGACCTCTAATGTGAACTGTGTATGCAAGCGATCTAGGTTGCGTGCTCCTTATGAGAATCTAATGCCTGATGATCTAAGGTGGAACAGTTTCATCCTGAAACCATCCCCTCCCCCAGATCGGTTTCATCCACAAAACCAGTCCTTAGTTGCCAGGCTTTGCTTTAAATAGTCTCTAGATTACTTATAATACCGAATACAATGCTACACATCACCTCATTCTCATGGATTCAATGTAGTTCTCAGCACATGGCAAATTCAAGTTTTCTTTTTGCAACATTTTCGATTTTTTTTTCCCAAGTATTTTTGATCCGAGTTTGGTTGAATCCACAGATGCAAACCCATGGCTACTGAGGGCCGAGTGTATCTTGGATTACATGCTGGCAATCCCCTCCTCCAAAGTTAAATGAGGTCCAAATTCTACCCAACTCTTCACTGTACTACATCTGAGCATCTAAGAATCCCTCATTTTATAGAGGAGAAAACTGAGGCCCAGAGAAAAGTAACTGTCTACAAGTTCTAGCACTGCCAGTGGCAAGGGCACAACAAGAATGCTGTCTTCTCTGCACACCATCCCGTGACCATGCCAGCTAGGAAATGCAATGCGCCATCTTTACCTCAGGAACCACACTTCTCACAGTACTGTTCCTCTCCTTAATTGCTGATTTAGAAAAAATGTCATTCTTATATGCATCTAATTGGTGGTGACTGGTATGACTCTGAAGTAGCCCATCTCTGGAAGAGGTAATAATTGTCCTCTGACAACTGGCTCCCCATTATTGGACTCATACCTATCTTTCTAAGCCAGCTGAATATGCTTAAGTACACAGTTTTGGCTTTCTAGATGAACATTTCTATTTCTTACCTTCTGCATCTGCAGATCAGACTTGGCCATTTCTGCAAAATAATCACTAGGCCGCTTGGTAGGAACTTTGAGCTGATGGAGGCGGGGTAAGACTGCAAGCACTGCGGCCTGGGCTTGGCGGTAGCTGAGAGTTGCAGGACAAAATGCATAATGAAGTAAAGGAGAGAGGCCTTACATTCCTTTTCACCGGACTCTCAAAATCTAACCTCCATCAGCAAGAACAAACAAAAACTGTAACCAAACTTCACTAATTTAGTATCTAAAAGAAATGTAGGCCAGGCACGGTGGCTCATGTCTGTGATCCCAGCACTTTGGGAGGCTGAGGCGGGTGAATGACAAGGTCAGGAGTTAGAAACAAACCTGACCAACATGGTGAAACCCCGTTCCCGCTAAAAATACGAAAATTTGCCAGGCGTGGTGGTGGGCACCTGTAATCCCAGCTACGCAGGAGGCTGAGGCAGAAGAATTGCTTGAACCTGGGAGGCAGAGGTTGCAGTGAGCGAAGATTACACCACTGCACTCCAGGCTGGGCAACAGAGTGAGAGAAAGAAAGAAAGAGAGAGAGAGAGAAAGAGAGAGAGAGAGAAGGAAGGAAGGAAGGAAGGAGAAGGAAGGAAGGAAAGAAGGAAGGAAGGAAGGACAGAAGGAAGGAAGGAAGGAAAGAAAGAAAAGAAAGAAAGAAAGAAAGAAAGAAAGAAAGAAAGAAAGAAAGAAAGAAAGAAAGAAAGAAAGAAAGAGAAAGAAAGAAAGAAAGAAAGAAATGTAGTCATATTCCATTTTTTAAAAAGGGGAGGAATGTTGCTAAAAATAAATTAGTTTTAGAGAATGACTAAAGGTACCCATTAACACAAACTAATGTCAATTACGGATTCTTAATGTAATTACTAAAGCAATTCCACACAAGAACATCCCATAAGCAATGGTTTTTTTTTTTTTCTAGTAACTGAAGCATGCACAAAAAGCTTTAACATGAATATTTCAAATTAGCCCATAAACTGGACTTTGAATCGTGACCATGGACCAAGGAGCTCTTTTCTCAAACAGGAAGAATCTCCTAGCTATTCTGAATCAAAAGAAGCCGTTCTGCCTACTCCTCTGCCTATTCTGAGTGCAGGCTTATTAATTTCTCCTCTTTCTCACTCTCCTGCATAAGAATATTCAACTTCTCCAATATTTGAAAACAAACATACAAACTCATCTCCCGCTGGAAGTCGTCTTCTGGATCAACAGCTTTCTGGTCCTTGTTCTGAGGTGTTGGCGCCTCAGATCCACCGATCTCCGGCACCGGACCCAGTGTCACATCGAGCCTTTCAACCCATTCCAGATCCCGCTTGAACTCTGCCAAACACTGCTTCAGGCCATTCTAGGAAATCCAGACACTGAACTCGTAAGAAGGGAAACACTTGAGTTTGTCTTTCACAAGCACAGGGTGCTAGGCCAAGGAACAAACCACTAATTCCTAATACCCAGACAGGTAATTGACCCTCTTGGCAAGGTGCAGGTGTGTCTTTCCTGGGACAGGAATCGGTCTCCTAAGCCCAACAGCGCTTGGTGCGCATCCCATGTCCGAGTACCCAGCGCCCCAGCTCACCACATCGTTCACGGCCTTCTTCGGCCCCTCTAGCACGACATTGAGGCCTGGCTTCAGAAGCCCTCGGGAAAACGCATCCTGCAACTGCAGGACACAATCACGGTCACCACCAGGGGGGTAAGGCCCCCTCTCCCATGCCCACCCACCGCGAGCTCCGCTGACACCTACCTCTCTGTCTGTGACTAGGGAATCATCGGACTCCGACTCCGAACCCGAGAGCGGGGGAGTGTCCATCTAGCCGCACGCCCGTCCCACACCTACGGGAAGAAGCCGGGTATCCCGAGACCCAAGCCGCTAGCAGAGGGCGGCCCTGGCCGCTGCTGCCTGCCTTCAGCCCCCTACTCCCACGCCTTGGATCCACGTGCCACCAAGTCGCACCAGCGCCAGCAACTCAAAGCTACTGCTCAACTCTTTGATTGGGACTTCCGCTTCCGGCGGCAGACCATACTTCCGGTTCGTCGTTGCTATAGGAACCGCTAAGGCGTTTGAACGTGCCCGGGTCGCTTGGGATCCGTACAGGTAGCGCCTCTGGATACCTGGTCTGCTGACCCAGGGAGAAGCTAAAGGTAGGAGGGGGTACCTGGGGGTCGCCAGAAGGAGCTGGTAGCAGTGAGCGTACAAGGAAATGGGAGAAAAAGGAGCCGCGGGGCAGGGGTGGCTTGGAGGAGAACCCGGGGGCGGGGAAGGGGAGGGGCAAGGGCGGGAAGGGGCGTGTCCTGGAGGCCGGGTCTTGTCCCGGCAGGGGGCGGGGCCAAGGCTTGGCGATTCTCTCCACTCTCAAGCGCTGCCCCGATCTTCAGCAGAGCTCTTTGGCGCGAAACCATGTCAGCCGTGGTAGCTCAGTCGCTGCATGTTTTTGGTCTTCGATCCCACGTGGCCAACAATATCTGCTACTTCGATGAACAGATCATTATATTTCCTTCAGGAAATTACTGTGTGAAGTACAATGTGGATCAGAAATGGCAAAAATTCATTCCAGGTAAAACTCTTTCCATTCTAACATATACAGGAATGGTATGTGCCACATATAACCCCATAATCCCAACATGATGACTGGAAAGAAAGATTTTGGCCAATTTGAATATATATGCAGTTTTATAAATGTAGAGGAAATAAATGGCAACTTGTATTATGAAACTAGATTAATCAGTCACATGTGCGTAGTTAAAATCACATGTAAAATGTTAATTTAAAAGTACTTTTTTCACTGTAATTTCATGAAAATGTTTTATGATATTTTGATATTTTCATGAAAATATCCCTCTTTTCGTATCTTCAGTATCATTGTCTTTGTCATCACCAGAGCCACTTTTTGAGTTGTCTAACACAGTTTTCCTGAGCACACCACCTTCATTACATCACCTTTTGAATCATGTATGATGAAGACACTCTAAACTTCATCCCAAGTCACAAATAACCATTTGTATAATATTACAGCCCTTATTTTTATTCATATTGGTCCTGTTGATGATGTGAATGATTTCAACCACAGAATCCATTTTCCCATTCTTGGTTGCATCGACACCTTCTATTGTAACATATACATACAAAAGAATGTACCCTATGTATGTGTAATATTTGAAGAATTACAATGGAATGTAGATCTGTGAACCCAGCCACCCAGCATAGGAAATAGAATATTACCAGTTCTAGTGTTTCGCCCTGTATTCTGTGTCTTGCTGCATCGGTTCAATATCATGCTTTTGAGATTCATGCATCTTGATACATACAACCAAGTTCATTTTATTGCTATGCAGTGTTCCCTCGTATAAATGTAATGTCTCAAATATATGTATTCATTCTAGTGTTGAGGGACATTTTGGAAATAACAGCCATTTTCTATTACAAACTATACTACTATGAACATTCTTGCTTGCATATACATTCATCTATTTGTGCAGAGTCTCTAGGGCACACAGACAGGACTAAAATTACTAAGCAATATGATAATACCAATTTACACTCTTACCAGGAGTGCATAAGAGTTCTCATTCCTCACCAACCATGCCAACCCTTGGTATTTTCCAACTTCCTAATTTTTTGCTAATCTAGTGGTTGAGAAAAGGAATTGTGGTTTTCGTTTGCATTTCTCTATCATTAATGATGATGAGTATCTGTTTACGTGTTTATGGGCTATTCCTATTTGGTCATATGTTAAATGCCTTGTTCAAGTCTTTTACTTGTTTTTTATAGTTTTTTGGACAGGACATTTTTGGGTAATTTTATTGATTTCCATGCACAATTTATTCTGTATACCAATAATTTGTCAGATATATGTCTTGCAAATAAGTTTGGGGCATTTTCTCCCTCCTTACAGTATCTTTTGGTGGACGAAAATTCTTAGTTTTAATAAAGTCAAATTTATCAACCACATAATATTCTTTTGGAATAACTATTAAATACCTTTGATTTTTATTTATTTATGTTTATTTCCAGCATATTTGGTAAATTATTATTAATTCTAATGATTTATCTATAGATTATGCAGGGATTTCTACACAGACTATCATATTATCTACAAATATCGATGGTTTTCTTTCTTTTTCTTGTGTAACCTGTGCTGGTAACCACTTCCAGACAGTGTTGAATAAGGGCAATAAAAATGGACATCCTGTTGCATGTTTCTGACCTTAAAGAGAATTTTTTTAACATTTCCTTAGAAAGAAGGATGTTTGCAGTAGGCATTTGTTAATGTCCCTTATCAGGTTAAGGAAATTCTTTTCTTTTTCTAATTTGCTGTGCTTTATCCCCTGCCCCCCCAAAAATACAAAATTTTATTGCTGCATATTCTGAGTTTTATAAAAGATTATATGACTGGCCAGCCATGGTGGCTTGCACCTGTAATCCCAGCACTTGGGGAGGCTAAAGTGGAAGGATTGCTTGAGCCCAGGAGTTCAAGGCCAGCCTCGGCAACATGAAGAGACTCCATCTCTACAAAAAATTTAAAAATTAGCCACACGTGGCGGCAGATACCTGTGGTCCAGCTACTTGGGAGGGTAAGGCACTCCAGCCTGGGCAACAGAGCAAGACCCTGTTTCAAAAACAAAAATGAAAACAAAAAAGAACATATGACTTTCCAATATTAATTAAATTATGGTTTTATGCAGATAACATTATATTTGCTCCCATACTTACTAAACTCTTTGCCCACCATTACTCTTTGCAAATCAGATATTCCTGCTGGGATCATTTTCCTTCTGTATTTACTGATAATATGTTGATAAACTCTCCCAGTTTTGGTCTGAAAATGACTTTATTTTATCCTCACTTCTGAAAGATTGTTACAACAGGTATATAGTTTTTATCAGCACATTATAGATCATATTCCATTGTGGTTTTTTGGCTTCTGTTTTGTTGCCATGGTTAAAAAATTAGCTTATCACCATCGTCTGTTTATAGATGATCTTTTTTTCTGGATGTTTAATATCTTCTCTGTCTATGGTATGTGTGTATATATATACACATACCATATATGTATGTGTTTGTATATACACCATATACATGTATATATACATATGTGTGTGTATATATATATACACACACACACAGAGTATAGTGGGTTTTTTGTTGGTTTTTTTTTTTTTCATTTTTTATCCTCCTAGGGATTCTTTGAGATTCCTGGATCTAAGGACAGGTATCTTTTTTGTTCTGTTATCTCCTTCTGGAATTCCAAACCATCTCAACTCCATACTCCATGGTTTTTTTCTTTGTTTCTTTTCTTTTCTTTTCTTTGAGATGGAGTCTCACTCTGTTGCCCAGGCTGGAGTGCAGTGGCACAACCTCAGCTCACTGCAACCTCCACCTCCCGGGTTCAAGCGATTCTCCTGCCTCAGCCTCCCGAGTAGCTAGTATTACAGGCACCTGCCACCATGCCTGGCTGATTTTTGTATTTTTAGTAGAGACGGGGTTTCACCATGTTGGCCAGGATGGTCTCGAACTCCTGACCTCATGATCCGCCTGCCTCAGCCTCCCAAAGTGCTGGGATTACATTACAGACATAAGCCACCATGCCCAGCCTCTTTTTCTTTTCTTTTTTTTTTTTTTTTTTAAAAACCAGGTCTTGCTCTGTCACCCAGGCTGGAGTGCAATGGCACAATCATAGCTCACAGCAGTCTCAAAATCCTGGGCTCAAGGCATTCTCCCCACCTTAACCTCCTGAATAGCTAGGAATACAGACCTGTACCACCTTGATCAGCTAATTTTTTTAATGGAGATGGGATCTGGCTATGTTGCCCAGGCTGGTCTTTAACCCTGGACTCAAGCCTCCCAAGTAGCTGGGATTACAGGTGTAAGCCACCACACCTGATGTTCATGTTTTGTTTTGTTTTGTTTTGAACTCTTACTTGGATTTTTTATATCTTAGTCTCTCTGTGTTGCATTCCAGATAATTACTTTAGATTTCTCTCTAAATCTAAATTTATCTCAGTGCTTCTCTTTTCTGCTGCATCTAACTTAATGTTTAACGTAACCATTGAGATTTTAATTTCATTTCTTATGCTCATATTCTCACACTTCTTACCTGTACCACTTCTCTTCTGCTCCTAACTCCATCTTATATCACCAAGGGCCTTGTACACATGTGGGTGGATCCTCGCAGCCCAATTTTCAAATTCTACCCATGTATTCTATAAACAACCATGCTGTGCCCATCCTGCAGGCCCAGGTTGAGTAGAAGCAGCCTGGGAAGAAACCAATGTTGGTCTTGTCAGCAGGCTCAGGACCATCTGGGCACGGAACTCCAGAGTCCTGTGAACTTGGAACATGATCTAGAGGAGGCAGTGCAAACTCTAGGCAGCCCCTGTATCCTGCTTACTGGTAAGGGGTACAGCCAGAGAAGCGTGCTCTGAAATTTGAGGCCCAAGGTAGGCTCTCCACTGACCAAGTCTAAGAGTATTACTGGTAAAGGGAAAAATATAAAGTTCATGACATTGGGAGATCTGGAATTGACCTGGCTTTCCATTTGATAAGCTCACAGAGCCTAGTCTCCTCATCTGTAAGAGGGGGATGATGCTCAGCTTGCTCAGCTCAGAGTCATGATGAGGCTTGACATATTCATTTGTTCATTCAGCAAAAACATATTAAGTACCCCTTGTGTTCCAGGCACAAAATAGACATACACACATGCTCACAAAACACCGTCCTCACGGTGCATCCATTCCAGGAGGGGAGAATGACAAAATAAAAAGAAGTACAGTCTACATGTTAGATAGCAATCAGATGCTAATAAGAAAAAAATTAAGCAGGGAGGGTGAAACTGTTTGGGGAGTATGAAATTGTAGATAGGGAAGCTGGAGAGGGCTCACTGAGCAGTGATTTTTGAGTGAAGACTGAAGGAAGGGAAGGAGCCGGCCGTGCTGAAGTGGGAGGGGCAGGGAAAGTAGCAGAGAATAGCAAAGGCTCAGGGTTAGGACGGTGCTTATTGTGTTGGAGGAATAGCTGGGAGGCCAGTGTGGCTGGAATGGTAAGAACTAGGGGATGAGGAGCAAAAGGGGAGGCAGAGAAAGAATGGGGAGCAACACCACAGAGGGCCTTGCAGCTCATGAGCTCTTACTCAGAGTCAAATGAGAAGCCATGCAGGGTGCGATCTGAGCAGTAACATGATCTGTGTTTCCTCAGGTTCATTCTGGCTTCTGTACAGAGGACAGATTTAAGGAGGGGTAAGAAAGGAAGCAGGGAGACCAGCTGAGGGATGACGGCTGTAATCCAAGTGAGAGAAAGTGGCACTTAGAGCAGGTAGAGGCAGGCAACAGGGTGGTGTGAAGAGATCAATCCTGGATCTGCTTTGAAGGTAGAGGTGACAGATTTCTTCATAGACCCCGTGTGGGGAGGAAGCAGAAAGGAAGAAGCAAGGTTTTGGGCCTGAGCGTGGAAAAGATGGAGTTGCTGTTGATTGTGATGGAAAGGACTAACAAAGGAGAAGGTTGGTTTTGGACCTCTTAAGATTGAGGTGCTTGCTAGATATTTAAATGGAGATGCTTGGTAAACAGGTTGATTTCAGGTCTGGATTTAAGGGAAGGGAAGTCTAGGCTAGTAATAGGAATTTGAGGGTCATCAGCCTAGAGGTGAAATTTAAAGCCGTTAGAGTGGATGAGACTTCCCTAGGGCAGTGGTTCCCAACCTTTATGGCACCAGGGGTAGGTTTTATGAAAGACAGTTTTTCCATGGACGGGATGGAGAGGGCATAGGGAATGGTGTCAGGATGAAACTGTTTCACCTCAGATCATCAGGCATTAGATTCCCTCAGAGAGCATACAACCTAGATCCCTCACATGCACAGTTCACATTCGGGTTTGTGCTGCTATGAGAATCTAATGCCGCCACTGATCTGAGCTCAGGCAGTAATGCTTGCTCACCTCCTGCTGTGTGGCCAGGTACCATCAGTGGCTCAGGGGTTGGGGACCCCTGCCCTAGAGCGTGAATATATTTATAAAAGAGAAGAAGCTGAAAGAATGAGCTCTGAGCACTCCTGCATTTAGTGCTGGGGAAGTGAGGAAGAATCAGCAAAAGAGGCTTTGGAGGAGTGGCCAGAAAATCACAGGATATCTATGTGAGAAGCGAAAATATTTCAAGGAGGAGAAGAGAGGTATCAGCTGGGTCGAAACAGTGCAAAAGCATTTTATAAACTCTAAAATCAGTCAGCATATATCAAGAACATACTATATACCAGACATTGGTGATTGAATGAATGAATGAATGAACAAGATAGCCATGGCCTCTGCCTTCCAGGAGCTCTCAGTATTGTAGTGGAGGCAGGTGTGTATTCAAACAAGTAGGACTGTGTAAATGAGCAGGACAAATGCTATGCCAGGTAGGAGCCTGGCACAAAAGCACAATAGGAGGGAGTGAGCAGTGTGCCTTTGCCTCCTCTAGGCTTTACACACTCCTAGTTTTAACTTTTCATTATACTCTTTAACCTCAATTCTGTATTTTCAGCTTCAACCCTCCCCTAGCTTTAGAACCACATCCAACTGCTGGACCTCCATACCCAACTGCTCCACGTGTACCTCACACACAATATATATGAGATTGATTTATCTTTTCCTTTCTTCTCCCTCTCTTTCCTTAAGACACTACCTTATTAGATATTCAAGCACATGATAAAGATATGATTACAAAAACAATGTGGTCCTGCCGGGCATGGTGGCTCATACCTGTAATCCCAACAATTTGGGAGTCAAGATCACTTGAGCCCAGGAGTTTGACACAAGCAGGGCAACATAGTAAGACCCCATATCTACAAAAGACTTAAAATGTTGGCTGGGTATGCTGGTGTGTGCCTGCAGTCTGTAAATATCCCAGAAACCCAATAATATGTCTATAAATATGTAACTTCAGTATCTTTTTTTTTTTTTTT
>NW_016107451.1:2545428-2558625 GCF_001604975.1 Cebus imitator | reverse complement strand
TTGATATCATAAAGATGGCATTACTCGTCAGTCCTGGGACAACCAGTTAGGTATTTGGGAAATGGAAATCAATTTAGATCCTCACTTCATGCTTCATATCTTTTACCATCATAAACCCTAGATGGACTAAAGATGGAAGTATAAAAATTTCATAAACAAATATCAAATACTTGGATGGGCTATTTTAAGCAAAAGATGATGGACACACTTTCCCCCATCACTCCTAACTTCCTGAGCCTATATTCCCTCACAGATGTCCCAGTACCCTCAGTCACCTAAACCAGCATCCTAAATGTCATTCACTCCTCATTTCTCCCCCTCACCCAGGCGGTCACTGAGTCCTACTGGTGTTACCTCTTAGCATCTCTCTAATCTCCCCTCCTCCCCATTCCTCCCCATTCCTGTTGCCCCTGCTGCCTTCTCGTTGCATCTTTCTGCCATCCCCTTTCAGTTTTGAAATAATCTACTGACCGGTTTCCTTCCCTCCAAGATTGTATTCCAGACAGCTGCCAGAGGGATCTACAACACACATGTCACCCTTCCTAAAATTTTTCAGTGACCTCCCAGGTGAAGTCCAACCTCTTGTGCAAGGCTCTCAGTGACCTAAAACCTGGGATCTTCTCTGAGCCACAGCTACTCTGCCTCCCTTCCGGAGAATTCCCATGGGTGGGCACACATGCCTGCTGAGCAACTTGCTGCATCTCTCCTTGGCATGTTGTGAAGCAGCAGCAGGGGGACCCATCACATGGGGACCCGTCACAGCACTCTCTAGCTTGTCTTCCCTTGCCTCACTCATGTTCCCTGCCCTGGGCCTGCATCCACCGTCCACTTATCCACTAGACACAGTGCCCAGGACCCACAATACTTTCGAGGACCTAAGAAAATGTTTTACTATTTTTTGAAAATCAGAAAAAAACATGAATATGTGATAGTGAATCCAGCCTGGTTATATTCCTCTTTATACCAATACAGTCATAAAGTATATTACTGTATATATTTTAAAATAATATCTAAATATATTTTTAAACATTTTTTAATGAGGAAGGAAGCCATGAAATCAGAAGTACCTAGAGCCCATAAAAATCATAATGTGTCCCTGATTGCATTTCCCAAATAAAGTATTTGCACTTTAATCTTTGCCTGAGGATCACAGCTTTCATTTTCATTCTTATTCATGGTTGCAAGATGAGTGCTCTCTCCAGACATCACCTCTAGATTTCAGGGAAAAGGGGATAGAATGCATCTGTCTGGTTTTCAGGAAAGCACCAGCTTTATCATAAAGCCACTCCAGAAGACCTCTGCATCCATCTCATGGCCAGAATGTCACACACGTCACCTAACTGCAAGGGAGGCTGAGGAATCTAGTAGTTGGCATCCCAGCCTCTGGAGTAGAGGTGGAGTGATGAGCTAGCCACTCAGGGAATAAAGGCCTCTGTGATCTGACCCTATTCCACCCCTTTAGGCCCATCTTTGGTCACCTTGTCTCAAATGCTCTAGCAACACCCATTGCCTGCCATTCTCTCACCGTTCTCTCACCTCTCTGTACCCTTCGTCACATCCACCCCTTGGCTCAAGCTCTTCCTGCCACCTTCCACCCAGCCCCCACCTCACCTTGCCCCCTGCCCTCCTTCAGGAATGTTTCCCTGACTTCTTCTCCCACCTCATCCTCAGAGGCACCTGCCCTAGTCATTTTCTTTTTGAGACAGAGTCTTGCTCTGTCTCCCAGGCTGAAGAGCAGTGGCACGATCTCAGCTCACTGCAACCTCCACACTTCCAGGTTCAAGCGATTCTCCTGCCTCAGCCTCCTGAGTAGCTGGGATTACAGACACATGCTACCACACCCAGCTAATTTTTTTATTTTTAGTAGAGACAGAGTTTCACCATGTTAGCCAGGATGGTCTCAAACTCCCCATCTCGGGCCGGGCGCGGTGGCTCAAGCCTGTAATCCCAGCACTTTGGGAGGCCGAGGCGGGTGGATCACGAGGTCAAGAGATCGAGACCATCCTGGTCAACATGGTGAAACCCCGTCTCTACTAAAAATACAAAAAATTAGCTGGGCATGGCGGTGCGTGCCTGTAATCCCAGCTACTCAGGAGGCTGAGGCAGGAGAATTGCCTGAACCCAGGAGGCGGAGGTTGCGGTGAGCCGAGATTGCGCCATTGCACTCCAGCCTGGGTAACAAGAGCGAAACTCCGTCTCAAAAAAAAAAAAAAAAAAACAGAACCCTCCCTCAAACTCCCCATCTCAAGTGATCCGCCCACCTTGGCCTCCCAAAGTGCTGATTACAGGCATGAGCCACTGCACCTGGCCCCTAGTCATTTTCATAATGCCCAAACACAGCTATACCAAGGCCGCCTTTCTTCTTTGTGTCCACCACTGTCCACTACAGTGCCCACTACTGTAGAGTCCACTGCCACGTTGGGCACCAGATAGAGGGTCCAGCCCTACAGGATTCTGTGAGCCGCTCCCGGCTGGTGCAGAAACGAGAAATTGTAGAAATAAAAGACAAGACACAGAAATCGAGAAAAGAGAGTTTGGGCCCAGGGGTCCACTGCTACCCAAATCGCGGAGACCAGCAGTGGTCCCGAATGCTGGGACACTCTCACTTTTATTGAGTTGCAAATCTGGGGGTAGGTAGGGCAAGGTCTTGGTGGTCGGAGACTGGGGGTACATCACATGTCATTCAGGTAGGGGCTCAGGAATTTCTGGCACCCGAAGTGAAGTAAGGAGCATGATGCATCAGCACTTTTTCCATACTTACCAAGAAATAACAAAAACATTAAAATTTGTATTACTATGGTTATCTTTTCTAAGAAAAAAGGAACCAGGTGCAGAAGCAGAACATGCGAGTAGACATGGAACGCGACCACTGAAGCACAGCATCACTAGAGACAGTTAAGCCCCCAGATGTCTGCGGGTCTACCTGACAGCCGTCAGGCCTTGCCACAAGAGCTTGGAGAAGCAGAGTGTTCTCCTAACTCCTCCAGGGAAGGAGACATCTCAGCTATTTTGGACGTCTTCTTCCCTAGCTGGCTAAACAGCGGGCGCTTTCCCAGTGCTGCCACTGCCACACAGCCAAGGCGCCCTCCAGCAGCCCTTATGCGGGCGTGACAGAGGGCTTAGAGCATCTTGCCTTAGTGTCATTCATTTCACAGTGTCACACCAGGTTCACACTTCCGACCTGAGAGGCGTTAGTAAAAGAATTAAGATCACCTATGAATAACTAATAATTGCTGTGGTTATATTTCTAGTTACTTTCTTCTTCATTATATATATGGAAATAGGCCGAGGCTTTTTGCTCTTGCCTCGGAGCTTATGGGATCTCCCTGCTACACACTACTGTGCCTTTTTCCTGTTAAATCCTGGTGAAAGTGTGACCTCCCCTCATTTCCTTTTTCCTCTGTTTGCAGGCTCAGACAGGAGTCAGGCCATGTTGGCCTTGTCCATCAGCCCCAATCGGCGGTACCTCGCTATCTCTGAGACTGTGCAGGAAAAACCTGTCATTACCATTTATGAACTGTCATCCATCCCTTGCCGGAAGCGCAGAGTTCTTAATAATTTTGACTTCCAAGTTCAGAAATTTATTAGCATGGCTTTTTCTCCAGACTCCAAATACCTGTTGACCCAGACATCCCCTCCAGAGTCAAATCTTGTCTACTGGCTGTGGGAAAAACAGAAAGTAATGGCCATTATTAGAACGGACACTCAGAACAACCCTGTCTACCAGGTACCTAGTAGCTCGACAAGTATCTTGAAAATTATTTAGGCTGGGCGCGGTGGCTCAAGCCTGTAATCCCAGCACTTTGGGAGGCCAAGGCGGGTGGATCACGAGGTCAAGAGATCGAGACCATCCTGGTCAACATGGTGAAACCCCGTCTCTACTAAAAATACAAAAAAAAAAAAATTAGCTGGGCATGGTGGTGCGTGCCTGTAATCCCAGCTACTCAGGAGGCTGAGGCAGGAGAATTGCCTGAACCCAGGAGGCGGAGGTTGCGGTGAGCCGAGATCACGCCATTGCACTCCAGCCTGGGTAACATGAGTGAAACTCCGTCTCAAAAAAAAAAAAAAAAAAAAAAAAAAAAAAAAGAAAATTATTTAAAAAATAGAACTACTTTTTATTGAATGCGTTCTATGTACCACAGTTCTAATTTCCTCCATGCACTTTAAAATTTAATCTTACAGCAACCATGCAAGGTATGCACAATCATTATCCCCATTTTACAGATGAGAGAACTGAGGCTCCAAGAGGTTAAGTAACTCACTCAAGATCACAGAGGTAGTGAGTAGCAGAGCTAGGAGTTCGCCGACTCCAGCTCCTCTTTTCTTTACTCTGGCCCAGAACTGCATTCTGGTCACTGGTTTAGCCCAGAAGTAGATGCTGGCCGGGCAGGGTGGCTCACGTCTGTAAACTCAGCACTTTGGGAGGCCAAGGCAGGCGGATCATGAGGTCAGGAGATCGAGACCATCCTGGCTAACACAGTGAAACCTCATCTCTACTAAAAAGACAAAAAAAAAAAAATTAGCCAGGCATAGTGGCGGGCACCTGTAGTCCCAGCTACTCGGAAGGCTGAAGCAGAAGAATCACTTGAACCCAGAAGGCAGAGGTTGGAGTGAGCCGAGATTACACCACTGCATTCCAGCCTGCATGACAGAGGGAGATTTTGTCTCAAAAAAAAAAAAAAATCAAAACAAAACCTGCTTTCTCTCCCTGGTTCTAGCCTCTTTCCAGCAGCATTGCTGGGCAGTAGGAAGATTTCAGAAATGTGATGTAAAGTGGCCGATCTTTAGGAAGCTGTTGATGAAGTTGCAGTTACGTAAGGAGCAGAACCTTCCATTGTGGCTTGAGGGCAAAAAGAAGAAGATTCCTCAGGAACCTGATTGATGGCTTAGGCAGGGGGTCCCAAGGAGGTTTGATCTTGGATCAGTCACCCTAGTCTAGGATGTAGCACTCAGTTCCACAAGTTCAACGACTCAGTTCTGTTCATGTTTAGAGATTCTAGTTAATCTGTGTCTCTGACATAGGCTCAGTTATTCATCTCACAAGACACATGTGAAAGCCAGCATATCGCAACCAGAACGCTTACATCATTTATCCAATGTATTCCCTTCCTAGTAATAGAGAAGTTGAGAGGTGAAATTATAATAGTAGTCAGAAAGCTGCTGGGTGATCATTCCAGAATCAGACCAAAGGCAGGTAGAACCAGAAGGGTATTTCAACCAGGCCACAGTGAGACCTGATGAAACACCTCCTGCTCTGAATAAGTAGATTCAGCAACCATTTTTGGGTGCCCATGATGAATCACCACTGGGAAAACAGAGACGAAAAAGTCACAGCCCCTCAAGTTCCTCACTCTCTAGCCAGTACAGCAGGTTGACTGCCTATTACTATGCAGGTAGTCCCCAACTTACTATGGTTCACCTTAAAATTTTTGTCTTTACAATGGTACAAGAGTGCTATGCACTCAGGAGAAAGAGACCGAGCAATACGCTTTCATGGTGCTGGGCAGTAGCCGCAGACACAGCCCCAGTCAGCCACTCTGTCAGGAGGGTAACAACCAAGATACTGTACAGTGTGGTGCTGTGTGGCCACATGGCTTTGCCCAGTTTCAACTTACACTGTTTCAGCTTATGATGGGTTTATCAGGACACGATCCCATTGTAAGTAGAGGAGCACGTGTGCATTGGGATAAGAGCTGTGGTGGAAGGATATTCAGTTGGTAGTGGACCACATAGCATCCCCTGACGTGCTTTCTTTCCTCCTGGACAGGGCTGTGTAAACATGACAGACCCTCATTTTTTCTGTTTCCAGCTAAGCTTTATTCCATTTTGTTGGCACTGGATGCGGCGACTGTCAAAAGCTGCCCCTTCTGCTCTTTGGCCTTTATAGATTTCCTAGTTTGACTCATATCCTTACAAATATAACAGATTATAGACGTGTGCCGTTATCAAATGCAGCATAAAATTACATGATTTTATGATGTTCAAGAGCTATTCTGAGCAGCCTGAAATAAATATTAATGTGTAAAATGGAAAATAATTCCATCTGGATTCGTTTCATAAATCTTTTTCTTCAATTTTCTCACACTTTACAGGTGAGCTTCAGTCCCCAGGATAACACTCAGGTGTGTGTGACTGGAAATGGGATGTTTAAGCTTCTCCGTTTTACGGAGGGAACCCTGAAGCAAACCAATTTTCAGAGGGGAGAACTCCATAACTATCTAGCGCACACCTGGGTGGCCGATGACAAGATTATCGTTGGCACCGACACAGGCAAACTCTTCCTCTTTGAATCTGGAGATCAGCGTTGGGAGACCAGCATCATGGTCAAAGAACCCGCCCTTGGCTCAAAGAGCCTGGATATCATCCAGGAATCAGAGAGGTAATGGTGCTCCCTGAGCTGGTGCTCCCACGTTCATTCTACTAACAGTATTATGCAGAAGACAACATTCTCTAGAAACTCCTCTACCGTAAAAGTCAACAATGCCCATTTTCCCTCTTCCTTTCTTGTTTTCATCTGTATTCAAGCACAGAATTTAACAGTTATAACCATAGGCTAGATATAATTCTTTTTATTTTTTTTATACCTAACCTCATTATATAAGCATTATAGTATGACTAGTCTTCAAAACCATCGTTTTTAGAAAATATATTTTCCAGTGGCTAATTTAATGAATTGATTCATGTTCACCAAGCCCTTGCAGTGTACAAAAGGCATCTCTTGCTAAATGCTGGGGACACAAGTCCTCAAGGAACTTACAGTTCAGCAGGAGGCAACAGACCAACAAGTGCAAGGAAACCTGACAGAGGATACGAGTAAAGTGTGGTTTCTATTACAGTGGCTATGACCACTGTAATAGAGATGCCATGTTACCTCTATGACAACCAGTAACAATCATATCCCCTGTGTATTGGCATGTACCATTGCATGCACCAGATACTGCTTTATATACTTTATAGATTCTTACCTTATATCATTCATACTATGACCATGCCCATTTTGTAGACAAGGAAACTGAGGATCACAGAGGTAAGTGGGCTACCCAAGATCACTGTGCAGATAAGTGGCGGGCTCAGGAGTCAAACCCAGATCTCTCTGATGCTAGAGCCTGGGCCCTCAACCCCAGTGGCATCCTGTAGATTCTTCTTCCTCAGTAACCTTCAGTCCTCCCATTTTCACCACCGTTCCCCGCCCATGCCAATGACATATCCTTTTGTTGTTGTTGTAATTATGTAGGAACCTCCTAAAGAGTCCCCATAACCTTCTCGGAGCTGTGTTCACAGTCCTTCAGCCCTGGGGTCCAGGCCTCCCAGAACAAAGCCCAGATTCCTTGGCTTGGCCCAAGCATACCTGCGGCTCTCTTCCCCTACAGCTCTCACCTCCATCTACTCCACACGCCCCAAGCACTCTCTTGCTTCTGGGCTTGGCCATGTGCAGTTTATGTACAGTTCCCAGGCCAAAAGGTAGCATTTGGCTGTGGAAAAGGGGATCATTGGGTGGTTTCTCGCACACCCAATGACACCCTTCTTTCTGCTCCCCAGCAGAATTCATCTCCTTGAGATTGTCTCTGTATATTGTGTATGCTGTTTCTTTGTTTCCAGCCTGATTGAATTTCCGCCAGTCAGTTCCCCACTCCCTTCCTATGAACAGATGGTGGCGGCCAGTAGCCACAGCCAGATGTCCATGCCCCAGGTGTTTGCCATTGCAGCCTATTCAAAGGGATTTGCCTGTTCTGCTGGGCCAGGGAGGGTTCTCCTGTTTGAGAAGATGGAGGAAAAGGATGTTTACCGTGAGAGCAGAGAAATCAGGGTAAGGAGGGAAGAAAAAGCAAAACGGGGGTCCTGCTGGCATTTGTTCCCCAGCAGCCGTCCTCTGAGAAGGCATCTGATGGGGAGGGATGGGATGGGATTGCTGAGCAGAAACGGCAAAATGATGACTTGAGATATCTGTCCCAAAAGAAGTTTTGGGTGAGGTGAACAGAGCTGGAGTTTAAAATAGGAAAGTTGACCAGTCATGTTGGCTTATGCCTCTAATACCAGCACTTTGGGAGGCGAAGGCAGGTGTATCTCTTGAACCCAGGAGTTTTAGACTAGCCTGGGCAACATGGCGAAACCCCATCTCTACAAAAAAAATAAAATAAAATACAAAAATTATGAGTTCAGGAGTTTGAGACCAACCTGGCCAACATGGCAAAACCCCATCTCTACTAAAAATACAAAAATTAGCTGTGCATGGTGTCACATGCCTGTAGTCCCAGCTCAGGTAGGAGAATAGTTTGAACCCTGGAGGTGGAGGTCGCAGTGAGCCAAGATCATGCCACTGCACTCTAGCCTGGGCAACAGAGTGAGACGCCATCTCAAGATACACACACATACACACGCACGCACGCACGCACGTAGCCAGGCATGGTGGCATGAGTCTGTAATCCCAGCTAGAATTGCTTGAACCATGGAGGTGGAGGTTGCAGTGAGCCAAGAGGTTGGTGTACACTGCACTCCAGCCTGGGTGACAGAGCAGGAGTCTGTCTCAAAAAAAAAAAAAAAAAATTAGCAGGGCGTGGAGGTGTGCACCTACGGTCCCAGTTACTTGGGAGTCTGAGGTGAGAGGATGGCTTGAACCTGGCAGGTGGAAGTTGAATTGAGCCAATATCATGCCACTGTATTCCAGCCTGGGTGACAGAGCTAGCCCCTCTCTCAAAAAACAAACGAACAATAGGGGGATCCCAGGAAGCAGCCTGGTCTGAGAGTCTGTATGCTAAAGTTATCCAAGAAAACTCTGAAAGCCTGAGGACACACTGACACCATGGGGACATTACTGATATCTGTTTTGCATCTTGAGCAGCTTCCTGTGGACCCGCAGAGCAATGACCCAAGTCAGTCTGACAAACAGGACATTCTCTGCCTGTGCTTCAGCCCCTCAGAGGAAACTCTGGTTGCCAGCACCAGTAAGAACCAACTCTACAGCATCACCATGTCCCTGACAGAGATCAGCAAGGTGAGTCTTCCAGCAGTGGTCCTTCCAGACCAGGTTCTGTGTGCTTAGCTGGGGTTCTGGTCACCATGTGGACAAATTTTAATCCAAATAAGTTAGCATAAACTCATGCACCCTCTTCATACAGAGCAAAACAAAATTCTAATTTTAAGATGTCCACACAGAAGCATGCAGATAGACTCAGTGGGACTGAGATTGCTACCGTAACTTTGGAGGACACAGAGGCATTGTCTATCAGATTTAAATCCCACATATCCTTTTACCCAGAAATTGAATTTTAAGGCATTTAATCTACTGCTCTCTTTGCTCATGTACACAAATACGTATATATAAAAATGTTTCTTTTTCCTTTTTATTGTTTTAGAATAACAAAGAAACTTGATATAAATACACTGCAGACATTACAATAAAAAAGCACTGTTAAAGACAGAGATCATATTTACTTAAAATGGCTCAGTACCAAGAAGATACTACAGTCTTAAGTCTGCATGTACCTCATACCATGGATTCAAAATATATAAAGCAAAACTGGACAGAACAATAAGGAAAACAGACCATCTACAATCACAGTAGAAGATTTTAACATATCTGTCTCAGTAATGGTGCTTTTTAAATGACAGCTTAATTGAGTTATAATTCACATACAAATTGCCTATTCAAAGTATACAATTCGGTGGTTTTTAGTATATTCAAAGTGTTATGCAACCATTACCATAGTCAACCTTGGAACATTTGTATCACCTCAAAAAAAACAGCCCAAACCCTTTAACTATTATTATTCCTCCATCTTCCCAGTTATCACCCCTCTCCATCCCAGCCTTAGGCAACCACTTACCTACTTCATGTCTCTATAGATTTGCCTATTCTGGACATTTTATACAAACAGGATCATAAAATTTGTGGACTTTTATGACTGGCTTCTTTGACTTAGCGTAATGGGTTTTGTTGTTCTGAGACAGGGTCTCTCTCTGTCACCCAGGTGGGAGTACAGTGGTGCCATCATGGCTCACTCCAGCTTTGACCTCCTGGGCTCAAGCAGTCTTCCCCCCTCAGCCTCCCAAGTAGTAGGGCTACAGGTGCACACCACCACACCCAGCTAGTTTTTGTATTTTTAGTAGAGACAGGGTTTTGCCATGTTGCCCTGAGCTCAGGCAATCCACCTGCCTCGTCCCCCCAAAGTGTAGGGATTACAGGTGTGAGCCACCACGCCTGGCCCGCATAATGTTTTCAGAGTTCGTGTTGTATGTTTCAGTACTTCATTCCTTTTTTATGGCCAAATAATATTTAATTATATGGATATATTATATTTTATTCACCCAATTTGCACATTTGGGTTGTTTCTGCCTTTTGGCTTTTATGAATAATGCAACTAGTTTTTATGTGGACGTGTTTTCATTTCTCTTCCTAGACGTGGAACTGCTGAGTCATACGGTAACTTCACGTTCGGCTATTTGCGGAACTGCTGTACTGTTTTCCAAAGTGGCCGGACCATTTTATATTTCCATAAGCAGTATATGTGCATTCTGATTTCTCTCTATCCTTGCCAAAACTTGTTATTATCTTTTTTATTGTAGCCATCTTAGTGGATAAGAAGTGGTATTTCATTGTGGTTTTGATTTGCATTTACCTGGTGATTCATGATGAACATCTTTTCTTGTGGATTTGATCATTTGTAATTCTTCTTTGAAGCAATGTCTATTCAGATTTTTTCGCCCATTTTAAAAATTGAGTCATATATCTTTTTATTATTGAGTTGTAACAGTTGTTTATATATTCTAGATATAAGTCCTTTATCAGATATGTGACTTGCAAATACTATCTCCCATTCTGTGGGTTGTCTTTTCACTTTCTTGATATTGTCCTTTGATGAACAGTTTTCAATTTTGACGAAATCTAATTTTTCTATTTTTCTTTTTGTTGGTTGTGCTTTTGGTGTTATATTTAAGAAGGCAGTGCCCTCGCTGAGGCCATGAAGATTTACCTCTATATTTCTTCTAAGAGTTTCATAGTGCTAGCTCTTACATTTAGGTCTTTAATCCATTTTGAATTCATTTGTGTATATGGCATGGTATAGGGGTCCAACTCTATTCTTTTGCATGTAGATATCCAGTCGTCACAGCATCATTTGTTGAAAAAACGAGTCTTCCTCCATTGAGTAGTCTTGGCATCTTGTTGGAAATCAGTTGATACATGGGTTTGTTTCAGGACTCCCAATTCCGTTCCGTTGATCTATCTGTCTATCTTTACACCAGTACCACACTGTCTTGATTACTGCTGTTTTGTAGCAAGCTTTAAAATTGGGAATTGTGAATCTTGCAACTTTATCCTTCTTTTTCAAGATTGTTTTGGATAGTTTGTGTCCCTTACAATTCCATATGGATTTTACAGTCAGCTTTGCAATTTGTACAAGAAGCCATCTGGGATCCTCATAGGGATTGCACCAAATTTATAGATCAGTTTGGGGACTGTTGCCATCTTAACAATATTAAACCTTCCAATTCTAGAGCATGAGATATTTTCCATTTATTTAGATAGTCTTTAATTTGTTTCAAGAATGTTTTATAGTTTTCAGAGTATAACTTCTGCACTTCTTTTGTTAAATATATTATGAAAAATTTTCTTCTCTTTGATGTTATTGTAAAATCGAATTGTTTTCTGAATTTCATTTTTGGATTGTCCATTCCAGATATATAGAAATATAATCAATTTTTGCATACTGATCTTGTCTCCTGCAACCTTGCCGAACTCACTTATTAGTTTCAGTAGTTTTTGTATTAGGTTATTTTGGCATTGCTATAAAGAAATACCTGAGACTGAGTAATTTATAAAGAAAAGAGGTTTAATTGGCTCATGCTTCTGCAGGGTGTACAGGAAGCGTGGTGCTGGCATCTGCTTCTGGTAAAGGTTCAGGAAGCTTACAATCATGGTGGAAGATGAAGGGGGAGTAGGAGTATCACATGGCAAGAGCAGGAGCAAGAGAGGGAGATGAGAGGTTCCACACTGTTAAACAACCAGATCTCTCATGAACTCACTCATCACCCAGGGGATGTCACTAAGCCATTCATGAAAGATATGCCCCAATGATCCATGCACCTTCCACCAGGTCCCACCTTCAACACTGGGGATTACATTTCAACATGAGATTTGGAGGAGAGAAATATCCAAATTTTATTAGTTTTTTAGTGAATTCCTTAGGATTTTCTGTATATAAGATCCATTTTGAATTAGTTGGTGTGCTTAATGGTGTCTCACATTTTTCTGAGTCTCTGTAAATTTTTAATTCTTTTTCCTCTCTGTTCTTCAAATTGCTTAATCTTTATTGATCTATAAAGTTCACTAATTCTTCTGCCAGTTCAGATCTACTCTTGAGCACCTCTAGTGGATTTTTCATTTCAGTTGTACTTTTTAACTCCAGAATTTCTATTCTCTTATAGTTCTATCCCTATATTGATGAGATCCTTTTATTCTTCTCTATTTGATGCACATCATTTCTGTCTTTACTGCTTTATATACGGTTTCCTTTAGTTTTTTTAAACACACTTGGAATGGCTAATTTCAAGCCTTTGGGTGCTGTCATAGGGAATTTTGTTGCCTATGAACAGAAAAATGCAAATTAAAACAATTCTGAGATGCTTCTTTACAAGAAATTTCATGATTATATTGTCAAAAATTAAAAATCCAGTTATCACCAGAGATGTCTGAGGATGGGGGAGAATGATAATCCTAGCATGGTGATAATGGGAGTATAAACTGACACAGCCATTCTAGCAAGGAATCCGAAAGTTCTTGGTCAAATAGAGAATGCATGTACCTTGTCATCCAGTAGTCTGCACTGGATACATACTAGGAGTCTGATCCTACAGAGCCGTTAAAGAACATGGACAAAGATATTCACCATAGTGTTTGTTGAAGATGGAGAGTTGAAGATAATCCACATGTTCATCCCTAGTGGTAATGGAGAAGTAAAGTAGCTGGATGTGTACTGTAGAATATAAAACACCAGTTAGAAGCAATAAATTATGCATACTGCAACATAGACAATTCCTTAAAAATATAGTGTTGAGAAGAAAGTAAAAAGGTGAGGCCGGGCGCGGTGGCTCACGCTTGTAATCCCAGCACTTTGGGAGGCCGAGGCAGGTGGATCACGAGGTCAAGAGATCGAGACCATCCTGGTCAACATGGTGAAACCCCGTCTCTACTAAAAATAC
>NW_016107451.1:2528077-2545273 GCF_001604975.1 Cebus imitator | reverse complement strand
AAAAAAAAAAAAAAAAAAAAAGAAAGTAAAAAGGTACAGAATGAGATCTGAAGCACAATGTCATTTATAGAAATATAAAACACATATGTATATAGTCAGTGACATACATGAAATCCATTTGTTGATGCCTACTTATGGCATCAACAGAAGTGAATAGGGAGGGACAGAAGTGAAAATTGAGAAAGAAAGGAGTGAAATAAAATAAAATTTGTCTTATATGAATTTATGATGAATCTCCACAAGTCTGCTTCTGAGATGCAAAATAAAGAAAACAAAGACACAGAAATCAAGGAAATAAGAGATAATGTCATCAGATGAGATTTAGGATTGGAAGAAAAAGGTTGGAACGTTTGAAAAGAGAGAATAAATAGTATGAAATACTTATCTTGGATGTTTAGAGTGTGAACTTATTGAAAAATATGGTAGAGTTACCAGGCAGGGTTAAATGCCCACTGGAGGTTTGTGGTCATGCATTTGCAATGAAACCAGTAAGTCTGCTTGTGTGATTCCCCATCATTACGTGACTCCTCAGGCGGAGGGGTAAGAGACAGCGTTCCTTTTGTTTTTAAGACAAGAGAGATCTGAGTGTATAAAAGCTCATAGGAATGTGCTCATAGAGACAGGCAGGTTGAAGATACTGGAGAAAGAAAGGGTGACAGATGGAGAAGAATAACAGTAACCTGTGCCTGCCCCCCATCCAGGATAGCATCTCTTTCTTTGAGATAGTGAGGTCTACAGCCATCCCACCCTGAATGCACCTGATCTTGTCTGATCTCAGAAGCTAAGCGGGGTTGGGCCTGGTTAGTATTTGGATGGGAGACACTAGGGTAGGACTGAGTGGATGCAGATAAATTTGTAAGTGGCAGAGGGCCAGGATTTGAAAAAAAATTCCATCTTAGCCTTTATCTTGGCTTGTGAACAGACCTAAATATGTACATCTCATTAAATTTCCCAACTGTCACTTCTCATTCAGGTGTTCCAAAAACAATGCCTCTGAAGACAGATATCTGTAACCTACATAACCAGTGCAGTAGGATGCATTTCAATTTAAAATCATCCATCTAACTCTCATTTGCTACTGGTGATAATTAGTATAGTCTCTCCAGGGAGAAACTTGGCATTACTTATCCAGATCCTTGAAAATCATTCATACAATTTTTCCCAGTTTTTCACTCCTAGAAATGTATGCTAAGGAAACAATCAGAGAGAGACACAAATACCTGTGCAAGGATATTTAGTCTAGTATTATTCCTATAATAACAAAAATTGGAAGCCACTTAAATGTTCCTACGGTAGAGGAAGGGTTAAATTAAATTCTAAGATACCCGTAGAAGAAAGTATTTTACTGCCATTAAAATAATGTTAAAAATAATATTGGCTCAGGAAAATATGCGTAATATTCACACAGTTTAGCCACAGCCTGATTCCCGTGCAGCCAGTCTAATAAATGTTTATGGGAACCAATTAGAGCTGACGTTGCTCACTCTGCGGATCTTGTTCTGTATGCCTTCTCTAGGGGGAGGCTGCTCACTTTGAGTATTTGATGTATCCATTACACTCAGCATCCATCACCGGTCTAGCTACCTGCATCCGAAAACCCCTCATAGCCACCTGTTCTCTGGATCGATCCGTCCGCATTTGGAATTATGAAACAAAGTAAGGAATGAGAGGCTCGCCTACTTTCATGTGCGAGATTCCAGATGTTAATTTGTTTATGTGAATTATTTTAATTATAGTGTTCCAAAATTTAATTACTTAAAAGCTTTCAGTTGGAAAGGAGTTTTTAAAAATCAACTCAGCCTACCTGTTTCTCACTCTTGCATGGGCTGGAAAACTACTTTGTGGTTTATTTAATGCTTACCACATGCCAGACACTGGAGACATGAAGATAACACCACAGTCTCTCACCTTCTTACGTAAACTCCTGTGTCCCTCCAGCTCTCCTATCTCCTTGTTTCCCACAGGAACTGCACTTTGCTTCATGGAGCTCCCCAGACCATTCCTTCCTTTTCTTTCTCCGAGGACATCACTATCCCAACCACCCCCAGCTCCCTCTGATTTTGCCTTCTGGCACAGCTTCCCCGGGAATCTCCAACCCTAGATAGACCCCCAACCCCCACTGTTTCCTTTGTTCTTATGTGCAACTTCTGGGGCTTCTGGGGAAAAAACACTTGGACAATATTCATGAATTTTGGAATCTACACACACAGAGCTATGTCTTCAGCATCGCTAGACAACACCTTGACCAGTCTCCCTATCTACCATACTCCATGCTGGACATCATCCCCTAATAACCAAAATCTAGAAAAGAGAGGAACCAATAATTGCAAACAGTAGTGTATTTCAAATACTCTGATAACAATATATATCAGATACAGTGGAGGACTGGAGGGATTTAGTGAGCTAGGCTTATAATTCACTAATTGATCTTTTTCACAGCACTCTGGAACTATATAAGGAATACCAAGAAGAGGCATATTCCATCAGCCTTCATCCATCTGGACACTTTATTGTAGTAGGGTTTGCTGACAAACTACGCCTCATGAATCTACTCATTGATGATATACGTTCTTTCAAAGAATACTCTGTTAGGGGATCCAGAGAGGTAAAAAATCCACTGGGGACAAAGTCCAGTTTTTTAGAAAGCCACAGCTGAAAAATCAGGAACTAACATGATCTGGGGAGGTGGGACCAAAATCTGTCTTGGAGAACTATAGTGGCTTAAAAAGACAGGGAGGGGTAAATCCAGTTCTTTTCCCAGCAGCCTTACTGAGTATATGGTTCCATCCCCATTTCTTATGTCTGCCAGAATATTTCACTGAACCTAAAACCTTGTGAGATCCCCATGATAAGTCCTATCTGTAACTGTGGAGCATTAACAAATATTTAAAAAGAAAAGTAATTTCAGAATCAGAGTCACAACTAGGAAGGTGAGGTTGGAGATTGGGAGGAGCCAGGGCAAACTAAGCATGAATGGTGGGAGGCAGTAAAGAGCTCAGTAACTTTCCCCGAGATGACTTGCGGAAACAAGGCAATGATTTCAGGAATTACTTCCCCAGCTCTGAAATGTGCTTCTACAGGCAAAATGATTGCTTGTAGTCCAAACGGCTTCATGATTTGTGGGCCTGGCAGCGTCAGCATCTGGCCACTATGAGTTACAGGAATAGCGAAAGTGTCTGAAATTGTCAGCCACCCCTCAGTCTCATTTGTACCTTACCCCCACTCCCACCCCTCACACATAGTCTCAGCCTGAACTCGTGAGGAAAAGCGACTCTTGACTGTAGCTTCTAATTAGACTGCTCCCTTCCTGCTTGCTTGCTCTTTTGCTGTCTTTCCCTAGTGTTCCTTTAGCAACGGAGGTCACCTGTTTGCTGCAGTCAATGGAAATGTGATTCACATTTACACCACCACGAACCTAGAGAACATCTTAAGCCTGAAAGGACACACAGGGAAGGTAAGTGAGTGAACAGTGTCCGGGGAAACAAGGGGCACAGGGCCAAGCATCCTGCCAGCCAGTGGGCTTCAGATGAACAAAAGACCGGTGGTTCCTTTCCTCATGGGTTCACTATCTGTTTGGGGAAAGGGACAGTAAAACAAATGCACAGACAAATGTCATTACTAATTGCAGTTCCACTGAAAGAAAAACATGGTGTTGTTATGAGAGAAATAATGGGCCGGGCACAGTGGCCCACGCCTGTAATCCCAGTACTTTGGGAGGTTGAGGCAGGTGGATCACGTGAGGTCAGGAGTTCAAGACCAGCCTGACCAACATAGAGAAACCCCATCTCTACTAAAAATCCCAGATTAGCCGGCGGTGGTGGCACGTGCCTGTAATCCAGCTACTCAGGAGACTGAGGCAGGAGAATCACTTGAGCCCGGGAGGCAGAGGTTGCAATGAGCCAAGATCACGCCATTGCACTCCAGCCTGGGCAACAAGAGCAAAACTCCATCTCAAAAAAAAGAAAAAAGAAAGAAAGAATGAAGCGGGTAGCATACTTTAGGTGGCTGTATTTGCAAAGGCTTGGTCCTCTAAGAGTGAGTAGGAGTTGATCAGACAAAACTGGTGGGGATAATCATTGTAGATGGGGGTCCAAAGACCTGAGATGTGTCAGAGGAAGGGAAAGTCTGTGGGCCTGGAATGTGGAACCAGGATAAACCATGCAGTAAAGAGGGGCTGGGACTGGAGAGGTCACAGGGGCCCAAATGCATGGAAACTTATAGGCCTTGTAAGGATTTTATACTTCATCCTTCTTGTTCCTTGAAATCACTGAAGACTTTCAGGACAGAGAATGATGTGACCGGATTTGCATTTTAAAGGATTATTTTGGCTGCAGAGTGAAGACTATTAGAGGGGGCGAGGGTAGAAATGGTAAGGAGGCTATTGTGGACATCTACACCATAGATAATAGTAGTGGTGGTACAGTTAGGGAGAAGTTGATGGATTCAAAGGATTTTAGAAAGTGAAATCGTGGCGGCTCATGTAATCTGAGCACTTTGGGAAGCTGATGCAGGAGGAATCACTTGCACTCAGGAGTTCGAGACCAGCCTGAGCAACATGGGGAGACCCTGGCTCTACAAAAAGTAAAAAATATTAGCCACATGTGGTGGCACACACCTGTGGTCCCAGTTACTTGGGAGACTGAGGTGGGAGGATCACTTGGGCCCAGGAGATCAAGGATGCAAGGTCCGTGATCACACCACTGCACTCCAGCCTGGGTGACAGAGTGAGACCCTGTCTGAAAAAAAACAGAAAAAGAACAAAAGAAAATAAATCATTAGGTCCTAGAGTTCTAGATTAGATGTGAGGCATGATTAAGAGGGAGAGGCGTGGAAAGGGTAAGAAGTCAGCAGATGAATTTGGAGAGAAGAGGCCACTGGAAAAGAGAGACATTCTAGGCAGAAGGACTTGCCGGCGATGATGAAATGGAGGCATGAAGCTGGATGGTGCTCTTTGGTTCATATGGCTGGAACACTGGACACTTCTGAGTGATGATAAAGAGGGAGTAGGAAAGATTGGCTGCATGGTAGAAGGTAGTGTGTGCCATGCCAGGGAATTGGACTTTAGCCTCTAGGTAATGAGAAACAGTGAAAAGGAAAGGATTTAAGCAAGAAAGTAATGAGATCAGAAAGGTAACTCTCTAAACAGCACTGAGGAACAATTAGAGTGGAAGGAAATTGGAGTGATGGAGAGCAGCTAGGACATGAAGGTGAAAGTTGGGTTAGGAACTAAACCATGACTTTAGTAGCGGAGGCAGAGAGAAGAAAGAGATTAAGTTCCATTTTGGCCGTGTTATATTTGATGTGCCCAGAAGTGTGAGGGGTGTGTGTGTGTGTGGCGGTCATGGGAGAAGTGAGGGCTGAATATGAAGATTTGGGGAATTAGAGAGTAAGGATGTCAGAGGCATAGATTAGATCGCCAAGGGCCGATGTGGAATCTGAGAAGAACATTGGACAGGAGAGGGGAGACCAACATTTAAGAGACTGGTGAAAGAAGAGGAGCCAGTGAAAGACTGAAAATGAAGATACAAGGAGAACTTGGAATCACATAATTGTCTCAAAGAAGCCAGGGAACTAAACAATTTCTGAACGGTTGAAGTGGTCAGTGGTACTAGATATCAGAGGGAGGTCACGTAAAGTCCAAAACTGACCATTGACTTTAGCAAATAATAGGTCATTGAGTATATGGTTCCATCCCCATTTTCTTATGTCCACCAGAATATTTCATTGAGCTTCAAACCTTGTGAGATATCCCCATGATAAGGAAAAGTAAACATGTGTGGGAAGTGAAAGCGCTACGTAAACACAAGCGTTTTTGTTTGTTTTTGAGATGGAGTGTCACTCTGTCACCCAGGCTGGAGTGCAGTGGTGTGATCTCTGCTCACTGCAACCTCCACCTCCTGAGTTCAAGCGATTCTCCTGCCTCAGCCTCCCCAGTAACACAGGCATTATTAATAAAAGCTCCCAAGCCTCAGCTTCAACAGTGTAATTAGTCTCCAAGTGACTGTGAAGATGCAAATAAAGCCCAGAAAGTGATTCCGATGCCCTAGCTCACGAGTCCAGGAAAACAGCCATTTGTTTCATCACTTTACAAGTACTTGAAACACTGGTCTCTAATTAGGGGTATGTGTTAGAATTACATGTACAACATTTTTTACAAATACAGATACAGGATGAAGCTAAAGCCATGCATACAGGGAAATTGATAGCTTTAAATACATATACTGCATTGGAAATGAAAAAAAGATACATAAGCATCCATCTCAAGAAGTTAGAAAAAAAATAGCAAATTAAATTCAAATAAAATAAAAGGCAGGAAATAAAGATAAGAGCAGAAGTTAATAAAATAGAAAACATAAAAAAGGTCATCAGAAAAAAATTTGATTCTTTGAAAACATGAAATGGACACACCTTTGGCATGACTGATCAAGAAAAAAGTAAAAGTGAGGAGATACCAATAACCAATAAAAAAGGATATCACTAAAGGTCCTATAGACATTAAAAAGATCTGAAAGGGGCCTGGGCACAGTCGCTCACAGCTGTAATCTCAGCACTTTGGGAGGCTGAGGCAGGTGGATCACTTGAGATCAGGACTTTGAGACCAGCCTGACCAACATGGTGAAACCCCATCTCTACTAAAAATACAAAAATTAGTCGGGTGTGGTGGTGCACACCTGTAACCCCAGCTACTCAGGAGGCTGAGGCGGGAGAATCACTTAAACCTGGGAGGTGGAGGTTGCAGTCAGCCGAGATTGCATCACTACACTCCACCCTGGGCTACAGAGTGAGACCCTGTCAAAAAAAAAAAAAAAAAAAAAAAAAAAAAAAAAAAAAAAAAAAAAAAAAAAAAAAAAAAAAAAAAAAAAAAAAAAAAAAAAAAAAAAAAAAAATCTGAAAGGCTATTACAAACAACTTTATGCAAATAAAGTTGAATGTATAGATGAAACTGAAAAATTCCTAAAAAAAATTGAATCTGTAACTTAAAGTCTTTCTACAAAGAAAACTCTAGGCCCAGATCTTATCACTGGAGAATTTTATCAACATTTAAGGGAAAAAAACAAATAACACACTAATCTTGAAAAACACTGTTCTAGAGAATTGGAGAAAGAAGAAATACTTTCCAATTCTGTTCTATAAGGCCTACATAATTGTAATACCAAAAGTCTGTGAAAGATACCACAAGAATAAAACTAATAATAAGTTAGTCTTTTTCATGAACATAGATAGAAAAGTCCCAAACAAAACATTATCAGACCAATCCAGCAATATGTTAAAAAGATAATACAACATGACCAAGATGGGATTATTCCAGGAATGCAAAGTTGTTTTAGATTTTGAAGTCAAATAATGTACTGTACCACATAAGCATAAAAGAATAATCAGATGCTTACCTCTGTAAATGCAGATATAATAAAATTTGACAAAAATTTAACATTTATTTGCTAAATAAAATAAAACAAATATTCTAAAAAATTTTTGGAACAATTTTTCAACAAATTTTTGTTCTAAAAAATTTTAAGAACAGTCTAGTCATATTCGTGATATTTTTAAAAAGCACTTAACAAACTAGAGATAATGGGGAACTGTCTAAATTTTTTATGAGATATTTACAGAAAACCTACAAGTAGTATACTTAATCGTGAAATTATGAAAGCATCCCTCTGAGATGAGAACAATGTGATGCTTTCTGTGAGCCTTTTACTGAGTCCTAAACCAGTGCACTAAAGTAAGAAAAGGAATATAAGGTATAAAGATTGGAAGTGAAGAAATTAAACTATTACAGATAACATGATTGGGTATGCAGAAAATTCAAAGAATGTTCAGATAAACTAATAAAATTAGTGAATCTAGGAATATTGTTGGAAATAAGTTCTCTATATTTTTAAAAGTGCATTTTTATGGAATAGTTACAAACAATTAGAAAATGCCATTTAAGAGGTGGGGATGGGGCTGACAAAGGAGCTAAAGATATGGCTGATAGGGTAGGAGTCATGGAGTTACCCAAAGGGGTGTCCAGTGGGTTGGGAGACTGGTTATTTATGGGTAGAGTGAGAAAATAAGCAAACATATCAAAGATAATGGGAGGTAGGTCTTTCACAGTTGGAGAAGGGAGTTACAAATATATAAAGGGGCAGAGGCAACAATGAACCTTGTGGTTGAATTGAAATTGGAGGTATCAATGTGAATTTATGGTTTTTGATACACAGAGATATAGAAAGCTACAGATCAATATTCCTCACAAACATAGACTCAAAAATCCACAATAAAGTATTGACATATTGAATCCAGCAATATAGGAAAAGAACTAGACCTCACTACCAAATGGGATTTATTCTAGTAATGCAAGGCTGGTTTGTCATTCAAAAAGTATTGTAGTTCACTATATTAACAGGTTAAAGAAGAAAAACCAACTTCAAAAAAATGGACATCAAATATTTATTGACTTAGTTCCAGGGAAATGTAGAAACTTCACTCTTACATAGCTCGACTCAGTCCTACCCTTTGTTGTACTGTTGTTACCCACGTTCCATCTTTATATGTTACAAACCCAGCAATGCATTCTTGATAATTATTACTTTATATAATCTTATTATGTCTTTTAAAGAAGCTGAGAGAAAACACTGAGGGCAAGTGTAAATTTCTAAACCTTCTTGCTTACCCTTTTGGTTCTTTTCATTTCTTCTTGTGGATCTGAGTTACATCTGGTGTCATTTTCTTAACCCAGTAAAGCTTTAGTCCTGCATCACCTTTGTACTGTTATTGTCAAATATATTCTATTTGTTACATTTCTACATGTTATAAGTCAAACCATACTCTCTATATATAGTACTTTTGCATATATATGCATTTGCTTTTTAAATCAGCTTAGAGAATAAAGAAGGTATAATATGCAATTATACTCTTCATTACCTGCATAATTACTCTACTGTGCTTTGGTTTGTTTGATTTTCCTTTTTTGTATGAATTCATATTACTGTCTGGTTACCTGCTCTCACCATGAAGGACTTTCTTTACTATTTCTTGGAAGGCAGTTCTTCTAGTAAAAAATTTTGTAAGATTTTATCTGAGAATATCTTTATGTTCATATTTATCTTCATGTTTAAAATATGAAAATATGGTTTTGCTGGATGTAAGTTTTTTTTTCCTACTCTCAGTATTTTGCATATGTCTCCTATTGCCTTCTGGCCTCCTTTGTTTCTGAGAGAAGCTAGATGTTATGTGATTAATCATTTTTCTCTCAGGGCTTTCAATATTTTCTTTTCTTTCTTTTTTATTTTTATTTTTTTTGATACGGAGTCTCACTCTTTTACCAGGCTGGAACACAGTGGCATGATCTTGGCACACTGCAACCTCCACCTCCCAGGTTCAAGCGATTCTCCTTCTTCAGCCTCCTGAGTAGCTGGGACTGCAGATGCACACCACCACGCCCAGCTAATTTTTGTATTTTTACTAGAAACGGGGTTTCACTATGTTGGCTAGGATGGTCTTGATCTCTTGAGCTCATGATGTGCCCACCTCGGCCTCCCAAAGTGCTGGGATTACTGGTGTGAGCCACGGTGCCCAGCTGGCTTTCAATATTTTCTTATCTTTGGCTTTCAATATTTTGTTTTTGATGTGTCTGGATCTAGATTTCTTTGCATTTATCCTACTTGGAGTTTATTGTACTTCTTGGATGTGTAGGTTTATGTTTTTGAACAAATTTGAGGTTTTTCAGCATTATGTGTTTGAATATTTTTTCAGTTTTTCTTTCTTCTCCTAGTGCTCCCATTACACACAGTACACATATGTGGGTGCATTTAATGGTTGCCCACATTTCTCTGAAACTCTGTTGATGTTAGTTTTTCTTAATTATTGTTTCTGTTTGTTCTTCAGATATTGCACAATCTCTGTTGATCTATTTCAAGTTTGCCAGCTTAAAGGTACTGTTGAGCCCTTCTAGTGAATTTTTCATTTTGGTTATTGTACTTTTCAACTCCAGAATTTCCACTCAATTTTTAAAATATTTTGTCTTCTTACTGATATTCTCTATTTGATGAGACTTGTCATCATACCTTCCTTTAATTATTTAAGCATAGTTTCCTTTAGTTCATTGAACATATTTGTATTAACTACTTTGAAGTCTTTGCAAAATCTGCCATCTGGGCCGCTTCAAAGGCAATTTCTATTGCCTGAATGCTTTTTTTCTTTCTTTTTCTTACTGGTCACATTTATTTGTTTGTTTATGTTTCAATTTATTGTAGGCTGAATATTTTAGACAATATGTTGTAGCAGTTCTGATATGTGTCCCCCCAGGAGGTTGTTGTTGGTTGGCTGGCTGATTATCTGTTTAGTGACTTGGCTGAGATAATTCTGTAAAGTCTGTTTCCCTGTAGTGTGCAGCCTCTCATATCCTTAAACACAGATATTTTTCATTTTTTTCTTTTGGCCTTGCTACCTAGGGCTGCCCATGAATTGCCTAAGCTGCTTATTAGTTACAGATTGTACATGAACCCCCTCAGTCAATTAGATTTTTACCTTTTCTACCAGATTTGTGTGTGGCTTGGAAACTGCTATCATAGTTCAGAGAGTTAATAGCGTTTGCATCATGTTCAGCCAGAGACTGGTAGTTTGGATGTCCCCTCTCTCATTGTACATAAGGGGATACAGCCTTGGGCATGCACACAGTCTTCAGGTTGCGGGGGCTGAATATGATTTCATTTTTAAGCCTGACCTCCTAGGAGATGCCTCTGGGTCAGGAGAGCTTACTGCTCAGCGTTTGGTAGGCCGTTGTGTTTGGTAGGCCCATTGTGCAAGTGAGACTCTGCCCTGTGTTAACAGGTCTTTGTGTAGCTTAGGAGATGCTTTCAAGTTTTCCCACATCCCACTCTGACTGCGCCTGAATCAGTACAACCTAGCACATAAACAAGGCCTTCCAGCCCCTAGAGTTGTCTGTTATCCCTGAAGAGCTCTTTTTCACTGTCTCTTTCCCATGTTCTCTGTCAAAATTCCACTGCTCTATATCATTTTGCTTATAGCCTAGAGTTATTAGCCTCCTCTTAATCACTTTCCACTAAGATCTCCATTGTTTTAGAAAGTGTGCAGAGGCATGGGCTTTTCCATGTTCTATTCCAAATAAAGTCAGTCCCCTCAAGCACAGCTCCCTGTCTTAGCACCTGACTTTCCCATGGGCAGAACCTTTGCCTCACTGCACCAGAGCTGAAGCAGGGACGTGCATTTCCAGGAGTAACATCCTCACTTCTGTCAGTGACACTTGAGGGTGTGTGTGTGTGCGCGCATGCATGCGCCTGCAGGTGTGTAAGCCCTGGTCTTTCTGGCTTGCCCTTCATGGCTTGGAACTTTCATCCTATGAGCAAACTGCGTCAGGAATAATTGGGGCACAGTTATTCTCAGTATGTTGAACTTAGAGTGGAGCTTCTTCCAACAAGTGAGGATGGGCAGTGGGGAAGAGAATCTGGGCTCTCTTGGCCACACCTGCTTGGAATAGAGCTTCTGCCACATGGGGCTAGGGTAACAATAAGAAATCCCAGCAGTTTGCCTTTCTAGACTGAAATCATAGCCCAAGCTATGGGGAGAAGGAATCCCTTGCCTTGGCCACACCTGCCCAGAGTGCACAGCAGCGAAGTTTCTGGAGCTAAGGCCATAACAGAGTAAGTCATGGCTCAAATGCGGCAGACTCTGTTCTTACCAGGATTGAGTGTATTTTCTTGAATAAATGTTTTTTTGTTTGCTCTGTTCCCTGAGGACAATTTCTAAAGACATTTTATTTGTTTTAGACAGGGTCTCACTCTGTCACTGAGGCTGGAGTGCAATGGTACACTCACAGCTCTCTGCCGCCTCAGCCTCTCCAGCTCAAGCCATCTTCCTGCCTCAGGCACATGCCACCATGCCCAGCTTATTATTTTTATTTCTATAAAGACAGGGTCTCACTATATTACCCAGACTGTTCTCAAACTGCTGGGCTCAAGGGATCCTCCCACCTCAGCCTCCCAAAGTGTTGGGACTACAGGTGTGAGCCGCTGCACTCAGCCTTCTAGAGACTTTAAATGAGAGTGTGTGTGTGTGTGTGTGTGTGTGTGTGTGTGTGTGTGTGTGTGTTTATCATATTTACCATTTAACCTACATTGTCAGAGAGAAAGTCAAATTGAGGTCCTTACCCTTCCATTCCAGAAGTCCACTCTCTCTGGGCTGTTTTTGAAGGTTCTGTGAACATATAATTATGTCAAAAACATTTTGAAAAAACAGCAATAATTGGTTGGTTCTAGCATTAAGAAACCTGTATGATTCAGTCTTTAACGTTCATAAAGTGAAAAAGAAATGGGAGTGTTTCATCTTCAGTAATTTGCAAGCTTCGTAGAAAACAGAATGTTAGCATTCGCAAGAAGCTACATTTTGTGCTGACAGAAGGTTCTACAGCAGGAAAGGACGTTCTGCTCTGTCTAGGGGAGCACCTGAGGGGTCTGCACCCTTTTCGATGTTAGAGGGTGTGGGCATACCCTCTTCACTGGGTATCTTTGTCTCCTGCAGATTCGCTCAGTTGTGTGGAATGCAGATGATAGCAAACTGATTTCTGGTGGCACAGATGGTGCTGTGTACGAATGGAATCTGTCCACAGGAAAGAGAGAGACAGAATGCGTGCTCAAGTCTTGCAGCTACAACTGTGTTACTATCTCCCCCGATGCCAAAATTATCTTTGCTGTTGGAACAGACTACACCCTCAAGGAGATTGCGGATTCTTCGGTGAGTCTGCCCCCGCCCCTCCTCTGGGCTGCTGAAAGTATGCACGAAACGAGGGCCTCCGCTTACAGGGCCCCTTCTTTCCGGGATAACGTCAGGCTCATCGTTCCTTTTGGATTAGCTCAATTATCGTCACTTCCTGAATTTCCTGCCCAGTTCCCGCCTGACTGGGTGAAATTGTAGATTGTGGGGCTCTTTTTCATTTCCATTGTACTTGCTGTCTGTAACTTCCACCTTCCGGGCACGGAGGTCATGTCATCTCTAAACTGCAGTTACCCTTGGTCTGCACTTACTTTCCTGGGGTAAAAACCTAGCTACAGCATGCACTGAGTAACACCAGGGACGAACTGCAGAGACTGTAAGATTAGAATGCCATGAGAGTATAATGCCAAATTTTCACTGCACCTTTTCTGCTTAGATACACAGATACTTTCCATTGTGCCACAGTTGCCTACAGTATTCAGTATAGTCACGTGCTGTTCAGTTGTAACCTAGGAGCGGTAGGCCCTACCACATAGCCTAGGTGTACAGCAGGCTGTCGCAGCTAGGTTTGTGTAAATACACTCTGGTGTTTGCATGACAAAACAGCCTAACCATGTATCCCATATCAAGCGATGCAGGACTGTGCAGTCAGCTGCTATCACCTAGCCTGGCCACTGTATTCTTTTGAAATCCCCAAACTCTGAAACTGTACAGTTATGTTGGGCTCCAGATAGTGAAGGGAAGAGAGAGGAGCTTAGCAAGGATGCATAACATAAACACGGCCTGTGCGCTCCTCCAGCTGGCTCCCCCGGCTTTTCCCGTGACTGGTGCCTGGGAAGGTGCATAGATACCACGGCAGCAAACCAGCCCAAGGAGGTCTCCCCGTGGTTGGAACACAGCTGAGAGTATGGTGACTCTCCTGTGTACCCCAAGTGTCCCAGTCCTCATTCAATAGCAGTTATCAGTGCTCTGCCAAATAAAGCCCTTTTAGCTGGCACACTGCGTGGTGCACAACGTTCAGTAAATGTATGTGTAGCTGGGAGGGTGGAGGAGTGTGTGGAGGAGCGACGGAATGAAGGGGTGCTCTGAGAGTACAGCAGTCCCCCTTATCCACAGTTTTAGTTTCCCGTGGTCAGCCAAGGCCTAAAAACAGGCGAGCGCCAAACAGTAAGATATTTTGAGAGAGAAACCTCATTCACATAGCTTTCATACAGTATTGTTGTAACTGTTCTATTTTATTATTAGCTATTATTCATCTCTTAACTGTGCCTGTTTTATAAATTAAACCATATCGTAGTTATGTATGTACAGAAAAAAGACGTATATATAGGGCTCTGTACTACCTGTGGTTTCAGGCATCCACTGGAAATCTCAGAACATATCCCTCGAGGATAAAGGGAGACTAATGTATAGTTTTGTTTATGTAATAGGCATTAATAAATGCTTACTGAGTACATTTGTGACCAATATCCCATTCTCATTTTGAAATGCACCCAAGCATAGCAGTCAAAGCAGAGACTGGAGCCCACCTAGGTACATGAGTTGAAGCAAGTCCCTTGTCACACAGATGGCCCATCGTCTGTAGACTAAGGGTAACAGTTACTGCCTTGGAGGGCCTTGTGAGGACTGAATGAGGTGCAACGTGGAGAAGGCACAGAACAGTGCTTGGCACAGAGTCAATGTGATATGAGGTCTCTCTTTATCAGTGTTACTCCTAACTCGTGAAACTGGTTATTCACTAGCAACACAGCAAGAATATCTAGTTTGTGCCTTTTCTGTGCTAGGCACTATTTCAGATGGCAAAAGGGATAGAAAAAGCATTTTTTAAAGACAGGCCCCTAGGGATGCTGTTAGAGGAGAGGGAGGGAGAGAATGGCACCGGGACCCAGGGGCCACAGCTCGGCCCCTCACACTGAGCAGAGCTACCTGTGTCCCAGATCCTTCGAGAAATACCGGCGTTTGACGTCACCTACACAGCCGTTGCCATCTCGCATTCCGGACGCATGATGTTTGTGGGCACCTCGGTGGGAACCATTCGTGCTATGAGGTACCCTCTGCCCCTGCAGAAGGAATTCAATGAGTACCAGGCCCATGCTGGTCCTGTCACCAAGGTGAGCAGGGCCCTGTCCCCAGGAACCCAGTCCCACACCTGCCTGTCACATGCCTGCTTCATCCCTTCAACTTCCCAGTGGCTTTTCTGTGTCCTTACTCTCTCTTCTTGTTTATTCACCATCGTTCATTGAATCAACATCTGTTGACTACGAATAAGCTCTTTGTTTAAACTACTTCCAGGAATTTAGCCTAGGAAATCATCAGACATACACCTAAAAATGTATGTATGGCGTTTTCGCCACAATATCCTGCATACTCAGGGGCCGTTTGGTGGATGCCGGCTGCCATGAGTGTGGGCTGCGCTTGACCACAGCTGCCTCCTTCTCCAGAAAATGACCCCAGGCTGAAAGGAGCCATAGCCCAGAAGTATAGCTCCTACTGCTCCTTGAGGGTACAAAAGGCCACCCCGGGGCAATACCATGAGCACAGATTTGCAAATTGTCCTTCTACTCCCCCTTCTCATAAAGTCGTGTCTGTGATAACAACAGTCAAAATGTGGAAGCAACCAAGTATCCATCGACAGATGAATGGATAAGTAAAATATGGGATGTCTATACAATGGAACCGTATCCTGCCTAAAAAGGAAGGAAATTCTGCAGTGTGCTACCACACCGATGAACCTTGAGGATGTTATGCTAAATTAAACAAGGCCCACCACAAAAAGACGAATACGGTATGATTCCACTTTTAGGAGATACTTAGAGCAGTCAGAATCACAAAGACAGAACAGTGTTGGCAGGGGCCGTGAGGAGGAAGGAATGGGGAATGATCATTTCGTAGGTACAGAGTTTGGGTTTTGACAAAAGGGTTATGAGGGTGGTTGGTAGTGATGGTTGCAGAGCATTACAGGTGCATTTAATAACACTGAGCTCTACACTTGAAAATGGTTAAGATAGCAAATTTTACAGAATGTGTATTTTACCACGATCTTAAAAATGAAATGAAAAAGAATGATCTTGCATGCGAAATTGTCGCCAAGAAATCATAGCCAATAGTAAATTAAAGGTTATTCATAGTCTGAAAAAAAAAGTAACGTCTGTACCTACACTGACCCGCTGAAAAACAGGCGCTGGAAAGTGTGTGTCTCCTCTTCCTTACTCCCCCTTTCCACAGGTTGAATGACACAGCACCTGAGGTTTTTAATTATGTCCCAAACTCTGTAGTGGCTTACCTACAACACTAGCAGGATTAAGAAAAGATTTTCCTTTATAAAACAGAACATTCCTGTATCAAGCCTGGGCCTTGGGTCCAGAGGAAATTCCTACAACATATTCCCCCTCTTCCCTTCAAATCTACCAAGTTTTGTGGATGAGGTATTTATTTTTCTGATTATAAAAGCAACGCATATTTATTTTAGAAATAAAAATCCTCATAATAGCATCATCATTATTTTGATGCATTTCCTTCTACATTTCCATGCAGGTGTGTTTTAAACAAAATGAAGATCTTACTGTGAGGCCACTCTCGTTACCTGCTTTTTTTTTTAACTTCACGCTACTGTAAATTTCTCCATACAATTAAATATTCCTCAAAAGCATGATTTTAGTAGCTATGCAAATATCCTATCATATGGTGGGCTGTAACTTACTAACTCTTCTCTTGCTATTAGGCATTTAAATTATCTTATGATCTATAATGAATAGCCCAGTTTACAAATTTATATGCACCTCTCTGATTCTTTCCTAAGACTAAATTCCTAGAGAGGGAGAGAATTCCTTAATGCAAGAGTATTACCATTTTCAAGATTCTTGACACATATTGCTGATTGTAAGAAGACATTTTTTGTAGTTAACTCTTTTAACTTGTTATGCTGAAATACTTACAGATTTCAGAGGAAATTTTAAAGGGTACAGAGGTCCTATGTATCCTTCACTCAGTTTCCCTCAATAATTACATCTTATTGAACTGTCAGCAAAATATCAAACCAGAAAATTGACACTGATACGCTGTGTACATCTAGTTCTGTGTTATTCCTCACATGCATAGTTTGTGTAACCACCACTAAAATCACAATATAGAGCCATTCTGTCACTACAGAGATCTCCATGCTACCCTTTATAGGGTACAGTGGCTCACGCCTGTAATCCCAGCACTTTGAGAGGCCAAGGCAAACAGATCACTTGAGGTCAGGAGTTTGAGACTAGCCTGGCCAACATAGTGAAACCCCCATCTCTACTAAAAATACAAAAATTAGCCTGCCATCGTGCTGCACACCTGTAATCCCAGCTACTCGAGAGGCTGAGGCAGGAGAATTGCTTGAACCTGAGAGGGAGAGGTTGCAGTGAGCTGGGAGATTGTGCCACTGCACTCCAGCCTGGGCAACACAGCGATACTCTATCTCAAAAAAATAAATAAACAACATGCTCTGGA
>NW_016107451.1:2515606-2528045 GCF_001604975.1 Cebus imitator | reverse complement strand
AAAAAAAAAAAAAAAAAAAAAAAAGAAAAAGAAAAGTTATTTCTTCAATATAATGTTTGCACCTGTTAACCAATCTCTCTTTATCACCCCACCCACCCATACACTCACCCCTGGCATCTGTCATGCCACTCTCTACCTCCATGAGGTCAACATTTTTTAGCTTCCACATATGAATGAGAATATACAATATTTTTTTTTCTGTACCTAATTTATTTCACATAACTTCCGGATGGAAGTTCCATCCACGTTGCTGCAAAAACATGATTTCATTCATTTTTGTGGCCAAATAGTATTTCAGTGGGTGTATAAACCACATTTTCTTTATTCATTCATCCATTGATGGACACTTTGGTTGATTCCATAACTTTACTATTGTCAACAGTGGTACAATACATATGGGGAGAATTCAAGCAATTCTCCTGCTTCAGCCTTTCAAGTAGCTGGGATTACAGGCATGCACCACCATCCTGGCTAATTTTTGTATTTTTAGTAGATATGGGGGTTTCACCATGTTGGCCACGCTGGTGTTGAACTCCTGACCTCAAGTGATCTGTCTGCCTTGGCCTCCCAAAGTGTTGGGATTACAGGCATGAGCCACTGTGCCAGGTTGAAGAAGAAATGAGTTCTAATGTATCCTTTCAATATACTGATTTCCTTTCCTTTAGATAAACACCCAGTAATGAGATTGCAGGATTGTATGGTAGTTCTATGTTTAGTTTTGTGGAGACGTCTACATACTGTTTTCCCTAATGGTTGTACTAATTTACCTTCCCACCAACAGTGTATAAGAGCTCTCTTCTCCATGTTCTCACCATAATCTGTTCGTTGTTGTCTTTTTAATAATATCTATTCTAACTGGGGTAAGATGGTATCTTATTGTGGTTTTGATTTGCGTTTCCCTGATGATTAGTTATGTTGAGCATTTTTTCATATACCTGTTGGCCATTTGT
Organism: Cebus imitator; assembly: GCF_001604975.1. NCBI lineage: Eukaryota > Metazoa > Chordata > Mammalia > Primates > Cebidae > Cebus > Cebus imitator. The sequence goes on along the minus strand of NW_016107451.1, from coordinate 2,527,095 downwards.
ATGTATTCTTTTGAGAAATGTCTATTCATGTCCTTAGCCCTCTTTTTTTTTTTTTTTTTTTTGTCACCCAGGCTGGAGAGTGCAATGGCACGATCTCGGCTCACTGCAACCTCTGCCTCCCAGGTTCAAGCAATTCTCCTGCCGCAGCCTCCCAAGTAGCTGGGATTACAGGTGCCCGCCACCACACCCTGCTAATTTTTGTATTTTAGAAGAGACGGAATTTCACCGTGTTGACCAGGCTGGTCTCAAACTCCTGACCTCAGGTGATCTACCCACCTCAGCCTCCCAAAGTGCTGGGATTACAGGCAATGAGCCACCGTGCTCGGCCCCTTAGCCCACTTTTTAATGAGATCTTTAGGATTGTTTGTCTGTTTACTGTTGAGTTGTTTGAGTTCTTTGTGTATTCTGGATATTGGTCTTTTGTCAGAGTAATAGTTTGCAAATATTTTCTCCCATTTGACAGGTTTTCTCTTTGCTCTGTTCATTGCTTCCTTTGCTGTGGAGAAGCTTTTTAGCTTAATGTCCTGAATGTGGCTTTTTCCATTCAGCTTAATCCCTTCAAATCCATCTGAGTTGTGTTGTATATCCAAAATAGTTTATTCCCTTTTATTGCTGAATAGTATTCCATTAAAAACAAATCACAGTTTGGTTAGCCATTCACCTATTGTAGGATATTTTTAATTTTTTCCAGTTTCCAGCTATTATAAATAAGGCTGCTGTGACCTCATATGCAGGCTTTTGTGTGGAAATAAGTTTTCATTTCTCTGGGATAAATGCCCAGGAGTATAACTGCTGAATCGTACGATAAGCGTATATTCAGTTTTTTATTTTTTAAACTGCCAAGCTATTTTCCAGAGTGGCTGTACCATTTTACATTCCCACCAAGAATGTGTGAGACCCAGTTTCTCTGCATCATTGCCAGCACTTGGTGTTGTCACTTTTTTATTTTAGCTGTTCTAATGGGTGTGTAGTGATATCTCATCATGGCCCTAATTTTGTATTTTCCTAAATGGCTAATACTGTGGAACATCTCTTCATGTGCTTACTTGCCATCTGTGTATTTTCCATACCTTTTGTCTACTTTCTGATTGGATTGTTTCGCTTTTTTACTGTTGAGTTTTGAGAGTTCCTTATACACTCTAGATAACAGCCGACTCTTCATATTCCAAATCCACAGGGAACATAGACATAACCTTGCTTCTTCTGTTCATTAACAGATGACTGTGAAGCCTCCTGTCTCATTCTCACCCAGGATCAGGTCTACCTCCCTTGTGAGGCTGTGCCCAGGATTGCATGGGGAGAAGCCTTGCATGACAGCTGGCTCAGCCCTGGTCATCTGTGGCCTTGAAAGCTTCCTTGCCATGACCTTTTTCTCTTCAGATGTTGCTTACCTTTGATGATCAATTCCTGCTGACCACTGCTGAGGACGGCTGCCTATTCACCTGGAAGGTCTTTGATAAGGATGGCCGGGGAATCAAGCGAGAGAGGGAGGTGGGCTTTGCGGAAGAGGTGCTTGTGACTAAAACAGACATGGAAGAAAAGGTAAGAACTGATCCAGTGAAGAGGGACATGGAATGCCTTACCAGTCTACATTCAGACGGGGGTCCGGCACCGGGGCCCTCTGCAGCCTGGCTACACCCTGTGCCCAGTGCAGACCCCACAGCTCCCTGCACACCCTCTGTCCACACGACAGGCTGTCCTCCTCACTGCCACTGCCCACCCTACTCTGCCTGTCTTCCTGCCATGTGATCATCTTGCCTTACACCGTGCTTAGCTTTTATTCTGTGATCTGGTTTTCCTCTTCCTACTCTCTGAAACCAAGAGCAACGAAACATACAATTCTCTTATATAACCAACAATTTCTAGCACATGCTGGGCACATGGAAGGCAATCAATAAATACTTCCAGAAGCAAAGTATGTTCTCATTTAAATCTCACAACATCTCTATGAAGAAGATACTGTCATTCTCCCCATGTTTCGAAAAACAAGTTAGGAGAGTTTGAGGGACGTGTCCAAAGTCAGTGTGCTGATAAGTAACAGGACTAGGGTTCTAATCCAGATTTAATCTAGAGCCCCCTCCCTTAATCACTATACAAAAGGGACGTCCCTTCCTTCCTGTTGATGCAGTAAACACTCCGCAAAGGTGCGTTTTGCAGAGATATGAGTGCGTAGCTCTGTGCTGCGCTCCCTAAGGAAGAAGCTGAATGGATGATAAACTCGCGGCTCATGGAGGATCGCAAAGCTACACAGCCGTTGCTGTTCATCCAAAATCTAAGTGTGTTTATTGAATACCTACCATTTGCCAGGCACTGGGGATGCATGTCTGTCTGAAAAGACAGGCATGGGCCCTGTGACATGACCAGGAAGCTCACAGTCAAGTGAGGGATAGAAACAAGCAAAGCCACGGAGCAGCAATGCAACACTACCACAAAGCAGGGTGACAAGTCCCTGGCATTTGCTGGAGATCCCTTCTAGAGCTCCCTAGAATTTTCTGCAGGAAAAGCAAAGAGGGAGAAGAGGATAAGGGAGGGCCCATGAGAATGGGCGCCTGACCTGCTGCAGAAGGGGCCCTTCCTCCTCTCTCTTATCTTTTCTGTTCTTCCCCCAGGGTAGGGGAAGAGGCCAAATAGGAAACAGCAGGCTGAAGCAAAGGCCTGAAGGTGCCCAAGCTGACTTCTGAGCGCAGCCCCACACGGACCTGACAGTACTGCTGCCAGGCTAGAGATGACTCGCACTTGTACCGCTCACTTCTTGAAGCTCCCTTGTGTCTTACCATCCATGTGACCACAGTCTGTCCCCTGTAAACCTTTTTGACTCTTCCTCCCACTCCTGTGCTGGCTCCTCCTCCACCTGTCCCTTAAAAAGCATGTTCCCAGAATTCCCAGCTATCTTTTCCTTTATATTCCATTATAGTCTATGTAACTCTCAGGCCATGATTTACTCACTTATTATTCATTCCCTGCCTAGGATTTACAGAGGGGTCTGCTATGTACCTGACACTATACTAAGGTCTGGGATTACAGAGATAAAAGACATAGAGCATCCTTTAGCTTATAGCCTGGGAGGAGGGCAGAGTATCATAAAAAAGGGAATTAAGCGTGCAGTGAGATTAAGTGTCATGGAAGAACAGTGCTGTGGGAGCCCAGGGGAAGGACCTTGGCTCAGGCCCGGTGGTGCCAGAGGACATGAGCCTTGCTCGGAGCCTTCCAGAACAAATGGACAAGGGCCACTGAGCGATAAGCAGTGAGTGTGTACAGAGGGATGAGGGAGTGGTGGTCCGCAAAGCTGCTCCTAGTTAGGGTGTGCCAGAGAGAAGGGCTGAAGACGATGCTGGAGAGAAACAGATAGGTCGGGGGCCTTTTACACCATACATGAGGCTGGAGATTGTTCATAAGGACCGCTCATAGATTTAAGCTGGGGAATAACTTCATATGATTCGCGTCTCAAAGAGATTACTCTGCAGCAACGTGGAGAATAGGTGGAGGAAGGACACTGAACGAGGACCTCAAACACAGCATGTCAAAGGCCAGGTCATCCCCACGGATAAATGTATCCCACTAGCCAGGGCAGACCCCTGGGATCATTGGTAAGTCTTTATTCCATGCTGACCAGCTTGCTAGTCTTATTCTAGGTTCTGTGGATAAAGCAGCAAAGCAAGACAGGCCAAGCCCCACCCTCAGGTACTGGCCCTTCTACCTGGGAGACAGCCTTCATCCATGATCCTTACCTCTCCACCCACACCCAATCAGGCACCACTCTCTCTAAACGCAACCTCTCCATTCCTCTCCAGTCCCCTCCCTACCTCACTCCAAACCGTCCATCTCTCACCTGGTCTGTGCAGTTCCCCCCGACCCACCCCAGCAACTCATCATCCTGCCTTTGGTCCTTTAATCTAACCTGTGCTGCATACCGGCATTGGAGAGGTCTTTATAACCCCAAAGTCAGCCTGATCAGGTTCAATGAGGACCTTTGAAGCCCTCTAGGATAAATTCCAAACTTCCTAGCATGGTCAAGACACAGTCTTGGCGGCCTCCTCCTGTGCCTCCCACCTGGACCATATCACCTACCCTGGCCGGGCATTCGTGCCCACCTCTCTGACTCTGCCCGTGCAGTTTGTGCTTATCCTTCATCTCAGTACTTCCTGTGCACCACATCAACAGTAGTCTGCTGGCCAGGAATGCAGAAATGTGCGTAATCCGTTCCTTGATGTCAGCTCGTTCACAGGTGCTAGAGGAGACAGACCAGAAATGATGAGATAGGGATGCAGGGGGTGTCCCCATAGATAAGCAAGAAGAAAACACTGCATTCTGTGGTCACTCTGTCATCAACAGTAGCTTTTTTAGAAATGAAGGGTGTGTGTATTACAGCATTTTTAGAAAACTTTGGCATCGGTGAGTACGATGGGAAAAGACACTAGGCCAGGCACAGTGGCTCAAGCCTATAATACCAGCACTTTGGGAGGCTGAGGCAAGAGGATCACTTGAGCCCAGGAGTTCGAGACCAGCCTGGGCAACATCATGAGACTGCCCATCTCTACAAAAAATATTAAAATTAGCCAAGTGTGGTGGGGCATGCCTGTAGTCCCAGGTAGCTGGCAGGCTGAGGTGAGAGGATCACTTGAGCCCAGGAGGTCGAGGCTACAGTGAGCCGTGATCACACCACTGCACTCCAGCCTGGGTGACAGAGTGAAACCCTGTCTCAAAAAAAGAAAAAAATAAGAATAAGAAGACACTAGGCATAAAAAACCAGGAAGACAGAGAGTTAGGACATAAAATAATAAAAGTGAGTCTAAGAAGACATCAAGAGGGACAGATTGACAGTACTGAGAACTACCCAGCTTTGGGCACTTACCACGATTTATAATGGTTTATCTGGCTGTCATGGTAGACTCTAAGTTCCCCGGGGACAGGAGTCATTCTTCAGTAAATATCTTCTGAGCTCCTACTCTGTGTTAGACACTGTTCCAGTACTTGGGATATATCAGCAAATAAACCCTACAAAGACTCTGGCCAATGAGAAGCTTAAGTTCTAACGGGGAAAGAAGAATAAAAACAATCAACAAAATAATCAGTAAATTATGGAAAGTACAGGATCTAAGGAAGCAGTAAGTAGAGCAGAGTAAGAGAGGTGATGGGTCCTGGGAATGGGAAGGGGTTGCAGAATTAAACAGGGTGGTCCAAGTCAGCCTCATCAGGCAGGAGACATTTAAGCCAACTTGAAAGAGATGAGTGCATTACCAACACAACGTATAAGGAAGGATATTTGAGGATAGAGGAGGAAGCTCATCTTTCTCCTTGTTTTTAGCCAGTGTATCGCCTGGGGAAAAGATGACAAGTTCTAGTTGAGGCACATTGAGTTTGAAGCTAGGCAGAGCTGCAGGTCTCACGTCAAGGTCACCAGTTTAAATATTCTGATTCACCCTCACTGTCAGTGTTCTTGATTCTCTGTCCTTCTCCCAAAGGCCCAGGTTATGTTGGAGCTAAAGACTCGTGTGGAGGAATTAAAAATGGAGAATGAGTATCAACTCCGACTCAAGGACATGAACTATTCGGAGAAGATTAAGGGTCTAACAGACAAGTTCCTCCAGGAAATGGAGTCCTTGAAAACAAAAAACCAGGTCTGTTTAAGAGACTGAGCAACAACCACAAATAACCAGCAATTTCCACTTTCAAGACAGGACTGGCATATGCTGTCCAAGCTATGCTCAAACAGTAAGATATATGAAAATGTCCAGTTTTAAAGCATAGTTGATGATGTCAGAAATGCTTATAACTGGCCAGGCACTGTGGCTGATGCTTGTAATTCCAGCACTTTGGGAGGCAGAGGCAGGTGAATCACTTGAAGTCAGGAGTTCAAAACTAGCCTGGCCAACATGGTGAATCCCCATCTCTAGCCAGGCATGGTGGTGCACACCCATAGTCCCAGCTACTCGGGAGGCTGAGGCACAAGAATCGGTTGAACCAAGGAGGCGGAGGTTGCAGTGAGCTGAGATCGCTCCACAGCACTCCAGCCTGGGTGACAGAGACTCCATCTCAATAAATAAATAAATAAATAAATAAATAAATAAATAAATAAAAATGCTTACAACCAACTGCTAAGTGAAAAAAAACAGAATATAAACCTTTATGGTGAATGGTATTAACTGGCATTAATGGTATTAAAAGATTAATTTGTCTGATCTATAGTAGTAAAAAAACATATAGAAAATAGATAACAGTATAATTATCTCTGGAAGTTGGGATTATAGATAATTTAAATTTTCTTTTTTTATATTTTTTGTAATTTCTAACTTCTCTAGGAGAAACTTATTTAAAAACAAAATGAAAAGATAAGAAAAAGCAAAAACATAAGAATATCAAAGCATAGATGGAGAATAACTGGCAGAATACTGATTTATGGTCAGGAAGTTAAATAAAATTAGTCTACATGGCCTTACGTAGTTAGATTTGGTCCAGGACTCTCCCAGATTCTTTTCTTTGTTCTACAGAAATCTGAACTCCTATCTAAAAATCCCCGCTGGGCAAGGTGGTTCACCCCTATAATCCTAACACTTTAGAATGCTTAGGCAGGAGGATCGCTTGCCTCTGAGAGCTTGATGCCAGCATGGGCAACAGAGTGAGACCCTGCCTCTACATAAAATGAGTCTGCCATGGTGGCGTATGCCTGTAGTTCTAGCTACTTGGGAGGCTGGGATGGCAGGATCACTTGAGCCTGGGAGGTAGAGGCTGCAGTGAGTCATGATCTCACCCCTGCACTCCAGCCTGGGTGACAGAGTGAGGCCCCATCCCCCACCCCCTAAAAAAAATCCCAATTATGTGCTTGAGGGATATTTGTTTCTTTAATGTCTATGGGTCAGAAAGTTTGGCTTAAAAAAACAAACCTTGGCTATTAATTATATTAATTAATTCGTCTTGTAATTTTATTCATCTAGGCAACAAACATTTATTTGGTGCTCTATATAAGCCAAGCACAAAATTAGGTCCTGAAGATGGCACACCACCCCCAACTCTCCCCCACCAAGCCCAAAAGCTTTCCTGCTTGAAGAAAACACTTCCTCAGAAACTTACACTTGAGCACACCCAAGGATTTCCTTGACAGCAATGTGCCAGCAATGGAGGATTCCAATGAATCCCTACTTTTTCACCCAGAAGTCCTTTTGACATGTGTCCAAAACTGAAGTCATTGACAAACCCATTTGGTAGCAAGAATAGACATAGGAGAAGTATAGAGCTTTTAGAGCAGAATATAACACAAATAAAAAGTGAGCATGTGGTTGTTGCTTCGTAGCACAGTACTTGGTACAAAATAAGGGCTTGGGAAATGTTTGTGAGCGAAGGAGGGGGCTACGTATAAAGTCAGTTCTCGCCCTAGGAGTGCTTTCCGCAGATGTGTGTAAATGAGGAAATGTGACTCTGTTTTAGGTCTTAAGAACAGAAAAAGAGAAGCAGGATATATCTCACCATGAGCGCATAGAAGAGCTCCTGGACAAGCAGAGCCGGGAACTGCAAGACCTGGGTGAGCCCAGAAGTAGAGGCCTTGTTGGTTAGGGTTGGGAAGAGTCAGGTTATGGGAAAACGCTTGAGAGTCCTCCAGACACAAGTAGAAGTCTCAGGGAATACGGCCTTGTCTAAAGAGAGGCTATATGCATCCCCTGGAACTCACCATGGTTTTTACTTCTGTGTTTTTACTCATTCACTAAACACACATCCATGGCAGGAAAGTAGGAGACAAGGAGAAGTTCAAGTTTGGAACCTGACAGTCTTGCCTTGGGTCAGGCTCACCACATTCTTACCAGGTATTCTAGGGAGTCACCTAACCTTACCGAGCCTCACTTCACTCTTCTATAAAGTGGGGGTCCTAATACCTGTTTTTCACACTCAGGATATTGTTCTCTGCCCTGAGTCCCCAAATACCCCTCTAGGCTTTCCTAGAAACTTTTCTTCCCAGAGCAGGCAGGGAGGAGTTTGGCTGCCTGGTGAGATGATGGGTCGAGGAAGCCAGGCAGGCATTTGAATCTTGGCTCTGGAGACAGCTGCTCCAGCTGGTGCTGGAAGGGATGGGAAAGTGCCCAAGCCTCCCGGGTGTCCCTGAAGAGGGTGCTGCTCTCCAACCTTAAATACCTTCCTTGTTTCTCTCCAGAAAGTTGCAACAACCAAAAGTTGCTTCTAGAATATGAGAAGTACCAGGAGCTACAGCTCAAGTCCCAGAGGATGCAGGAAGAGTATGAAAAACAGCTCCGGGATAACGATGAGACCAAGAGCCAGGCCCTGGAGGAGCTGACGGAGTTTTACGAGGCCAAACTGCAGGAGAAAACCACCCTTCTAGAAGAGGTACTCACAGGAAGCCACGCTGTGCCTCCCTTTCACAGAGAATGGCCACCCATTCATTCAGATCATCACTGCATAGCCACTGTACACTGCATAGCCAGGATGTGTTGTACACTGGGAATTCAACAGTGGCCACAACAGACAAGGTTTCTACCCTCAAGGAACTTATATCTAATGGGAGAGACAGCCAAATAGATAAACATTAGGACTGTTACAAGTTCTGTAGAGAATATAGGAAGCCTGGGTGTCCAGTGAACAAGACCAAAGGAGATCAGGGGTGGGGTGTTGGTAAGATCAGAGTTGTAAGGTCAGGAGCTCAAGACCAGCCTGACCAACATGGAGAAACCCCATCTCTACTAAAAATACAAAATTAGCTGGGCTTGGTGGCACATGCCTGTAGTCCCAGCTACTCAGGAGGCTGAGGCAGGAGAATCGCTTGAACCCGGGAGGCAGAGGTTGCGGTGAGCCAAGATCACGCCACTGCACTCTAGCCTGGGTAACAAAAGCAAAACTCTATCTCAAAAAAAAAAAAAAAAAGAAGATTGAGTTTGAAGTGGTGGAGCATGAGGCCCGATTTGGTAGGAAAAGAGGGGAGGCAGGAAGACAGAAGGACAGACAGGAAGAAGGTGGACAGGTCAAGGGCCCCGTGGCCCTGGTCTCCATTTCTGGAATGACACTCGCCTCCCATTCCCTGGGACAGGTCCCCATGCTCATCTCACCTCAAGCCCTGTTGGCACTAAGGTGAGTGGGTTCCTTCTCCCCTGACCACACATCTGCTCTCTCCTCCGAGCCAGGCACAGGAAGATGTCAGGCAGCAGCTGCGGGAGTTTGAAGAGACCAAGAAGCAGATTGAAGAAGATGAAGACCGGGAAATCCAAGATATCAAAACCAAGTATGAGAAAAAGCTTCGGGATGAAAAGGAATCAAACCTGCGGCTCAAGGGAGAAACAGGCATCATGAGGAAGAAGGTATCAGGCTATTCTCCGAGAGCTGGGGGATGGTGAAGGTGTTGCGGAGGAAGCCAGGGTGGGTGGACTGACCGCCCTGGGGGGCCTGGCCAGGTTCTGCCTGTCCTTGTCTCCAGCGAGCAGGCTGACAGAAGAGCACCAGCCAGTGCACCTCCAAGCAGACGGACCCTCCCCACCACATCCTCGGAAAGGCAGCCACACGGGCTTCTTTCCACAGGATGTTGGGGTCCCTGTGCAGACAGAGGCTTTCTAGTTTTCACGTATTGGCTAGTAGGATTCAGTCAAGTGTTTTCAGAGCTAACCCTCAGATAGAAATGGAAGTGGAAATAAGGTCTTCTGGGGATGAGACAGATGAAGTCTTAGCCTGGAGGCATCCTTGGGCTCTTGGTCCAGGAAGTCCTGGGTGGCTCCTGTTCAGCGCCAGGGGTGGGAGAGGGAATGGGGGTGTAGGATGCTTAGTTTACAAAGTGGGGAAGATGTTTTTAGTTCACTCATCGTCACAGGTGAGGAAGGATTCAACTCAGTTTCCTCAAAACATTTAGCCCTGGAGAAGCCAAGTTCAAAGCAAGCTCAAGTTTCTTCCTATTAGAAAGCACACCAGTAAATCCAGGGGACAATCAGTCTTCCCTTCTGGCTCATGGCTAAGATGGTTCATCAGTTAGGCCTGTTTTCTGTGACCTGGATGCAGTGTGGATCCCAGCCTTTCCAGATCAGTGTGGTCATGGGAGTCTCTGGTCCACTTGGCATACTGGTCTCCGGAGCCTCCTGTGCGGGCAGTCAGTCTTCTCGTGCAGGGAATGTGCCCAGATGTTATGGGACAGGATACTGCATCATCCGTTTGGCCTGGGAATTTCCTGAACTGTCCCAAATTCTCCAAATATTCACTCCTAAAAGCCCAGAAATGTCAAGTGCTAAGAGTTTTCCATTCATAGAAGGTGGGGCAGTTGAGTTCACAGTTGGCCAGCGATGGGGAGCCCCTCACACGAGAGAGTGGGAGGGATGGAGGTGAGTTCTGACGTTGGTGGCCTTTGTTGCTGCCGTTTGTTTTTCTAGTTCAGCAGCCTACAGAAGGAGATTGAAGAACGGACCAACGACATCGAGACCCTAAAAGGAGAGCAGGTGAAGCTGCAAGGAGTCATTAAGTCTCTGGAGAAGGACATCCAAGGCTTCAAGCGAGAGATCCAGGAAAGAGATGAGACTATTCAAGACAAGGTGACAGCCCTCCTTCTGTCCTCCGTCAGCTACGGCCAGATGGGCCAAGGCGAGGAAGACAAAGCTCAGGGGAGAGAGGGTCCCTGGCTTCTCAGGATGCATTACTTTAACTTGATGGGGGAACAAGAGGTCAATGAAGTGCCTGTTGTGTGCTTGGCTGTCAACACATCACATTTAGTTCCGCCAACAACCCAGGGAGCCTGAGCAACCCAGTGTTATGGCTGGGAAGCTGAGCTCCAAGAAGTTGGGTGTCTCGCCCAGGGTCCCACGCTTTAATAGGTGAACCTGAGTCAGCTGACCCCACTGCTCCAGGCATCTTCAGAGACACTTCCCCATGGACTGGGGGCGGCTCACCTGCCACACTGCCCACATGGTTCCCCCATTGCAGAGGGACTCTCCTGGGGTTGGCTCTGTCCAGGGGGCTGCTTCCACTTTTTGGGATGGGGTGCCTTTCTGGCAAAACACCCAGACAACAGAAACATCACATTCTGTGGGGCAGACACCTCAATACCCAGGATTTAGTATCATCCTCCTGGGGACATCCAGATTCCATGCCCTCTTCTCCATCCCCTCTGCCACTACAGCCTGAGGCAGGTAGAGTTCTCCAGGGGCCAAGGACACAGGCTTCAGTGTTCGGGAACCAGGTCCAGCACAGGTTCTGTTCACTGGCCGTTGCACCTTGAGCAACTTCTCTAAGGCTTTATTTTCTCACCTGTAAAATGGGGACGATTGGCCGGGCACGGTGGTCACGCCTATAATCCCAGCACTTTGGGAGGCCAAGGCGGGCAGATCACGAGGTCAGGAGTTCGAGACCAGCCTGGCCAACATAGTGAAGCTCCATCTCTACTAAAAATACAAAAATTAGTTTGGCGGGGTGGTGCACATCTGTAATCCCAGCTACTCAGGAGGCTGAGGCAGGAGAATCACTTGAACCTGGGAAGCAGAGGTTGCAGTGAACTGAGATCATACCACTGCACTCCA
>NW_016107451.1:2490391-2514281 GCF_001604975.1 Cebus imitator | reverse complement strand
CTCAAAAAAAAAAAAAAAGAAAAGAAAAATTTAGTGATTGAAAATAACTTTTATTCTGCTTACAGGTCCTACAGGCCTGGAATCTGGACAGGGTACAGCAGGGTGGCTTATCTCTGCCCCCGATATCTGGGGCCTCAGCTGGGAATACTGGGAGTGACTCAAAACAGCTGGAGGATAGATCAACATCCAGTGTGGCTTCTTCAGTCACGTCTGGCACCTTGGCAGGGATGTCTGGGAGGCTCAGCTCAGCTGGGTCTTTTGATCAGAGCCCCTAATGTGCCCACCAGCCTGGATATCTCAGTGCAGTTGGACTTCTTACATAGCAGATGGCCTCCCCCAGAGCAGGCATCCCAAGAGAGCCAGATAAAAGCTGTGTGGCCTTTTTTGGCCTAGCCTTGGAAGCCATACAGCCTCCCTTCCGCTGCAGTATTTGGGTTATGAGCAAGTCACAAGTCCAGGCAGATGCAAGGGAAGGGAATTAGCTTCTATCTCCTGATGGAGAAGCAGCAAGGTCACACTGTAGAAGAGCAGGAGTGCGGGGCGGGAGATGCTGTGGGGGCCATCGCTGGAACATATAGTCGATCACAACTTAATATGAATGAGTGAGTGAGTGAATGAATGAGAGTCCTGGCACAGAAGCTAAGGAGTCTGTGTGGTGGCCCCGTGGGGAGAGTGCCAGCCTCTGTACTGACGACGGGAGGAGAGGAGTCTGCTGGGTGACCTCTTCAACCATAGCCTTGATGCTCTTTGCCCTAAAGGGCTGCAGTATACCAGGGCCTTATAATCTCTCTCAATTTTCTCTCATCTCATCCCCAGGAGAAGCGAATTTATGATCTGAAAAAGAAAAATCAAGAACTAGGGAAATTCAAGTTTGTGCTTGACTACAAAATAAAAGAGCTGAAGAAGCAAATAGAACCTCGGGAGAATGAGATCAGGGTGATGAAGGAACAGATTCAGGAGGTGAGATGCCATTTGCAACACTCTGGCCTCTCAGACCCTTTGTCTCTTCTTCCATGATAGGCTAGCTGGCCTCAGGGACTGAGAGGGAGGTCTCCTCACAGTCCTCTCTGTTCCCAAGGTGTGTGCAGCCTCCAGTCCTCAGGAGTGCAACAGGGAAGGCCGTGACCCAGCTGCTGGCTCAGTTGTCCAAAAGCAAATCGCTTGGGAGTTCACTTGCCACAGGACCTGGGATGGGCTGTGCCACAGTGTGCAGCGCTCTGTGCCCTCCTGAGGGAGATGCGGCTATTGGGCATTTGGCCACCAGAGGGCAGTATGTACTCAGGCTATCCCGCCAGCAAGCACATTTCTTCTCCAACTGAAGTGCTGGCTGCGACCCTACGTGAGGCCATGGTGTTTGGACTTCATCTGATAAGGAATGAGAAGTCATCAGAGGCTCTTGAGCAGAAGAGTGGCATGATTAAGAATATGTTCTGGGAAGCAAACAGGATGAAGGTAGAGAGGCGAGATTAGAAGCAAGATCAACTGGACAAGGGTTTCTGAGAGTCCTGTGAGGTCCCCCGTGTCCCCCACACCCCGCCATTCCCTGCAACATCTGTTTTCCTGTCAGCCTCTCCTGCTGGGCAGCAAGCGGCCGACAGGGGAATCCCTGTTGACCTAAAACCGAATTATTGATTTTTCTCTTCCCATTCCTCTAATTTTCCATTTCTCAGTTAGTGCTCCATGATCTATCCAGTTACTTAATGCAGGAATGTAGAAGTCTTTCGTGATTCTTCACTTCTCCTAACTCCTATATCCAAATCATCACCAACATCTATCTGGTCAGTTTCCAAAAGAGATCTCACATCCAACCCTCCTTTCCTGCTGCCGCTGTCACCCTGGTCCAAGCAGCCGCCATCTCTTATCTGGACTAGACTCCAGCCTCCAGTCTGGTGTCCACATAGAGGCCTGAGTGAACTCCCCACTGGGGTCCCCTCCCACCTACAATGAAATCCGAAGTCCCAATCAGGCCCACAGGGTCCTGCGTGATCCAGCCTCTCCCTGCCTCTCCAGCCTCATCTCGAAGCTCCCTCTCCCTGCTCCAGCCCACTGGCTTTCTGACAGTACCCAGAAGTTACGCTTTTCCATCTCAGGGCCTCTGCAATGCTGCTGCCTCTGCCTGGAAGGTTCTTCCCCAGATGGCCACATGGCTGGCTGGCTTTGCATCCTTCAGGTCTCAGCCTATATGCCACTTCTTCAAGGAAGCCTTCCCTGACCACCTAGTTAAAATAGGCTTCTGCTCCCCCTCCATCTTCTCTCATTGTTTGTGCTGAGCCAGGATAAGAGATACAAGGGTGTCAGAGAGCACTGATGACCCAACTAGAACTGGATGTGCAAGAGCCATGGTGGTGCCTGTTTGCCCAGTGACGCCTTTGCTCTGGTAAGCCCAGTAAAGAAACCAGGTGGAGATCAGTTCAGGGCCAGGGAGCCCAGGGAGGGCATGTCCTTGTGACAGTGACTTTTTCTGTGGTTCTGAGATGAGAAGGGCCAGGGGAAAAGTCATTATCAGGCCACTTCTGGGCAGCCCTTTCTCATGGGCGCATTCTTTAGCTGTGCAAATACCCATGCCCGATGTGTGTCCTCTACAAGGTGGTCCTGCATAACTGCCAACACTGTCCTCTTAGCTTATGTGCCCCCAGCTGACCACAGACCTGCCTCTGTGAGGCCTCCTGCCATTCTTGAGTGACTCCAGGGCCCCCAAATGGCAGCTGTCAGTCATTTGGGGTGCTATAACAAAACGCCATAGAAGGGGTAATTTATAGCCAACAGAAATGTATTGCTGAAGGTACTGGAGGCTGGGAAGTCTAGGACCAAGGCTCCAGTAGATTTGGCGTCCAGGCCTGCTCCTCATAGATGACACCTGCTGTGTGTCCTCGTGATGGAAAGGCAAAAGTGGGCAGACAAGCTCCCTCCAGCCTCTCATGCAAGGGCACAAATCCCATTTGTGAGGGCTCTGCCCTCATGACCTGATCACCTCCCAAAGACCTGACCTCCTAATCCCATCACTTTGTGGGTTAGGTTTCAGCCTAGGAATTTGGGGTCGGGGGCACCAACGTTCAGACCGTAACAGCCTGAGAAGATGAGAGGAAGAGCAGAGCCCCACCTACCTGGAGGGCCAGCACACCACCGGCCCCTGGAAATCACGGCCCCATTTCTCCCTCCTCATTTGACACATTTGTCAGCTGGATTTCAGGTCAGGTCCATTGTTTGCTAATGGTCAGCTTAGGTCCCCCACCAACACACCTGGGGGCACCATTCACTTTCTCTGGCAGTAACAGAGGCCACCCATGGCCTTGATGCTCAGCAGGGAATACACTCGCACCTTGGGAGTGATTCCAGCAGGGCCCATCCTGCCTCCTGCTGCTGCTGCCAGTTGCTGTCAGGGATGATATCTGGGCCTGGGTGCTTCCGGGAGCCTCTGACCTTGGGGCTTCCCTCTGGGGGTCATAGATACCTTTGGTTCATGCACTGTGGATCTCTTATAAAGATCCTTCTCTCCTAGGAAGGAAGCCTCAAGCCCTCAGTTCAGCTGTAGAGCTAAAACCTCTTGTGACACTTCCCGATTCAGGTGCCTCCCCTCACATACTTTTTCCAACTTTGCTCTGATGATTCAGGGGTCCCTTTGCCCTGCCTGAGGGAGGGGTTTCCTGAGCCTTGTCGTTTTAGTTCACACATTTAGGTACTCATCTAGGGCAGGGTTTCTCAGGCTCAGCACTGTTACTATTTTGAGGTAGGTAACTGTCGTGGCAGGCCTGTGCTGTGTGTTGTAGGATGTTCAGCAGCATCCCTGGTCTCCACCCACTAGAGCCCAGTAGCACCCCCTGCCCAAGGTGTTACAACCAAAAAATGCCTTCAGACCTTGCCAGATTTCCCCGGCCATGTTGGGGGGGAGGGGCAAAATGCTTTCTACCCTCCTCCCTGAGCCCCATAGAGAATCTCTGAGTATGATGAAAAACACTTGGAAAAGTAGATGGAATTTCCACACTGGGAAAGAGATGCTTGTTTCCACATAATGGGCTAGGCTTCTGGGTGTCCAGCCAGCTACTCACATCTGACATGCTTCCCAATGTTTCTGTAAACAGATTATTTTTATTCTCAGGGTAGTGTGAGTCTTTGTCGGGGGGAAAAAATGAACAGAAGTAAATAATATACACCTGTATGCCCTCCATGCTAACCTAATCTGTCACTGCTGGCCTGAGATTTAGAGAATGGGGACTCTGACATGACCTTTGGGAGCCCCACAAATAGAAGCCCCTTTCTCTCTTCCAGCTGCCATTGCCTTGGCCTAGGACACCATCATCTGTCTCCTGGGCCACAGTGGCAGCCTCCTGACTGGGCTGCCTGACCCTGTCTTGCTCTTTCCAGAAGCACCTCTGCATCAGGCCCTCTAAGATGCAAATTACGTCATTCCACTCCTGGTCAAGCCTTCAGCGGCTCTCTGGCTCTCTGAGCTTTCATGATAAAGGCAAACTTCTCCCCATTTGAGCCTCTGCCCTTGGTTCCTGCATGACCTAGCTCACCAGCCTCACCGGTCCCTCCCGTCACCCCTTCTTCAAATCCCCCCGCCCGCAGCCATCTTGAACCACTTGCAGCCTGCAGAGATATGCCAGTCTGCCCGTGCCTCCGGTCCTCTCTGCGCAGGTTGTTCTCTCTTCCTGGAATTCTCTTTCCCCTTTTGTCCGCTAATGCTTATTCTTCCTCCTGAATCCAGCGGACGCATTCCTTCTTTGGGTGCTGCCTGCTCACCTCCTCTGTGTACGCACAGTGCTTTCTGCCTTGAGTGCAGTGTTTATCCTGCTCCACTTTAACTTCTGACTTACTTCTTTCTTATCCCTGCAGACGGAAGGCCTCTCGAAGGCAGAAACTACCTCTTCATCAGCTTTATATCCCTAAGTCTACAGCAAGCTGGGCGGCCCTTTCTAATGGGCACATTCTTCAGCTGTGCAAATACCCAAATTCAGTGTGTGACCTCTGCAGGGCGGTTCTACGTAACTGTGCCAACAGTTACTTCTTATCATTCCTCTTCCAGAAGCAGGTTGTTCCAGGTTCTTCTCATGTCCCTCACTATTGCTCTCCTTTGCCCACCACACTTGCCCTTCATTCATTTGTTCATTCATCAGATATTTGAGTGCCACCTTTATGCCAGACTTTGGGTCAAAGGGCTATTGTGTCTATACAAAATGCTTCCAATAATGAGGAAAACATTCTTCTAAAAGCTGCCCCTTTGTGTCTAGAACATGGATATGGTTCATTAGGGTCTCCTGGTACCCCCCCTAGAAGGTTGCCAAGAGCCTTGAAATTTGACCAAAGGGCCTGGGATAGACTTGGCGGGGGGTCTACTCTACCCAGCCACGAAGGAACCCAGTGAACCATCCCATTCTCCTACAACAGTCAGAAAACCTCCCTATTAACAGAAACACTAGTGTCCACCAGATTTAGTCCATAAGTCAAACATCACTTCTTTGCTCTGGGCAGGAATTAGGTCAATGAGAGCTCATGCATGGCTAGTCTCATTCTAATTGGACACTCCGGTTATTGTCCTCATGACTTTGGTTAATACAAATGCAACAGTGAATTTTTAAAAATCTTTCAGGCCAGGCGCAGTGGCTCACACCTGTAATCCCAGCACTTTGGGAAGCCGAGGTGGGCAGATCAGTTGAGGTCAGGAGTTCGAGACCAGCCTGGGCAACATGGTGAAACTTCATCTCTACTAAAATTACAAAAAAAAAAAAAAAAAAAAAATTAGTTGGGCGTGGTGCCAGGTGCCTGTAATCCCAGCTACTCAGGAGGCTGAGGCTGGAGGATTGCTTGAACCCAGGAGGTGGAGGCTGCAGTGAGCCAAGATCAAGATCACACCACTGCACTCCAGCCTGGGCAACAGAGTGAGACTCTGTCTAAAAAAAAATATTTCAGAAGCTCATGGTGGTTTTTTATTTTTCTTGTGAAGACAGGACAGTACTTTTTAAGACCTTTCGACAGAATGATGAGGCTGAGGCTCCTTCTCAGCTTCCCCTTTGCTGTTTTATGCCCTACTTGGGTGGTGCCCACATGTTGGTCCCTCCAAAATTTCTGCTTTAGAATGACCCATGGCCCCAGAGGGTCGAGATTGGCTCATACAGCTTCACAAAGCAGGCGAGGAAGGTGCTTCTCTGGGGAACCCTGCGTCAGGTTAGAGTTGAGGTTCCAGTACTTGGGTGTCACCAATTTATAAGGAATTCAAGGAAATAAAGTAATCGGCATGGTTGAAGGAAAGGGAAAGTGACTCAGGGGGAAACCTTCCCAGCCTGGCCATGGAAACACGTGATGCTGGTCTAGCATATCAGTCAAGGGGTGGGGAGCTGTCAGGAAAGCAAGTAGAAGAAAGGTTTTGATCCAGGGGATGCAGAAGGGAATGAGAAAAGAGACGCCTGGGAGTCAGGCAGTGTCCCCACGGAAAGAGTACAGTTCTCAGATACAGTTTTCATTCTCTTTCTTCTTCCTGACTCTTCCCTTGTTCGCTACAGATGGAAGCTGAACTGGAGCATTTCCATAAGCAGAACACTCAACTGGAGCTGAACATCACAGAGTTGTGGCAGAAACTGAGAGCCACCGATCAGGAGATGCGCAGAGAGAGACAGAAGGTGTGAGGGTTTCAGAGTCTGGCAGTTCTTGGATTCAGGATCTGGCACCTGTCTGCAATGGGCAGCTGGCTTCCAAGAGACAGAGCCAGCCCACTGCGAGGATCTGTTTCCCATTTTATCTCACATTCTTTACTTGCTCCCAGCCCTGCCTGATTTCAGGCCCATGTAGATTTACATCACTGAGCCCATCTGAGACTATAAAATGACTTTGGGTAAGTGATCAAGGAGGTGGGAAGCCAGCGTGGTAGGAATACTCGTAGCATTTAGTTTCTTTGGTGGAGGAAAGTACGTGCTCAGAGAGGCAATTTGTCATCACTGGTTTAAGGCTTTGACGACCAAAAAATTGCTGAGACCTGGGGAACCTCAAAGATCATCAATTCCCGTTTCTCTATGTTATAAATAAGAAAAATTAGGCCCACAAAATTGGGAGGTTAAGAAACTTCACCCAGCACCCACAACTAGGTAGTACACACTGAGCTGATAATGGAATCTAGGTTTTCTGGACATGGGCCAGGACATGGCTGTGCCCTCCCCTAGCAGAGGCCACTCCCTTATATTTATTGAATAGGATTGGAACTTTCCGGCCAGGCACAGTGGCTCACGCCTGTAATCTCAACACTTTGGGAGGCCGAGGCAGGTGGATCACAAGGTCAGGAGTTCAAGACCAGGCTGGCCAACACAGTGAAACCCTGTCTCTACTAAAAACACAAAAATTAGCTGGGCATGATGGCATTCACCTGTAGTCCTAGCTACTTGGGAGGCAGAGGCAGGAGAATTGCTTGAACCCAGGAGACGGAGGTTGCAGTGAGCCGAGATTGTGCCATTGCACTCCAGCCTGGACGACAGAGCGAGACTCTGTCTAAAAGATTGGGACTTTCCCTCCTCTGCAGTAAGCATTAATTAACTTTGTAGTAGGTAACACTAGCAGCTGCAGGGCCACAAACATGAAGTGATACAGAGCCTGCCCTTTCCATGCTGACGAGGCCAATCGGGGATTTGTGGCATGTGCATAATAGTTATATCAAGAGGTAGAAAACGACAGAATGTGTAGAAAGGGCCATGGGGGAAAGGAGAAAGGAGAGACTTTCTGCATATCAGAGTTGGGGAAGAGACAGGCAAAAGCGTGAACAAGATGAAGAGGGGACGCTAGCCCAGGTGTGAGGATGAAGCAGCCTGCCCACTCACGGCAGCCATCGGGAAGGGTACGTACGCCCTGGGTGAGCTAATGCGGTGGACATGGAAGCCCGGGCCAGGGATCTGTGAGAGAGAAATGACGCCATTCACCTTGGCTCTAAAGGGATATGGGTGGCCATGTGAGCCTCCTTTCATCGTTTAAGGCCTGTGGTCCTGAAAGCAATCCAGAGCCAATAAAGGAGTCCTATGTGGCCTCTTGAGGATGAAGCCCCATGTAGGCTGTTGAGGCTGGTGCCCAGCCAAGGGCAGGTATATAAGACTTTCAGTGTCTCCACCTGTTGGCCGTGTGCCTGTCTAGGTCTCTATGCCCAGTGCGGCACCTGGCAGTCAGCTATAGGTCCCAGATGAGGTGTCTCTTTTCCCTTTCTGGGCCCTTAGCCTCTGCCTGCAGCCCCCGCCCCTTCACCTGGCAGGCACCCCTCAGCACCAGAAGGAAATGTCTCTGATTGCAGGAGCGGGACTTGGAAGCGCTGGTCAAGAGGTTTAAGACAGACCTCCACAACTGTGTGGCCTATATTCAGGAGCCGCGGCTGCTGAAGGAGAAGGTCCGAGGTCTCTTCGAGAAGTACGTGCAGCGAGCAGACATGGTGAGCCCAGCCTCCCCTCCTGCCACATCCTGCCCTCCCGGGGTCTCCTTTCCCTCGCTGACAGTCTCCTGGCCTGTCAGGTGGAGATCGCAGGGCTGAACACGGACCTGCAGCAGGAGTACTCCCGGCAGCGGGAGCACCTGGAGAGGAACCTGGCCACTCTCAAGAAGAAGGTGGTCAAGGAGGGCGAGCTGCACCGCGCCGACTACGTCCGCATCATGCAGGTACCTGTGCGCTCCCTCCGCCCCGGGTCCCAGACGGGAGATCCCATCAAGGGTCCCTCGGGGACCACCTGTCTTCAGGGCTCCCCAGGCATCTGGGGACCAAGTAGCTCCCCCTAGTCTTATCTTGACTCCTCTCCTCTGACCTCCCAGAGCTCATCCTCGCTGCGACTATGGCTGAGGGCTCATCTAGGAGGTTTGCTGGGCACTTCCATGCTGCACCCCACCAATGCCCACCTCCCTTCCCCAGGCACCCCGTTCCTTTTTTCTATTCCACCTTTATCCAGAGGACACCTGTGTCCTGCCTCACTCTTCTCGTCAGCCCTGGGCCCTCTAGACCCTCATCCACATCATCTTAGCTCCCCTGAGCACTCTCCCTTCTCTCTTCTGTTCCCAACTGTCATTTCACCTGACTTGGTTTTGCTCCCTTTTATTCTGCTGCTGGTATCTCGTGGCCCCGCCTCGTCTGATTTTTCTGGTGCCTCAGGTCCCTACCATTATCTCTTGGGTCCCAAGTTAGCCACACCCTCCCAGAGCTGGCCTCACTCTGGTTTAATACACGACTCACACCCACCTCCCTGGATCCTTCATAGGCTGCTCAGAGCACCTGATCCCATTACTGCCGCCTCCACCCAGGCACGTTATCAGGACTGCCAGTCAGGATTCTTCTGCCAGATTTCTGTTTGGGTATCAGTATTGTCTGAGGCAATTAATGTGAATTAGTATCAAAAGGGAACATCAGAATCGCATTTATAAAGCACGTACCTTTTTATGTTCACGTTTCTTTAATGCCATAATTAAAATACTGGAATGAGAACAGGTTGCAGTTAGATTGAAACAAACCAGTTCCCAGCTTGGCCAGTTTATGCACAGCTGGGCAGAGCACACTGTGATTCAGGCCAGACCCAGGCACGGCTCATCTCATGCCGTCTTACGACCAGTCCCCGCTGAAAAGCAGCCCGGTCCCTCTACCCATTGCCCTACTCCTGGGCCACGAAAGCGATCGGAGGCCCAGAGATAGAAGTGCTTCCAGCTGATGGAGCCCTGAGACACCAGCAGCCGCACACTGAGCCGCTGCTAAGGGCCTGGAGTGCAGCAAGCAGGGAGGGGAACCAGGGTGACGGCCAGAGCAGTTGTCAGATGCTGACATCGCTGAGCCCCCTCTGTGCCCTGTCACCAGAGCACAGGCCTGAGGGGCCCCACACAGACTGGGTCCCTCTCTCCATGTCAAGCAGCCAAAGCAAACATCGGTGTAGGAGGAGGAAGACCACAGGCTAGCCAGAGGGTGCGAGTGTCAGCATGAGGCTGCTGGGCGGGCTTCCTGTCTTGTTCTGCTTCCCCATACCCTGGAGGTGCTGGGCCAGCATGGGGTGGAAAGCAGCGGAGACCCAAGCAGGGCTCCTGCCCAGCCCTGCCATTGCGAGATGGCCGGCAGAGGGAGCCATCAACAAGTGAAGTCCCTGGAAGAATGTTTTCTCCAGCAGTACTGTAATCTGTGTGCTGGGGAGTCCCTTGGATCCAAATAAGTAACTCCAGCAACTGCAGGGAGCCCTTGGGGCCCAGGACAAGGGAGTGTGGGAGTGGCAGGGGTGTAGGTCTCCGGGTCCCCACCCCTTCAACCAGAAAGAGACGGCTTGCTGATAATAGTGGGGCTTTTTTTATTGGCAAAAAGTTTGGAAGATTTTTTAAAAACAAGTTTTCAAAACCACTATGCCGACCCTGATTTACCTTGGCACTCTTCTGCCAGGAGACCTTGGGTAAACTGCCTGACTGAAGGAGCCACCCTCCCTATCTGTAAAATAGGGAAGAAAACACCAACTTGAAGGAAGGGGGTGTTTTTGCAAGATCGAATATAAGGCACTAGGCACTGGCCTGGTACAGAATAAGTGCTCAAAAAGGCAATTTCCATCCTCATCATCCAAGCAAAGGACCTATTCAAGAACCAAGGTAGCAATCTGGTGGGAGAGCCTAGGAGCCTGTCACGGGATGGGCCACAGGTGCCTATGGACTGCAGGTGGCGGGGGTGGAGGGTGGATGGCATAACCGATTCCAGACCCTCAGCTGGTGGCCTTGATGTGTGCTGGTCAGGAGTTGGCTGGACCTCATCTTCAGGTTGCCAGGGCCCTGGCACTTCAATCCAAAAAAGCTAGGAAGGCCGTGGCAAACATGGCCTCTAAGAGTAAGTCATTAGAAAATAACAGAAAATGAGGTCACTGTCTCATTTGTATATTCAGACAGGAGCTCAGCCTCCCCACTCCATTCCTCAGCACACTGGCAGATATGAAAATAAGAGTTGCTATGAGATACAAACATCTAGGACACACATTTTATTCATTCAGTACACATTTTTTGAGGGCTTCTTGTGCAGCAAGGTCTGTGTCAGCCACGGAGGATTCCAAGATGAATGTGATAGTGTTCCCACCCTCAAGGAGTTCATCATCAGGAACCTGGACCAGATAGAAACCATTACTGCCCAGTTCACTGTATGCCGTGTGTGGGCTCATCCTGGAAATGGGGTTCAGTGATGCCGTCAGGACTTATGGAAGGTTTCTGAGGGCAAGGGACATTTGAGCTGGGTCTTGAAGGATGAGTAGAGGGTCATCATGGAACAAGTGGGGGAAGAGCCTTCCAGGCCGAGGGAACAACCTAGAAAAAGCAGAGAAGAGTGAGGCCTGTGGGGTGCTTAGAGACCCCGGAGTCCAAGAGAAGAGAGTCCAGGTGGAGAAGAACCCACAGAAATGGTTGGTGGCTGAGGGTCATGTTGAAAAGGGCCTCCATGTCATGCCAAAAAGTACAGTTTGTCCTGTAAACAGGCTCCACCCGAGGTACCTTAGGTAGGGGTGTCTTTGTTTTGAAAAGACAAAACACTCCATTGGCAGGGTGGGAAGACTGGTGGGGAAAGAGGCGGGTGGCAGAAAAATCCATTAGGAAATGACTGTCATGTTAAGGGTGATGAGAAGGACTTGGAAAGGGGAAAGCTGTGGTGTCCAAAGGCATTTCAGAGTAGAAACGACAACTAAAAATGTCAGGTTAGACATGGGAGGGAGGTTGGAAGAACGGAGAAGGATTCCAGGATGGCTCATTTGTGCAGTTAGGCAGATGGTGAGCCCACTAACTGTGGGTTCCAGAAAGATGTCACTGATGCAAGGATTCCAAGTCCATGGAATAAATCTGTTGCCTGCTTTTTCCAGGCTGTGAGGTGCTGCCATATCCTAAAGGTATCGACTCAGGCTATGCCATTAGGGGGCGCTGTAGCCATTCCCACCCCTCTGCTCAGTACGGAGGTCGGAAACACCTGCCAGGCTCACCAGGCTGTTCCAAAGTCCAAAGGCAGTCCTGCACCGCTCTCGGCAGAGTCCCTTTGCTTAAAAAGCTTTTTACATAAACAGCCTCACATCCCCCAAGACTTGGCACCTTGGTGTACCCCAGGTCAGAGTTCCTCTGCAGCTGAATAGACCTGGGTGGGAGCCTGGAGGATTGGAGGGGCTTTTGGAGGCCAATTTGACCAGGGAGAGATCAGGAAGAGAAGGCTCAGCAAACCCATTGCCTTCACATTTTTAATTCACAAAGCCACCCAAAGCATTTTAATTCAGTTGACCTCAGTGTGACCTCGGGACCCCTCAGAACACCGGCCATCCCAGAAAACATTTTGCGGGGAGCCCAACACTTACTGGGAGTGCCCTTCGCCATCATACTATGTGAGGTACTGGAATGGAGGTGACGTAAATGCGAGGGGGGAAAGCAGAGCCTGGAAAGCAGTAGTCAGGGAGGAACGGGGCTCTCTGGATGGAGGCACAACAGGGTTCAGACCCCAGCTCTACCACTGAGGTACGGCCTCAGTTTCCTCACGAGGCTGGTGTAAGGCTGAACTGAGGGGCTGCATGTGCGCTGTTTGATACACTGCAGGGATCCAGTCAACCCTTGCACTTGTGGTTACTCTTATTACCGTTATCATCAAGCTCTTGCTGCCTTAGGTTCTGCTTGCTGCCTCCAGGCCCCCGGCCTGGAACACTCTTCTCTTCTGCCTCCCCTGGGAGCCCTCCTCACACTGGGCGGGCCCCTCCTTCAATCTCTCATGGCAGCTCTGCACTGAAACTGAGCAGGACCTCCCACGTCTGGCACAGTGAGCAGTGTAAGCTTTCAGGAACTGGTTCTTAGATGACTTTTCTTAAATGAGTAAGTGAACGAATGAATGAACAGAACAAGAGAGTCAGGCTGCACTGAGTGGTGGGCCTCAATCCAGCAAGGATCAAGCCCTGGAGACCGTTTAGGTGAGGGAGCATCGTGAGGATGTCAGAGGTTGGCAGCCGGGTGCTGGGAACCAGAAATCCCAATCACAGTGACGGGGCTGCAGAGGGTGGCGGGGTAGGGAGAAGCCAGGGCAGGGCTCCACTTGGGCGGGCCTTTGCAGCAGAACAGGGGAGAGCACTGAGAGCTGGTGACAGACCAGCAAGAAGCATGAACAGCAGAATCAGCTCAGACACAAAATCAACAGGACTCAGTGGCAGAATGAACGGAGATGACCAAAAAGAGGAAGCAACTGAAGATGCAAACTGAGAGAACTCGAATTGTGCTTTCAGTTTCTAGTGCTTATTCTGATGATTATTGATGCATTATTTAATGAGGATGGGGAGAAGTGAAGCTTAGCAAAGCCTAATGAAAGGCGAAGTGGAGAGACACCTCAAGTGAGCAAGCTTGCCCCTGTGGCTCTAAGATCCCCCCTCCCTTCTGTTCTGGTCTCTTTCACTGGCCCTTACCTCTTGGCTTGTAACTTCCTTATTAGTAAGAATCTCATCTTATTCGATTTGGCATCCACTGCATTAGTTATTCATTTGCTCATCCATTCCACAGATGTTTATTGAGCACCTCTAACATGCAAGGCAGGGTCCAAGGTCTATAATCTATAACCCAATAAATATGTATTGAATTGATCATGTCATGATACAAAGTCTGCAAGGAGAAGGTCCATGGGAGGATCTAGCAGTTTTACCAGGCAGCATCTGGAAGGGGAATGTGGGAAATCCATCACTGTTACGAGAAAATTTGGGACTGTAATGTTCCCCATCTTTCCTCCCAAACTGGGGAGCCCAAAGAATGTCAAGTCCAGCTTGATGAGCAGATGAGTTTATTTCGGTCTTCTGTGTGGGGCACTTCTGGGCAGCAGTGGGACAGCTGTAGAGATCTGCATTGCCTCACATCTCCAAGCTGCTTTTAAGCTTAATTTCCTGGCTCTTTGCCTAGTGAGTATTTGCCATGGGGCTGTTTTCCTTAGTAGGTTTTTCAGTTATCTTTCAGGACGTTTGGGTTATCAGGGACACCTGCTCTTCAGCTGGGCACTATGGTCTTGGCTAACTGCCTGGCCTTGAGGGTTAAGGCAGTCTACATACACCCTTAAGTAACCTGGGGGGGACCCATCACACCATGATCACCAAGGCCTGGGTTGGCTAAAAGGGTCAAACATTCAATGGAGAGAACATCTGACTCATAGAAACACAAGTACAAATGCTAGCATGGAGAATGAGGGGTTGACTGTGAGGACTGGGCATTTCATCCAAAAGAGAGAATTTCCTTATAAATTAGCCAACCTCAGGTATTCCTTGATAGGAATTTATAAGGTATTCCTTGATAGGAATACCTGAGGTTGGCTAATTTGTAAAGAAAAGAGGTTTATTTGGCTGACAGTTCTGCAGGCTGTATAGGAAGCATGGCGCCAGCATTGCTCCTGGTCAAGAGCTCAGAAAGCTTTTACTCATGATGAAAGGTAAAAGAGGAACAGGCGTGTCACATGGCGAGAGAGGGAGCGGGAGAGGAGAAGGGGCCAGGTTCTTTTAAAGCAACTAGTTCTTGCGTTAATGAATAGAACAAGTACTCACTCGTTACCACAAGGATGGCACCAAGCCCTTTATGAGAGAATCTGCTCCCATGACCCAAATACCTCCCTCTAGGCCCTACCTCCAACACTGGGGATCAGTTTTGAATATGAGATTTCGAGGAGACAAACATCCAAACTGCATTGTAATGAATACTGAAATTAAGTAATATACTGGAAGTCTAAAGGTATAGATCTGTGCTTTAGATGAAGTGTCTCTGGGGGAAAAGAATTTGTTGCAGTGTCTCTAGCTCGACCCCTGCTCCCTCCTGGGCTCCACAGGTACCTCCCCACAGCAGAGAACTGTTAGTCACAGGTCAGGGAGAACAGTGCTTAAGACCATCCTGTTCAAACCTAGGCACGGTGGCTCATGCCTGTAATCCAGCACTTTGGGAGGCCAAGGCGGGCAGATCACGAGGTCAGGAGTTCAAGACCAGCCTGGCCAGCATGGTGAAACCCCAGCTCTACTAAAAATACAAAAAATTAGCTGGGCATGGTGGCAGGCACCTGTAATCCCACCTACTCGGAAGTCTGAGGGAGGAGAATCACTTGAACCTGGGAGGCAGAGATTGCAGTGAGCCTAGATCACGCCATTGCACTCCAGCCTGGGCAACAGTGTGAGACTCCATCTCAAAAAAAAAAAAAGAGAAGAAAAAAAAAGACCATCCTGCTCTCTGGGCCCCGACTCCATAGCTACCACTCCTGAGCTAATGTCCCAAGTAGAAACACAGTTTGTTCCTGGCACAGGTCCATTTTGTGTAGATTTGGCCTGCAGTTGCCTTTTCTGGTATGCAGACCGTCAAGGGCTTGGCAACTGAAAGTGTGGTCTGGCCTGCAGACCCGCAGCAGCATTTCTTGGGAGTCCAGTGCAGGATTTCAGGGCCCATTCGAGACCTATGAGTCAGAGTGGCATCTAACAAGGTGTTTAGGTGATGTATTTGTATGGTCATACACAAGGCACTACTGTAGACAGGCTGACTGCTGTGGCTGTGGGCTCTATAAGCAAAGTGGCCAGTCTCTTTGGGCCCTTAGGGATGGGGCTCCTCCTTGGAGTACTTGTGCTGGGTATGAAATAGCAGGCAGAGATTTGAGGTGTGGGGAAAGAGGAGAGAAGAGACTGTGTGGATCCTGCACCACCAGGCCTCCAGCAGCCTCATCGTCACTCCTGTTGACTCCCCTCCTCACTCTGCATTCCAGTGATGCAGGACTGCTGCGGTCTCCCCCATCCCCATCAGCTGTGTCATATTCTGTGCCTTTGCTCCTGCTGTTCTAGTTGTCTGGGACACCCTTTACCCTCTCCTTGGTGACTCCTTCAAGCTCAGCCCAGGGGTCAGTTCCTAGGAATCTACCCTGGTCATTCAGGCAGAACTAAGCATCTTTCCTCTAGGCCCTATCCTCCATCACAGCAAGGTGGCCACCACACTAAACTGTGCCCACAGCCCTCATTAAACTGTAAACTCCTCAAGAGCAGAAGCTAAGATCTACTCTCTATACCCTAGGATCAACACAGTTTCTCCATAATACTGGATGACTACATTATAGGTACTCAAAAAACATTTATTAGATGGATGGATGGGTATTTTACTTGTCAAATTCAAATAAAAGAAGTGAGTTTCCAGTGGATGCAGCAGATATTAATTATCCATTTACTTTTCTGTTTTACTCACTAAACAGCAGCATGCTGAGAGCAGACCATGTCCTATTTCTGTTTGCATTCCATGGACTTACCAGATAGCTTATAAATGTGGGTTCAGCAAATGAATGAAAAATGAATAAAATATAGCACAGTGCTTATGAGCTCTGGAGCCACACTTCTGGGGTTGGAATCCTGGCTCTATCACTTGCTAGCTATGTAATTGAGCAAGTTGCATACCTCTCTCTGTGCCTCACTTTTCTCCTCTGTAAAATTGTGATTGTAATAGCAACCCAGCCGTAGGCTTATTTTGATGCATTTAAACTCATATAAAAAGTGCTTAGAAAAGCATTGTTGTTGCTGTTGACGTTGCAACAAGCATGGATGGATGGGAATAGTGCTGAGTGCACCTGAAGGTAAGTTAGCTGGTACCTTAAGAGGCTGAACAATAGGCTGGAATAAAGGCTCAGGCCCAACAGAAGATCCACAGTTCTGGATACAGACCTAACCCTGCCCATTCCCCACCTACTCAGCCCTAGGAGGGCATGTGCTATGCCCACTAACCACTCATCCATCCACTCCACGCTCCCTCTCTCTTCCTTCTTTTCTGCAGGAAAATGTCTCTCTGATCAAGGAAATTAATGAGCTCCGCAGGGAGCTGAAGTTCACTCGGTCCCAAGTCTATGACCTTGAAGCAGCTCTGAAACTGACCAAGAAAGTCCAACCACAAGAAGTTTCAGAGACAGGTAATGTCACCAGTGGCCAGGGGAGATGGGCACTGGGATTAAGGGATGGATGGCAGCTGCAGGCAGGTCTCCCTTTGGCTTACTTCTATATCAGGTCACATCCACATATGGCCTTCTGGGATCCTCTCCAGGCCACATGCCTACCATCTGAGGAATCTGTGAGGGCTTTCCCACATTCAAACACACAGGTCCACAGTTCCCTGGCTATCATCCTTGAGGTTAGCTACGGTTCAGAATGTAGAATCTTTCAGATTGTAGAAAGTGGACACTTTATATAACATTCCCAGAGGGGTCTGGGGCAGTGCCCTGAAATCAAGCATTTTAGTATTTCTGTAGTGACATATGAATATTCACACTAAGCTTCCTGAATTTAAAAAAGCACTCCATTTTTAGATCTTCTTGCATTTTGGAATACTGAATAAGGGATTGTGAACCTGTACAATTAAAATGAAGACAAAAAGAAAGATGAGAAGCTATTTAAAGGGAGAGGGGAAATAATTACATAAATATTAAATGAGTCAGTTACTGCAATTATATCCTAAAGTTTCTCTGAATTTCTTTGATGGCCAAGGCAAAAAGAGAAACAAAAAAATACGGTAGTTTATATCATTCTCATTTTATGGCAAAAGGGAGCTTTTTCTCTGGAGAAACAAACGTTTCCCTGACAATAAGTTCTCTGAGAAACTTACCACATGGATCCTTAGGAAAGGAATGTGGAGTAACAATGGGCAGCCTTTAATTATAGATGCAGGCTTTCAGGCCACAAAGAAGCATTTTTTAAGTATCCACTTGTTATCTGGACAATCAGTAAAAACCAAGAGATTAAGGCATCTCTATGGCAAATTAAGCCAACATGGTTCAAGTTTTTGTTTTCTGGTGGTTTACATTCAGGAATAAAGATTAGAGGCTTGAACTGAAACATCCCATAGCTATGGATTGGGTGTCTGAAGTGTCAGTTGTCTTTTGCACTGTGGCCACATAAGATTATGATGGGGTAAAGTTGGCTGAGAGGTACACGGGAAACTTGTACTATTTTTGCAACTTCTCGTTAGTCTTCAACTATATAACTACATATATTTAATTACAAAATTGAATACATATATAAGAATATATATATATATATAATTTGGTTGTCTTGTGCATTTTTGGCTAGGGTTGAAGTTGAGATAAGAGTAAACCCTAAGTAGTACTTGAAATGGCAAAATAAGACCTACAGAGTTGATGGGAGAGCATAGCTTGTGTCTTAAAGACTGAGATACTTGACTTCTCAGACGTGAAACCATCTTCCCTTGAAAATTAAGCACAGATGTGAACGATTCCAAAACTTCTCTTTAAAAATGTTTCGGGCCAGGCACGGTGCCTCACACCTGTAACCCCAGCACTTTGGGAGGCCAAGGCAAGCAGAACACTGTGCCCAGGGGTTTAAGACCAGCCTGGGCAACATGGTGAAACCCCATCTCTACAAAAAATAGCTGTAGTCCCAGCTACTTGGGAGGCTGAGGTGGGAGGATTTTAGAATAAAATTGATGACCTGAGCCTGAGAAGTCAAGGCTGCTGTGAGCCATGATCACTTCACTGCACTCCAGTCTGGATGACAGAGCAAAACCCTGTCTCAAAAACAAAAAAAGTTTTAAATATGTCCAGGTATCCTAACAAATATTTAGTTGAGACCTCCTCAGGATGCCATATGATATAGCCAGATACTTCATATTACTATCATGGAGATTTCCAGACATACACAAAAATTGAGAGAGAAGTCTAATGAATTCCTGTGACCCCAGTCCCCAACTTCAACAAATATCAACTCCTGTCACTTGTGTTTCATCAGTATATCCCGATCCCCACCCAGAAGCCAAAGTGGGGAACCTAGAAGAAACCTAAAGTATCCCACAAAACCCTCAAAAGGCTCAGGAATGATCAGGAGCAGATATCTCTGTAGGTGGAAGTAAAGGTAGGGCTGAAAACAGAATAAATCTGTTTAAGAAGCTGTTAGATCCACCTACTATCCAACACAGTGGCTAAAAACAGACCCACATCAAGTCCATCATCTTGAAATTTCAGAACACCAGGGTATAAGGAAAAAATAATGCTCCAGACTTCCAAAGGAGTTAAGGAAAGTTTTTATATAAAGGATCAAAAATCAAAATTACAGGATACAAAATCAACACACACAAAAAAGTTGCAACTTTTATGTACTAACCATGTACTGTCCAAAAAGGAAATTAAGAAAACAATTGCATTGGCCAGGCATGGTGGCTCACACCTGTAATCCAAGCACTTTGGAGGCCAAGGCAGGCGGATCACCTGAGGTTGAGAGTTCAAGACCAGCCTGAGCAACATGGTGAAATCCCATCTTTATATAAAAAGAAAATAATAATAATAAAAAGAAAACAATTGCATTTACAATTACATCAAAAAGAATAAAATACTTGGAAATAAACTTAACTGAAAAGGCAAAAGACTGAAAACTACAAAACATTGCTGAAAGAAAATTAAATACCAATTAGTGGATTGGAAGACTTGTTATTAATATGTTAATACTACCCAAAGTGATCTGCAGATTCATCGCAATCCCTATAAAAACCTCAATGGCTTTTTTGCAGAAACAGAAAAATCCATTCTAATTCATATGGAATCTCAAGGTACCCTGAATAGCCAAAACAATCTTGAAAAAGAACAAGATTGGAGGTCTCATACTTTCTGGTTTCATAACCTGCAATGAAACTATAGCAATCAAAACAGTGTGATACTGGCATGAAGACAGACATATAGACCAATGGAATAGAATATAGAGCCCAGATATAAACCCTCAAATATATGGTCAAGTGATTGTCAACAAGGGTACCAACACCATTTGGTGGAGAAAGGACAGTCTTCTCAACGAGTAATGTTGGGAAAACTGGATATACACATACAAAAGAATTAAGATGGATCCTTACCTTACACTATAGACAACAGTTAACTCACAGTGAATCCAAGATCTAAACAGAAGAGCTAAAACTATAAAACTCTTAGAAGAAAGCATAGAGGAAAGACTTCGTAACATCGGATTTGGCAATTATTTATTTGGTGAATGACCCAAAAAGCACAGGCAACAAAATAAAAAACAGATAAATTGGACTACATCAAAAGTTTAAAGTTCCAAGCATTAAAGACCATTATCAATAGCTGGACATGGTGGCACACACCTATTATCCCAGCTACTTGGGAGGCTGAGGCAGGAGGATTGATTGAGCCCAGAAGTTTGAGGCCAGCCTGGGCAACATAGAAAGACCCCATCTCTTAAAAAACAGACACAAACATACACACTATCAACAGATTGGAAGGGCAACTCAGCAAATAGGAGAAAAATGTTTGTAAATCATATAGATAAAGGATTTATATCCAGGCTATATAAAAAACTACAACTGAACAACAATAATTTTTTTTTTTTTTTTTTGAGATGGAATCTCGCTCTGTCACCAGGCTGGAGTGCAGTGACACAATCTCAGCTCACTGCAACCTCCACCTCCCAGGTTCAAGCAATTCTCCTGCCTCAGCCTCCCGAGTAGCTGGGACTATGGGCACGTGCCACCACACCCAGCTAATTTTTGTAGTTTTAGTAGACATGGGGTTTCACCATGTTGGCCAGGATGGTCTCGATCTCTTGACCTCGTGACCCACCTGCCTTGGCCTCCCGAAGTGCTGGGATTACAGGCGTGAGTCACCGCACCCAGCTAACAAAAATTTTAAATGGGCAAATTACTTGAACAAACGTTTCCCTAAAGAAAATTTGTAGATGGCCAATAAGTATATAAAAGATTCTCAATATCAATAATCAGTAGGAAAATGTAAATCAAAATCACAATGAGATGCTACTTTTCACTCATTAGTATGGCTATTATAAAAAACAAAAACAGGAGACAGAATATAGCAAGTGTAGGCAAAGATACAGAGAAATTGGAACCCTTGTGTACTGCTGGTAGGAATGTAAAATGGTACAGCTACTATGGAAAATAATATGACAGTTCCTCAAAAAATTAAAAATAGAATCACCATATGATCCAGTAATTCCACTTCTGGATATATATGCAAAAGAACCGAAAGCCAGAAACTCGTGTAAATTTATGTTCAAAGCAGCATTATTCACAGTTGCTGAAAGATGAAAGCAGCCAAGTGTCCATTGATAGATAAGGATAAACAAAAGGTGGCATACACATTCAATAAAATAGTATTTAGCCTTAAAAAGGAAGGAAATTCTAACACATTCTGCAACATGGCTGGACTTTGAAGACAGTATGTGAAATAAGCCAGCCACAAAAGGACAGTATTGTATGATTCCATTTAAATGAAGTGTCTAGAGTACTCAAGTTCATAGAAAGTAGACTGGTGGTTGCCAGGGGCTGGGGAGTAGAGAGGAATGGGAAGTAAGTGTTTAATGGGTGTACACAGTTTTATTTGGACGAGACAAAATGTTCTAGAAATGGATGGTGGTAATGGTTGTACAACAATGTGGATGCACTTAAGGTTACAAAACTGTACACTTACAATGGTAAAATTTTGTTATGTATATTTTAACACAATTTTAAAATATTTTTAATTTTAAAAATGATTATATCATCCACATATCTATCACCATGAAAAAAATGGTTTCTTCATTTAGCCTTTTGGCAGTAAAGGATCTGAAACTATCAAATGACAGCAAATCCCAATTTCATTAGACTTCTCAACAGTAGCTGCAAGTTAGAGAACAATGAACCTATATCTTTAATTTTCCAAGGTAAAATGATTTTCAATCCAAAATTCTATACCCAGGCAAATATTCAATCAAGGGAGAGGGTAGAATTAAGGCATTTTTAGATATATAGGGGTCTCAATAAATTTACCTGCCATGCACTTTCTCAGGAAGCTACAAATGAATGCTCTTTGCCAAATAAAGGAAGTAAACCAAGAAGAAAGGCATAGGACTTAAATAAGACGCAAATAAGAGGAGGAAATAGAATTCCTAAAATGATGGTGAAAGGAGATAGCCAGATAATAACTTTGCCACAGGACTAGAGAGTAATCAGTCCAGACTGGGTAGGTCAGAAGACACTTGGAGAAGATGAAATTGGTATCATATCTAAGTATCTAATGGGAGAACATTTACACAACTACCAAAGAGTTGAGATTGAATTGGTGTTACCAAAATACCTGAGCTTTGGCCTAGGCCCTGCCACTGCTCACTGCAGAAAGCCAGTCACTGAGACAAGTATTGCCAAGGAAGAAGGCTTTAATTGGGTGCTGCAGCTGAGGAGATGGAAGTTCAGTCTCAAATCCATCTCTCCAAATGACTAAAACTAGGGGTTTAAATAGTAGGGAAGAAATGTAACAATATATAAAAAACAAGAATTAGGGAGAGGCAAGGGGGCATCTGGTGCCCTGATCCGGTGAGTTTTAGTTTTTGATACTTTTTTTTTTAAGAGAACTGAAGGTCCTTTCTTGAGGAAGGAACTCAGGTAAAACAATACAAGTTTCAAGCTGTAATAGCAGAAGGGTCAATTTCTATGTTTATCCAAAAACAATGGTCTGTGGGAGTATTGGGCCCATTGGGCTGGTTTCAATACCCCCTTTCTATTTATCAGTTCCTTAATCATGAGGAATCTGGTTGTCAATCTTTCTGGCTGCTTCATGCTGAGGAGGGGTGTTGTAGGCAGCTCCACACCATGGGTGACCATGTGGCCACCTGAGAATCAAAGCTTAATCTAATATAGAGTTTTCTTCTGAAGCAGTCTTTGTCTCTCCAGTCCCCCACTTCCACCAAATACAAATTACAGCAGAACCAGTCTACCTGCAAAATTAAGCTTCAGTCCCATATACTTGGCTTGATTACCAACATAATGTACAAGAATCATTGTCCATGTAGACTCTCCCAAATTGGCTTTGCTAGAGCATCTCACAAGGCCATTTCAGTCAAAGCCCTGACAAAATAACCAGTTCCTTCTATTATGTTCCATTACAAAAGAAAACATGGTTATTAACATATGCAAACAAACATATTGCTGTGAATTAAGAGTATTCACAAATAGTTTACAAATTCTGGAGAAACTAGGAAGAGAGAGAAATACGACTGAAAATGTGTTATAAAAAGTATACTCAATACACTCAAAGTATATTCCAAAGTTATAAATAGCTCAAAAGAAGATTCTCCAGACTCTGAAAAACAAAACAAAAAGAATCAGCAATATTTCAAACAACAGAAGCCATAAAAAATTATTTATGTCCTCCATGAGTTGAGTCTATACAATGACCTCCTGCAATGCTTCATATTGGGTTAGCAATCTTTTATGAACACATCAGCCTTTCAATTAGTGCCCTGAAAGTTTTCTCTAATCCAATAGCACAATGTACAAAGTTATCCGAAACCTGCATTCAAGAGTCTTCTTCATGAACTCTCAACAAACAAGCCTTGGACTGTAGCTAATTATAAGTCACTTCTTTTTTTTTTTTTTAATGAAAGATCAAAGAAAAACATTGATTGTGAATGATAAAAGTCTTAGGATAGCCATAGTGAACAATAGAGTTGATAAGGTAATTTGGTTATTTCTTGTCATACAACAATTTAACACAACAATAATTACTGACAACATACACTAAGACATATCAGAATTTCAGGAATGTCGTACAATCATGGAATACATATTAACAACATATTTACATAAATAGTACCCCAAGAAAGTTAAATGCCACCTCACGTTTGACAGTTCTTCTTGTATAATTCTAACGTAACAAATAAGCCTAATATAGCTCTCTTGGACTTCAGGGAACCTAGTATCCAAAAAAAAAAATAGTTTGATGTCAAGAAGACTGAATTTAGAACTTGAAATTTTGCTGTTGGAAAGTCTGCTAGATTTCAGAGGTTTAAGACACTTGTTATTGTCCAAGCACAGTGGCCCATGCCTATAATCCTAGCACTTTGGGAGGCCAAGGTGGGCAGATCACTGGAGGTCAGGAATTCAAGACCAGTCTGGCCAACACAGCAAAACCCTGTCTCTACTAAAAATA
>NW_016107451.1:2429652-2490166 GCF_001604975.1 Cebus imitator | reverse complement strand
AAAAAAAAAAAAAACACACACACACACTTGATATCACAAAATAGGATTACAAGTTACTATAAAATAGTGATTCTGGTAACCAAAATTATAACACAAAAACATTTACTCTTTGATAGAGAGGAAACAGTTTCCCAAACAGTAAGGCCTAATATTTAAGACAGCATGAGGCCAACTAAATCTGTCCCTTCCCCCCCCCCCGTTTTCTCCCTTGCAATTTACTCAAAAGGTAAACAAAATATTTTATCTTTTAATATTAAAAAAAATCTTATTCAAAAGAGAAAACCAAACTCTTAATTCTGTATCGTATATTACTAATGTTAAAGCTGGTTTTAATAAAATATTATAAACAAATCTATCCAATTTTAATCAGTTTGACCCTAAGGTAAGATTTCTATAAATTTTTTATATGCTTTTCCAATTTTCTGTTAAAGAGCAGATCAATCCTCCAAGAAAACCCTGTTATTCCAACATATGAGCCCAGATGCTGGCCTTGCATCACTGTCCTTTTTATATTAATGTTTTATTTATAGAAAATATCTGATCTAATCTAATCCTCAAAATCAACCCTTACAATTTCACACACCCACCTCTTCTGTGATAGTCCCTGGGCCTAGAGGGATTGAGTAATTTTAATTTCTGGCCCGGTGTCTCATGAAAGCAGTTTATTTCGAGTGTCACCTTCTCCCAAGTCTGAAGACAAGGATTCGACTGGTGTCAATGCTCAAAATTTAGCAAGGATTGGTGCCTTCTTCAGACTGAAGAGTCAAAGCCCTGTAACTTTAACAGCACAAGGATTAGTTAATAGGATATTTATACTACAGAAAGTTTTCTCATTCTGTTTAACATGTTACAATTAAAGCTGTGTAATTTGGTGTTTAGGAGTTACTGCCTGCCCCACTTTAAACTACTGTATTAAAGTAGTTAGATTATTCATTGCATATGTCTAATTGCTAGTATTCTAATGACAGAACTGTCACCAAGAGCATCGAAAATGTCATAAGCTGTATGTCAAACTTATCACATGAAGACAGCTAACTTTTTTCTCCATTATTGAAAAATGTTAAATGCAAATGTCAATTTTGGAAATTCAATATGAGAAATAATCTCCTTTCACTTATATACTATACAACAAGGACAAAGTAAGAACAAGCACAAAACAATTTCTTTTCAGCTGTTTTTTTGTTTGTTTGTTTTTGGTTTTAAAGTTTTTTATTTTTTACAAATATACTGGAGAATCATGCAATGCTGCCAGCATTGGATGCAATCCAGGGCCACAGGTCTGCACACTCCTTTGCTACTGGTCCTGTAATGGCAGAACCTTTCATCTCACCTTTATTGTTCACTATGACCCCTGCATTATCTTCAAAATAAAGAAACACGCCATCTTTTCTCCGGTATGACTTTCGTTGTCGAATGACCACTGCTGGATGTACCTTTTTTCTGAGCTCTGGTTTGCCTTTCTTGACTGTGGCCATCACCATGTCACCGACACCAGCAGCGGGAAGTCTGTTCAGCCGTCCCTTGATCCCCTTCACAGAGATGATATACAGGTTTTTGGCTCCTGTGTTGTCAGCACAGTTGATCACAGCTCCTACCGGAAGACCCAAGGAAATCCAGAATTTTGCACCAGAGGACCCACCACGTCCTCGCTTCGACATCTTGAACACCGGAAAGAAGGAAAAAGCTGTTTGTTTTTTTATTGTTGTTTTTGGTTTGGGGTTTTTTTTCAGACAGGGTCCCACTGCGTAACCCAGGCTGGAGTGCAGTGGTACAATCTCAGCTCACTGCAACCTCTGCCTCCCAGGGTCAGGCAGTCCTCCCACCTCAGCCTCCCCAGTATCTAGGACTACTGGCTTGCACCACCACCCCCGCTCATTTTTGTATTTTTTGTAGAGATAGGGCTTTGCCATATTGCCCAGGGTGGTCTCAAACTATTGGACTCAAGTGATTCGCTTGTCTTGGCCTCCCAAAGTGCTAGGATTACAGATGTGAGCCACTGCATCTGGCCCTCTTTTCAGCTATTCTAAATGCACATCATCATACATTTCCAAGATTGGTTTCTAGACAACTGAGTAGGTAACTTTCACCACCAAAATCTTCAGACTAGTGTTTGTGAGATTTGCAGCAATGCAAGCAATGCAGGCATGTATGTGAGATTTGACTCCACACTAAATCTGGCATCATGCCTAATTGTATTAAAAACCTACACATATTTTATTTTCTAATACACACATGAAGGCCCATCAGTGATACACAGCTTGAGATTAAACATCACTAGAAAGTCTCACCGTTTTTTATTACTACTTAATCCAAGTGAATGCCAATTTAAATTAGTTTGAGAGAAATTCTTGTCAATATAATGTCCTTAAGGACAAGGCCAATGTTTCCTGAACATTAAAACTTTGTACACATATCACAGTTTTTCTTCATTAAAGGAAAAGATCTAAAACCAATCCAAACTGTTTATTCAAGTGACTCACACTAGAAACAAACACCACTCGAACAGTTCCACTTTCATCCACTCGCCCAACAACACAATGTATAATCTACTATTTCTGTTTGGAACTTATAACAGCCTTCCACTAGAAACTAAAGAACATGGATGGTTTTATACAAACGCATATCCAAGCAAAACACAAAGGAAAACAAACAGCAAACAAATAAAAATTAGTAGCAAAACAAACAGGAAACCAACCCCAACATTTCCCCAACTCAGTCTACCCTGGAGACTACCATGTTACCCAGAGCTCCAAAAAAACACGCAATCAATATTTTATTTCTGATACCCAATTCAATATCCTTAAGTCCACCAATATCCCCATACATCCTGGGCAATCAAGAAATTCGCTCTAGGCACATGACCAGTAAGTACTCCAGTGCCAGCACTATTCATGCGTAACAGCAAACATAGTGTGAAGCAGTGCAGGCAGGTATGCGAGATTTGGCTCCACCCTAAATCTGGCATCATGCTTAATTGTATTAAAAAACAGTTACCAAACTGGCAATGCATGTCTTTACAATATTTCTTATTTTACCTTCATCAAGACTAAGAACTTTATGAAAATGTTAGCCAAATTTCTCCAATTCTCTATCAGGTTTTAAAGAATATTTTATTATCTAAACTTTCTATTTCCTCTGTAAGTGCAGAGAAAACAAAAAAATTCCTATGTGTGACTTACACAGACCATGCATCACATCCTTGGGCTTTCCATCCAGTCCCAGATTTTCTTCTTCATTCTTCTTTAAAGAACCAGTCGTTTTACTCCAGTACAAAAAATTCATCAGACAAAATTCTTTGTCATACAAATGTATTATCTTTTCTTGATAACCTTCCTTACCAAAAACAGATCTTCATATCCATAACTTTCTTCACATCTCTCTCCCCTACCTTGTTTCATAAACAACCATTTTTAAGTCCATAATTTGAATTAACATTTAGATAGCTTCTAAATTAGACAAAATTATTTTTTATCTTGCTAATAACATATATTTTGGCCCATTTTATATACAGAATTATATGTTAACTATACTTCTTATCCTTAATAACCTTAAATTTTAGTGAAACCCTGAAAAGCAAGAAATCTTGAACTATCAGATATGAGCATTTTATAGAAGAAAACAACTCCACAACTTTTAGAAACATATTTCTCCATATCAAAACTTTTTCTTAATTGGAAATGACCCAGCTAGCCAATGAACATCAAAAATAATTTTAAGATTTTAAATTGCACAAAAAATTTACCTAAAATGTTTATCCTTTGACATGTATACAGTTTCTTCATTTTAGATTACTTCTGAAAACTGAGGTATTAGGCACGATCATATAAAGTTAGTTATTTCCTTGTTAACCATTTTCTTAATAGCCAGTGAACATCAGGTGCTCACCTAAATAAGAGCCTCAAAGTTAAACACATAGGTATTTTTGCCAATAACTCAGAAGATTCACCTAACAACATTAGTCTCATCTGTCAAAGAAGGCATACAAACCAAGATCATTTTGTTTCTGCTAGGTTAATAGCTTTATAACCTTCTATCCCAAACACTGAAACAAAATATCTAGCAAAGACATATATAAAACCCAAACAGAAACGTATTCGGACAATTCTGAAGACATTTCTATTTTCATTTTACCAATAATTTTAAAGCCAGCTTGTTTGATAAAAGTTTACTTAAGTCACGCGAACTTGAAAATTGCTTGGACTTATTTACTTAATATATGAGTGCTCTTTTGCTTATAAGCCAATTTGGTAGACACAACATATAATAATGAGTGTTCATACAAATAAACACATCTAGACATGTAGACACACAAACAATTGAAAATCTAATAGCTTTTACCTTGGAACTCTAGCCATGAAATACCAATACAAGCTCACTGGTTTTACATGGTTATACTTTGTTTGCCTCAATAGTTAATCCAATGAAGTCTGTGAACCAAAATTTTAAGTAATGCAGTTTCCATGGCAGTTTGATTTTTAGGGGCCAAACCTCCACAGACTACAAAGAACACTGGGGCTAAACAGCACCAAAGGAAAACATCACATATTAACCAGGCCTGACTTTGCCTAGAACAGCAGCACAAAAGCCTGGGCACATGCAGCTCCATCCCACTTTCCCATTCAACAGCAAACTCCAGATTCCAAACAGTATTGGTGCCAGACATTATTGCACAAGAATATCAAGTTGGCTGAATTCTGATTTCCCATGACTGTATCAAACTCACACAATCACCAAAACTATCCAACTGCTGCAGCAAGAAACAAACCCCTAGAGTGTCCAAACTGAAACCGTCAGGGTGCTTCCTCTCTCCACTGGTTGAGGCTGATCAACCTGCAAATGGAAATTCCTTAAGGAATTTCCCAAATTGAGAGGAGCTGACCCCACTGTCTGGTACCCAAAAAAGATGCTGACTTGCCAGGACACAACACAGTTACAAACAAGTCACCAATAATGTCCATACTGAAACAGTCAGGGTACTTCCCTCTCAGTCAGTTGGGCTTGTTCCACCTACAAATAGAAATTTCTTTAAAAATTTCCCAAACTGAGAGGAGCAGATCCTGCTCTCTGAACCCACAAAGGACACTCACCTATCTGGGTGCAGATGTTGAATTTCAAAGGCTGTTCTTCTAAGGCAATCAGGAACATAGTTTGGGCTGGCTATGGCAGGGCCAGAGAGAGACGGAAACTTACCTCCAGTCATAATTGGGTGGGCAGCTGCTTAGGAGGGCTTCTGAGACTCCCAGCCCACAGCAGCCAAGCTGCCACAAGCAAGACATTTCTGGTTAGGGAAACAAAATTACTGAAACACCAGGAGTTTGGTTTAAGTCCTGCTGCTCACAGCACAGAAAGCCAATCATTGAGAGGACAAGTATTGCCGAGGAAGAAGGCTTTAATCAGGTGCTGCAGCCAAGGAGATGGGAGCTCAGTCGCAAATCCATCTCCTTGACTGACTAAAACGGGTGGATTATATAGCAGGGAAGAAATGTAACAATGGGTAAGAAAACAAGAACTAAGGAGGGACCAGGGGCCATCTGGTGAGTTTCAGTTTTTTGACACTTTTTTTTTGAGGGGCATGAAGGTCCTTTCCTGAGGAAGAAACTCAGATAAAACAAATACAGGTTTCAAGTTTTAACAGCAGAAGGGTCAATTTCTATGCTTATTCAAAAATAACTGTCTATGGGACTATTGAGACAGTTTCATTGGCAGTATGGACATAAGAAATTTCACAGATGAAAAAACAAAGCAATTATTAACTTTAAGGAACACAAATTATTGTATGGAAAAGAGAAATGAATTATTGTATACTACATGGCTCAACTGTCACCAGCAGTTATATAAATCACAATTAAATTCTGACTATTGATCTCAAGATTAGGAGGATGAAAGGATGGGAAGTATGTGGGGGTGGGGAGGGTGCTGAAGGAAAGCTAAATCCTCATCTTTTCTAGATAGACATCAGTAGATAATGCCAAAAAATGGTAAGTCAAAGAAGCAATGTAAGCACATTAATCAAAGCAGACTGTGGAAGTAGATATCAAAAGAATTAGCCAAAATAATTGAAATTGTTGCCTCTGAGAAATGGAGTGAAATATAGAACAAGAGAACTGTTATTTGTAATAAGCCTTAGAGGGTTGACTACAGGCATATATAACTTTGATAAATAAATGAAGAAAATATTAGGAAAAGCATGCTTTCCTTTCAGTTTTCTATTACAGGCACATTCTTATTTTTCTTCCTTTGTGCATATGGGAAAACTGACAAAGATAATCTTTTTTAAAAAGAAAGAATCAAAGCAAAATAGAATGAATTAGGAAACTAAAGGTCGACTAGAGGAGAAAGCTTACCTTGCATAAGAAGATAGATGAGAAAGTGAGAAAGTGTTTGCGTCAATCTTGACTCTGGATGAGGGAAAGAAAAACTTGAGACAAGATCTCTGCATGAGAATTTCTAACCAAAAGTCCCCACTCAGACAAGTTTTAGCCTAGAATTTGCATTCGATTTGTGCCTCCAGGCAATCTCAGCTGAAAATTTACCTTAAAAGGACACCACAGTAATAGTGCCCTTAGGCCCCAATCAGAAGCAATGCACATTTTCTCTGGAGGAGTAAAGCTTAAATACAGGCTTCACGGTGGCCTGTAATCCTAGCACTTTGGGAGGCCGAGGTGGGTGGATCACCTGAGGTCAGGAGTTCACGACCAGCCTGGCCATCATGGTGAAACCCCATCTTTGTATAAAAAAAAAATATATATATATAGACTTCAAAGAATTCCCATAGATAGTGTTCTGAGGAACATAAGCTCATAATCAAAAGTCATAAATACTTGAGAAAATAAACCACCAGGAGTGAAAATCAACAAAAATGTCAAACTACAGAATAAAACCAACAAAGACTCATAGCTAGTACAATTATTAAAATAAGAAAATTTCATGTCTGAAAAAATAAAAAAGGAATTTGAAAAATAAGACAAAAAAGCAAAAGTCTTCCAAAACTACACAGGCAAATTTGAAAAAGAACCAAATAATACTTCTAGAAATGAAAACTATTATAATTAGAAGCTCAATGGACAGATTGAACAGTAGATTAGACACATCTGAAGGGGGAATTTGTGAGCTAAAAGAATAAATTGCCCAGATTGCAGCCCAGAGAGATGAAGATATAGTAAAAGACAGCAAGGATAGAGTGGGATAATGCAATGTATGCCTAATTGAAGTTTGACAAAGAAAGAGGAGAGGCAACATTACAATAA
Source organism: Cebus imitator (assembly GCF_001604975.1). NCBI lineage: Eukaryota > Metazoa > Chordata > Mammalia > Primates > Cebidae > Cebus > Cebus imitator. The sequence goes on along the minus strand of NW_016107451.1, from coordinate 2,482,919 downwards.
GGAACAGCCAAGAGTTTTTCCAGAACTGATGAAAGATGTCACTTATCAAATCCAGGAAGCCCAGTGGATCCCAAGGAGAGCGCATGGGACAGGAGGGCAAGGCAACTAGAAAACTGAGGGTGCTGCTGGGAAGATGAAGGAAGAAACTCACTGGGGCCAGAAAAGGGAGTGAATCTAAAATGAGCTGATTTGGTAGGCAATAAATGGAGTTGTCCAGGAAGAGGGGGTCTTGGTTCAGTCCATGTGTGTCACGCATAGAGCAGTTACAGCGGATGTGGTCAGAGAATGGAGGACAGTGCTAGAGTGAAAGGCCCAAACCATGGCACCCAGGTGGCGAGGGAGGGGAAGCCACAGGAGTGGGTGCTGGCATGGCATGGAAGCCAAGGTCACTAATGCTGCGAGCTCAGCCTTGTGGGACAAGGGTGAGCTGTGGACCCTGGTGGACACTGCCATTCCCCAGCACTTGAGACAGGGAAGTTGACTCAGGGGAGAAAGTCCTCAAGGACTAGTGAGTGGACACACCAGGAGGGGCAGGAAGGGATCTTTCTCCAGGAGCAGGGGTTTTGCCCAGGGAGGAAGACTGGCAGTTCAGAAGCCAACATAGGTCAGCAGAATTGTGCCACCTTGCCTAGGATGTGGGGAATAGGAGAAGGGGCAGCCTCTACGGGTAGGGACCTCCGTGCAGGCGGATCTGGGGGCTCAGGAGAGGGGCTGGGCTCGGGTAGTTCTCAGCATTCAACTCATCACTCTGAAGTGTATCACTTCACGTCTCCGTCTCTTTGCAAGACAGATGGACAAAATGGCTTGCCTCTGTACCTCTAGCCTCTGGGATTGAGTGTCTGCTCCACAGTAGGTGCTCAATAAATGTTTGAGGAAGCAGGGAGGGAGGAGGGGAGGATCGGCTCTACACCAGTGCAGTGGACAGGCCCACATGAGTCCTGCTCTGTCCCTCACAGAACCCAGCAAGGACATGCCCAGCACGGCTCCCACCACGAGGTTGAATGAGAAAGAAGAAACTGGGAGGATCATCGAAATGCAGCGCCTAGAAATCCAGCGCCTCAGAGACCAGATCCAAGAGCAAGAGCAGGTCCCAGGGTTCCATACCCTCACTGCAGTTCGGCTCCCTTCCCTCTCCAACTCGGAGGCAGACTTTGAGGTGAAGACCAACTGACCACCTCTGGTGAGCCATCTCCGGCCACAGCCAGAAGAAACATGGTGTGTCTGTCCCCAGGCCAGACTTGTGGTTACAGTCTGTATGGTTCCTGCAGCACTGACCCCTCCAACTCTTTCTCTTGCCCTGGGGAATTTGGGACACAGAATAAAGGTATTTGCCCACACCTTGTCTAATGACTGCTTAGCTGAGGGACCAAGGCCAGGAGAGGGAGAGAGGGAAGCCTGAGGACAGGGGGCTCCAGCTCACCCGAAGCCACCTCTGCTTGTCCCTATGTGGGCATAGGACTCCCTGGCACTGAGAGATCACACTGGACTTGGGGCTGGCTTCCTGCCACCCTTTCTTCCAGGCCTTGAGGATGGAGCTGCCTGCTGCTCCTCACCTGGACTCTTCTCTGCCAACTCAGTCAGGACCAAATTCTGCTCATTCCTGTCTCCTTCAGGAAATGCAGCGAGTCTTTCTGAGGATTTTTTTATTTTTGTATATATATATATTTTTTTTGAGATGGAGTCCCACTGTGTCCCCCAGGTTGGAGTGCAATGGCATGGTCTTGGCTCACTGCAACCTCTGCCTCCCAAGTTCAAGTGATTCTCCTGCCTCAGTCTCCAGAGTAGCTGGGACTACAGGTGTGTGCCACCACACCCAGCTAATTTTTGTATTTTTAGTAGAGACAGGGTTTCACCATGTTGGCTAGGCTAGTCTGGAACTCCTGACCTCAAGTGATCTACCCACCTTGGCCTCCCAAAATGCTGGGATTACAGACATGAGCCACCGTGCCCAGTCTCTGAGGATTTTTTTTTTAATCTGTGTAAAAAGGGAAAAGATGACAGTAAAATAACAGACATGAAAGTGTTGCAAGAATTCCCCAAAGTTTTATGTTATCTGTGGACCCTGCTCTTGGGACCGTAAGCAGAGCTCTGCCCTCATTTCTGTTGCCTCCATGTCATTCTAGACTCGTCGTCTTTGTTCTGCAGGGTCCTGCCCTGCTCCTCCATTTCTGGGGTAGGAGGGGATGCACTCCTCCCTCTAGTTATTCCTCTCAGGCTCCATACTAGGAGACCCAGCCACACACAGGTACCAAGAGAGAGAGCCCTTATGCACTAAAGAGCAAAAGATTATAATCCAATGTCCCCATCTTCTCCCATCTGCAGAGGCCAGACACCCCTCTAAGAAATGTTTAAGCCCACAGTCCCTGCTGGTCCCTGCTGGTCACCTCTGGCTCTCTGAAATCTGGCTTGTCCCATCTTCCCCCAGTCACTTAACTGAAACTCTGGGCACTGCTCATGGGTTGACTTTCACAGAGAGAGCTGAGGCTTGGCAGTCACATTTGGCAAGATCTCCCAAAGGCTAGGGTAGCAGGAGCATTCAGGCAAAGGCCATGGAGCAAACGGCTCCACAGGGTCTGCAGGAGACTCTCTACTGAGCAACAACCCCCACCCAGCCTGCACCCTGTCACAGCAGCCAGCTCATTCCCCAATGCTGGCATGTTCTTCACATGTCCTTGCCCCACTGGGAAGCCAGATCCAGAGAGCAGAAAAGGATCCAGGCAACCCCCAGAGAGGTTCAGCTGCAAAGATGACAGCCCATGACATTATTATGATGGGACCCAAACGTCTCCACTCCAAACTAGCATGTTGGCTTCACCTTTGCAGAAGAAATGGACTTGAAATGAGATTGGGGGATGAGGGGCCAGCAGGGGCAGGTTGTGCAGGACCTTGAAGGCACACAGAAGCTACGGGCCACCCAGAGGCCAATGCTAAGCCACTGGGAGTCACTGCCACTGCTCACCAAGCTCTTGCCACACTGGCCTCCTTTCAGTTCCTACAAGAGGCCAAGGTCTTTCCTGCCTTCAGCACTTTCCACATACAGTTGCCTCTGCCTGAAATGCTCTTGCCCCCACACCTCACTTTGTGGACTTCTATTTGTCCTTTAGGTCTCGGCTTAAATGTCACTTCCTCAGAAAGGCCGTCCTTGACTCTCTCCCATCTAACTGCACCCACCGCATCGTTTTTCTTCATAATCCTCACTGTAACATGGCTGTTTAGTTGCTTAATATCTGTCTCTCCTGCTAGGAGAGTTCTACAGGTTAAGGGACCCAGTAGTGGACACAGAGGATGTTGTGGGTGCCCAGGTGAAACGGGACAGTGGCTTGGGACCAGGATGGTGGCAGCGGGGAGGAAGAGACATGAACTCTACAGACTTAAGGGCTGGTGAGAGCCAAGCCAAGGGGCATGGAGCACAGGCCTTGGAAGAAGAAAAATGCAGTAGAAACTGGAGCTTCCCTGAAGACCAGAAGGAAATCCTTAATAGCTAGGACATATCAACATTCAAGTGATAGATTTTTCCACTGCAAAATGTCTTAGAATCGAGATGTCACATTTCACGTACAAGATGGACCTTGGTTCCCAGACAAGGAAATCAGAACCAAAGAGTAGTAAAGTGACTGACATGTAGTCACAAGGCAGGGGTGGGGTTGCAGCCGAGTCTGCCCAGTGACTCCAAAGGTGCTGCTCTTATGCACTGCACTGGAGAGACGCCCATACAAAACACAGTAGGCCAAGTGAAGGTTTCAGGAACTTGACACCCTGAGAGTCTAAATCGGAAGTTAAAGGAGTAGAAACTCCCAGACTAAGCTAACCTAAGCCTGGATGCTGTCCAGTTGATGAGGAGGAAGTCTGGGCCAAGGGAGAGCCTCACCCTAGCAGAATCTGGCACTTTGGCCAGCAAGTCAACAAGGTGTTTTCTCGGCTGCACAGGGGTACACACGACTTCTTAGTAGTAAATATAAGGCCAGAGGTTCAATCTTGCTTATGTCTCCATGTTCTGTCTACAGTGCTTTCTCCTACATCCACCCATCAGGAGGCATTGGTTCTCCAGCACCTGAGACCTCCTTCTCCTTTGCCTATCCAGACTCCATGGGGAAGCTGAAGGCACTCACCCCACTGGTGCCCCCTCCTCCTTCATGAATCTCTTTATTCTAGTTTACTGCTTCAACCCCTTCAGTGCTGGAGTGGGCCTGACAGTCACCCCCTCCTGTAGTAGCCTTAGGGCCCCTGCTGGTACCCCAGGCATTGGCACACAGACTCCGCTCTTGCTCTTGCAGTCCATCATTGAGCTCTAGGGACTCATTCAATTCTGGTGTGATGGCTGGTGCCTTTGGGGAGTGCTGTACCACTTTGGTATAATAGCCTCCAGAATTCCTCACTGGGCCCCCTCACCTTCTTCTAAAGTTTTGGCATCAGCTGTGGCCAGGCAGTGTGAGCTACCTAGCTGAGAGTCTCCTGGAGTCCTGTTATCTCAACACTGAAAAGCTTGACCTACAAAAGATTCTAGCATCACTGTCCTGCTTCTTATACAAAGTATGGCCAGCCACTGCTGATCCCAGGAGGTACCTAAGGGCCTGGGAACATCTGTGTGCCCAGGCAGGACCCCCTTATAATCATTGCTCTGGATTTGGAGTGAGAAGTAAAAGGGAAGGCATCTTAGGGCCAGGAATGTAGTTCACTCTTTCTGAACTCCATTGAGGTAAGCTCTCCTAGACCACTGGAGGTTCGAGGGCCTGCTTACGCTTCAAGCATGCCTAAGATGCATCCAGACTGCCCAGAGCTGAACTAGGCTGGGAAGCAGATTTCCAAGGAAGTAAGCCTGCTCTGTGTACCTGGAAGCAGGAGGGACTAGCATTCCTAATCACCTACTGTGACCAGTGCATACAAGAATTTGTATGTATTCTCATCTACTTTGTGTCACACGGTGGGATTTGGCAAAGGCTGCAAATAAGAACTAGTGTGAAACACCTACTGCATGTATTAACATATTAAGTGTATTGTAAGTGGGACTATGAGAATGTTAGTGAAGCACCTGAGGTTTGGTCTATGTCCTGCTGCTCACCACACAGAAAGCCAATCACCGAGAGGACAAATATTGCCTATGAAGAAGATTTTACTCAGGTGCTGCAGCCAAGGAGATGAGCGCTCAGTCTCAAATCCATCTCCTTCACTAAAACTTGGGGTTTATGTACCAGGGAAGAAATGTAACAATGTGTAGGAAAACAAGGACTAGGGAGGCATCTGGTGCAGTGATCTTGTGAGTTTCAGTTCTCTGATACCTTTTTTGAAGGTCCTTTCCTGAGGAAGGAACTCAGATAAAACAAATACAAGTTTCAAGCTTTAACAGCAGAAGGATCAATTTCTGTGTTCCTACAAAGAACAGTCTATGGGAGTATTGGGCCTGTTTCAGTACTTCCTTTCTATTTATCAACTGCTCAATCATGCGGAATCCAGCTGTCAGTCTTTCTGGCTGCCTCATGCTGAGGAGGGATGTCGTAGGCAGCTCCATACCATGGGTGACCATGTGGCCACTGAGGAATCAAAGGTTAATCTAATATAGAGTTTTCTTCTTATGAAACACAATTTTTCTCTCTCCAGTCTGCCACTTCCACCAAAGGCAAATCACAGCGGGACCAATCTACCTCCAAAATAAGCTTCAGTCCCATATACTTGACCTGATTACCTGTACAAAGTGCAGCAAGCATCATTGCCAACATAAGCTCTCCGAAATTGACTTTGCTGGAACCTATCACAAGGCCATTTCTGTCCAAGCACTGGGAAAATAACCAGTTCCTCCAAGTGTGTCCCATTACAAAAGAAAACAGGTTCTTATTAAATGTATGCGAACAAACACATTCCCATGAATTATGAATATTCACAAATAGTTTCCAAATTCTGGAGAAATCAGGCATAGAGAGAGAAACGTGTTTTGGATTCTGTTTATAAAAGTATACTCTACTTAAAACACTTAAAGTATATTTCAAGGCTATAAATAGCTCAAAAGAAAAAAATTCTCCAGACTCTGAAAAACGGAAACAATCATAAATATTTCAAACAACAAAAGCCATTAAAAAATTATTTCAGTTGTTTATTAGTTCAGTCCATGCAATCAACTCCTGCTCTGTTTCATACTGGGATATGAACACATCACCCTTTCAATTAGTGCCCTGAAAGTTGTCTTTAATCCAATGGTACAATCTCCAAAGTTATCAGAAACCTGCATTCAAGAGTGCAGTGGGGCACCATCTTGGTTCACTGCAACCTCCACCTCCTGGGTTCAAGAGATTCTCACGTCTCAGCCTCCCAGGTAGTTGGGAGGCATGAGACACACCATGCCCAGCTAATTTTTGTATTTTTATTAGAGTTTTACCATGCTGGCCAGTCTGGTCTAACTCCTCACCTCAAGTGATCCACTGCTTTGGTCTCCCAAAGTGCTGAAGTTACAGGCATGAGCCACCATGCCTGGTCCCAATTTTCTATTAAGGAGCAGATCAATACTCCAAGAAAACCCTGTTACTCCAACACATGGACCCAGACGCTGGCCTTGCATCACTGTCCTGAGGATTTGACTGGTATCAATGCTCAAAATTTATCAGGGGTTGATGCCTTCTTCAGACTCAAGAGTCAAAGCCCTGCAACTTAACAGCATAAGGATTAGTTAATAGGATATTTATACTACAGAAAATCCTATCATTTTCTCTAACATGTTATAAATTAAAACACTGTGATTTGGTATTTAGGAATAACTGCCTGCAGCACTTCAAACCACTGTATTAAAGCAGTTAGGTTACTCATTGCCTATGTCTAATTGCTAGTATTGTAGTGACAGAACTGTGACCCACAACATCAAAAATGTGATAAGCCCAGTGCCAAACTTACCAAACTAAGACGATTAACTTTTTCCTTCATCATTGAAGTATGGTAAATGCAAATATCAGTTTTGGAAATTCAATATGAGAAATAATCTCCTTTCACTTAAATACTATACAACAAAAAAGGACAAAGTAAGAACAAACACAGCTATTTTAAAAGCACATCATCACACTTCCAAGACTGGATTCTAGACACAGGACGGACAACTGATTAGGTAACTTTTACTGCGAAAATCTCCAAACCAGTGCAGCACCTGCACATATTTTGTTTTCAGGTTACACACATGAAGGTCAATCAATGATAAACAACTTGAGGTGAAAAAAAAAACAAATCACTAGAAAATATCCCCTTTTTATTACTACTTAATCCAAGCGAATGCCACTTTAAATTTGTTTGAGAGAAATTCTAATCAATGTAATTTCTTTAAGGAAAGGCCAATCTTTCCTGTGTATCCATATCACAGTTTTTCTTCATCAAAGGAAATGATCTGAAACCAACCCAAACTATTGATTCAGTTGACTCACCCTGGAAACAAACATCACTCAAACAGTTCCACTCTCATCCACCTCTCCAAACAACAAAATATATAATGTACTATTCCTGTTCAGAGCTTAAAAAAAAAATTAGTCTTTTATTTTTTAACTGTAGATCATCAGAGGCAAGCAAAACCAACCAAATTCCGAAAGGCTGGTGTGCTCCATCAATTCCTGCAGGCCCAGCAAAGGTAGCCTAGGAATTCCAGATAAATAGAACAAATGATGACTTGCTAGAAATGCACAGAAAACAAAATAACTATTCACAGAACCAAATAAAAACTTAAATAAAAGAAATTGTTTCATACATATATACATACACAAGCAAAACCCAAAGCAGAACAAACAGCAAACTAATGAAAATTAGAAGCAAAAATGAATAGGCAACCGACACCAATGTTTCCCCCTTTCAGTCTACCCTGGAGGCTACCATGCTATCCAGAGCCCCCACCACAAAAAAAAAAGTGACAAATATTTTATTCTGGATACACAATTCAGTACCCATAAGTCCACTAATAACACCCCATACATTCTGTGCAATCAATAACACTAGGCACATGACCAGTAAGTCCTCCAGCACCAGCACTACTCATGCAAAACAGCAAACATAGTGTGAAGCAATGCAGGCAGGTATGTGAGATTTGGCTCCACACTAAATCTGGCTTCCTGCTTAACTGTATTAAAAAAGAATTGCCAAACTGCTAATATATTTCTTTATAATATTTATTATTTTATCTTCATCAAGCCTAGAGCTTTAACTATGAAAATGTTAATTGGCCAAATTTCTCCAATTCTTTTTTTTTTTTTTGAGACAGAGACTTGCTCTGTCGCCAGGCTGGAGTGCAGTGGTGCAATCTCGGCTCACTGCAACCTCCGCCTCCTGGGTTCAAGTGACTCTTCCACCTCTGCTACCCTAGTAGCTAGGACCACAGGCACATGCCACCATGCCCGGCTAATTTTTTTGTATTTTTAGTAGAGATGGGGTTTCACCATGTTGGCCAGGATGGTCTCGATCTCTTGACCTCATGATCCGCCCACCTCAGCCTCCCAAAGTTCTGGGATTACAGGCATGAGCCACCATGCCCAGCCTTCTCCAATTCTCTATCAGGTTATAAAGACTATTTTATTCAGGTTTTAAAGAATATTTTATTATCTAAGCTTCTTCAACTTTCTTTTTTTTTTTTTTTTTTGAGACAGAGTCCCACTGTCGGCCAGGCTGAAGTACAGTGGCACGGTCTCAACTAACTGCAACCTTCGCCTCCTGGGTTCAAGCGATTCTCCTGTCTCAGCTTCCCAAGTAGCTGAGATTACAGGCATGCACCAGCACACCCAGCTAGTCTGTATTTTCAGTAGAGATGGGGTTTCACCATATTGTCCAGGCTGGTCTCGAACTCCTGACCTCAAGTAATCTGCCTTCCTCGGCCTCCCAAAGTGCTGGCATGAGCCACCACACCCAACCTAGCCAGTTTTTTCACAGCCAGTGAACTTCTGGTGCTCGCTTAAGGGTCTCCAAGTTAAAAACTTAGGTATTTTAACCAATAACTAAGAAATTCAGCTGTTTTCACCAACAGAATTCATTAGTCTTACTTATAAAAAAAATTGCATAGAGTGTTTTATTTGGGCTGGGTTTATAGCTTTGTAACCTTCTGTGCCAAACCCTGACACCTCAAACTGTCTAGCAGAGACAAATATAGAATCCACACAGAAATGTATGCTGACAATTCTGAAGACAGTTCTATTTTCATTTGACGAATAATTTTAAAGCCAGTTTGTTTAGTAAACATTTACTTAAGTCACAGGAACTTGGAAATTGCTTAGACTTATTTACTTAATTTATGAGCACTCTTATAAGCCAACACAACATATAACAATAACTGTACATACAAATGAACACATCTAGATACGTAGACACACGCACAAATGAAAATCCAGTAGCTTTTTACCTTGAAACTTCAGCCATGCCATAGTGATACAAACTCACCAGTTTTACACAATTCCACTTTGTTTGCCCTGATAAGTAATCCAACAAAGGCTGTGAACCAAAATTTTAGGTAAAGCAGTTTCCATGGCAGTTTGATTTTTTAAAGGCCAAACCTCCCCAGACTGCAAAGAACACTGGGGCTAAACAGCACCAAAGGAAAACATCACATATTAACCAGGCCTGACTCTGCTTAGAACAGTAGCACAAAAGCCTGGGCACATGCAACTCCATCCCACTTTCCCATTCAACAGCAAACTCCAGGTTCCAAACAATATTGGGGCCAGACAGTATTGCAAAAGATTATCAAACTGGATTCTAATTCCTCATGACTGTATCAAACACACACAATCACCAGAACGCTATCCAGCTCCTGCAGCAACAAACTAACCCCAGAGTGTCCAAACTGAAACCGTCAGGGTGCTTCCTGTCTTCTGTGTTTGGGCTTGATCAACCTGCAAATGGAAATTTCTTAAGGAATTTCCCAAATTGAGAGGAGCTGACCCCACTGTCTGGTACCCAAAAAAGACATTCACTTGCTGGGACACAACACAGTTACAAACAAGTCCCCAAGAGTGTCTATACTGAAACAGTCAAGGTGCTTCCCTCTCATCAGTTGGGCTTGTTCCCCCTACAAATTCACTGTAGTTAATAGTTAATTGTAGGCTTGTTCCACCTACAAATGGAGATTCCTTTAAAAATTTCCCAAATTGAGAGGAGCAGATCCTGCTGTATGGACCCACGAAGGACACTCACATATCTGGGTGCAGATGTCAAATTTCAAAGGCAGTTCTTCCAAAGCAATCAGGAATGAAGTTGGGGCTGGCTGTAGCAGGGCCAGAGGGAGACAGAAACTCGCCTCCAATCATAACTAGGTGGGCAGCTGCTTAGGAGGGCTTCTGAGACTCCCAGTCCACAGCAGCCAAGCCACCACAAGCAATGTGTTCCCAGTCAGGGAACCAAAATTTATTACGGAAACCCCAGGGGTTTGGTCTAAGTCCTGCTGCTCACCCCGAGAAAGCTAATCACTGAGAGGACAAGTATTGCCGAGGGAGAAGGCTTTAATCGGGTGCTGCAGCAGAGATGAGATCTCAGTCTAAATCCATCTCCCTGACTGACTAAAACTGCGGGTTTATATAGCAGGGAAGAAATGTAACAATGGGTAAGAAAACAAGAACTAGGGAGGGGGCCAAGGGACATCTGGTGCGGTGATCTGGTGAGTTTTAGTTCTCTGATGCTTTTTTGAGAGGCCTGAAGATCCTTTCCTGAGGAAGGAATGCAGATTAAAATATATATAAGTTTCAAGCTTTAAGACCAGAAGGGTCAATTTCTATTTTCATCCAAATGAACAGTCTATGGGAGTATTGGGCCTGTTTCAAGAATAGCCTGAAGTAGGAGCATGGCGGAAGCTGGAAGACAGCCCCACAAGCACTGGGAGTACTGGGGAAGTTGCTCCATGTATTAACCTGTTAAGTATATTATACGTGGGGCTATGAGATTCTAGCTCTATACAGAGGCACAATGGTGTCCTTCTTCTGCTCTAAGTAACAGAAACCAACTCCAGTCAGTTTAAGCAAAAAAGGATAATTTTTGTTTTGTTTTTTGAGATGGCGTCTGCTCTGTCACCCAGGCTAGAGTGCAGTGGCATAATCTCAGCTCACTACAACCTCCGCTTCCCCAGGTTCAAACAATTCTCCTGCCTCAGCCTCCCAATTAGCTTGGATTACAGGCATAGGCCACCATGCCCAACTAATTTTTGTATTTTTGTAGACAGGGTTTCACCATGTTGGTCAGGCTAGTCTCAAACTCCTGACATCATGATCGGCCCGCCTCGGCCTCCCAAAGTGCTAGGATTACAGGCATGAGCCACTGCACCTGGCAAGAATTTTTTTTTTTTTTTTTTTTTTGAGGCAGAGTCTCCCTCTGTTGCCTAGGCTGGAGTGCAGTCATGTGATCCTGGCTCACTGCAACCCTGGCTTCCTGGGTTCAAGCAATTCTCCTTCCTCAGCCTCCCGAGTAACCACCCAGATAATTTTTCTACTTTTAGTAGGGGCAGAGTTTTGTCATGTTGGCTAGGCTGGTCTCAAACTCCTGACCTCACATGATCCTCCTGCCTCAGCCTTGCAAAGTGCTGAGATTACAGGCTTACACCACAGTGCCCGGCCAAAAAAGGAGAATTTGTTATCTGGCTCTAGGCGTGTCTCATGGAATCTCCAGACAGAAATGCAACCAGGTCTCAAGGAGAACTTGAATCAAGGCCTGGTTCACTCCTGGAGTCCCTCTCTCTCTCATTCTTGCCCCTTTCGGCAGCCCAGCTTCCCCTTGCCAGTTCCGCTGGCAGAGGGCACCTTGGCACCTCTCATTAGTAGAAGCCCCTAAGCCAAAATGAAATAGTCCAATTTTATATTGCCAAAATTGCCAAAAAACAATTTTTTCAGCCCAGCTTGAGTCTGAGGCTCTATCTAATCAACTATAGCCACAGTGGTGGGTCACAAAACATGACCTCCTTCCTGGGATTCTTCCTTGCAGGAGGATGGTCATGGTGAATGGGACCAATACTTGGAAAGATGTCTATCTCGGGGAACTATCACTCACTGAGAAGGGGGTGGGTGCCTAGAGGCATTGGAAGCCTGTAGGTGCGCTGTGCCTTATGTCCATTGTCCCCTGAGACTGCCCTCAGGACAGCAGGAACAGCGCCTCTCCACTCACCACTGTATCTCCAGCACCTGCACAACACCAGGTCCACAGGAGGGATAAGATCAGTGGATGCTGAATGAATTATTTCTTTTTTGTTGTTGTTTCTTAAGACAGAATCTTGCTCTGTTGCCCAGGCTGGAGTGCAGTGGCACAATCTCGGCTCACTGCAAACTCCACCTCCTGGGTTCAAGCGATTATCCTGCCCTAGCCTCCTGAGTAGCTGGGATTACAGGCGTGAGCCACTGCACCTGGCAAATGTTTTGTATTTTTAGTACAGATGGGGTTTCACCATGTTGGCCAGATTGGTCTTGAACTCCTGACCTCAAGTGATCCACCCACCTCAGCTACCCAAAGTGCTGGGATTACAGCTGAGAGCCACCAGGCCCAGCCTAATTAATACCTCTACAACTATATAAACTAAGTCCTGTCATTCCCATCTTACAAATGAAAGAGACTGAGACACACGGAGATTAAGCAGTTTTTCTCCCATTTCACAGCTAGAGCTGGGGCTTGAACCTTCAAGATCAATCTAGCTCCAAATCCAGTGTTCTTTCTACTATTCATTCATTCACTCATTCATTCAACAAATGTTTATTGAACACCTACTCTATGCCAGTCCTATTCCAGGAGGTAGGGATAGGACAGTGAACAGACACAATACCTTTCCTTCATGAAGCTTACAATCTAGGAGATAAAATTCCAGATTGATAAGAAAGATCCACAGCATGTCAGAAAGTGATAGTGCTAAGGAGAAACGTAAGGAAATAAAAGAAATAAGGGCAGAGGACAGGAAGTACTGGGGAGGTTGCAATTTGAGACAAGGTGGCCAAGAGGTCTCCCTGAGAAGAAGCCATTTGAGAACATTCCTGAAGGAGGGAGGGTGGGAGGGAGGGAGCTGTGTGGGTCATAGCATTCCAGGCAGATGAAGCTGCGGGTAAGGAGGCTCTGAGGTAACAGGAATTAAGCCAGAGAGGGCCTTAAGGCAACGGGCGGGCTCTGTTCCCCTGAGGAAGGTGGGCAGCTGGAGGAGCTCTCCACCTCCCGACTGGATCACAGCCACTGGGTTGAGAACAGCCTGTGTTGGCAACACGGCGCAGAAGCCTGGAGACAGCCCCACTGCCTCTGCGTTCTCCCACAGGACTCCCATTCCCCACCTTCTCGTGGATCTGCGGGTGGTTCATCCACACATTCCACTCCAGGCACGCAGCAACCTCCTACTCCTGACCTTCACTCGTCCATGTGAATTACTAACCCAACAACCTCTGCTTGGAGGACAGAGTTCAACAGCCCTGTGAGGAGCCTGCCTTTCCACATGATTCCACGTTACCTCATAAGACCCAGAACTAGAACAGAAACTTGCCCAATGTTTATACCGATGAAGCTTTTAGTTTTTTTTTCTCCCATCCAAAAAATTCCCTTCAAATCCCCAAGGGAAGGGGAAAAGGGAGGAAAATGTCATGGGTCGCCTGCTGCAGCTCTGCCTGAAACAGCTGGCCTATGGGTCTGGCTGGGACTGGACCCTCCTGGGGACCAGGGTGGGTAAGTAAAGGTCAGATGTGTGCAGGCGGAATCTGCAGCCAGCAAGCCCTGTGGGGCCCCTGGCTCCCTTGCTCCTGTGAGTCAAGCCCCTTTATTATAAAGGGGCTACCTTTATAATAATGCTCTGCAAAGTGGCAGGATGAACACCTGCAATGCCACCCCATTGTCTCCCCACCCTGCGCCTCCCAACCACCCTCCGATCCAGCCTGCCCTCACCTTTTTGGAGGGGAAGGACATCTAAAGCTGTGCCATCCAGTAAGGACACAGCCACATGACAGATGTGGTGCCTGGGCATTTGCAATGTGGCTGGAACAAATGAGAGGCACTGTAAGTGTAAAATACTAGCCACCAAATTTTCAAGACTTTCGGTTCACGCCTGTAATCTCTGCACTTTGGGGAGCCAAGGCAGGAGAATCAGTTGAATCCAGGAGTTTGGGAACTGCCTGGAAAATAGAGCAAGGCCCCCATCTCTATTTTTAAAAATAAAAATAAAATACCCTGTGCAAAATAAACTGTAAAATAGCTCAACAACGTATAGTGTGTTTTGGAATTAAATAAAATATATTAATTTAACTGTACTAATCTTGTGGGTTTCTTTTTCATTTTTGAATGTGACTTTTCGACAAGTTTAAATTATATATGTGGCTCATGCTATCTTTCTAGTGGACAGAGCTGTTCTAGAATTATGACTGGCCCCCAGTCATCCCCATGGAACAAAGCGAAAAGATGCGAATGCAGGTCAAGCACAATTATTTTGTGAACTGATAATGGCAAGATAAGTGTGATCTTGTTTTTCTTTTCTAGTTCACACATCAGGAGGAGAGAGCAAGAGACATCCCAGGGGCTGGTCCAGGAGATGGGCAGCTTATACCCGCTCCAGCCAGCCTGCCCTTCGCCAGTCCGGATGGTAGTGTGTCTGTGGTGCCAGATTTGCCTATTACAAGCTCCAACGATGTCCCTGTTAAACTTCAGAACTCTCCATGGGCACCTTACACAGTCCAAGTGCCTCACTCTGGCCTTCAAGGCGGTGAACAGCCTGAGCCAAACTTGTCTTTCCAGCTTCATCTCACTTGCTTCCTGCTCAGAACCCCCACAGCTGTCCGTTCCCGCTTTCGTTTCATCTGCTAATCAATCATTCAACAAATATGTATTGATTACTTCCTACATATTAGCTACTGAGGTCATGATGATTAGCAAAAGAGGCACTGTCCCTGTACTTGCTGAAGACCACACATCTAGCAGGGGATGACAGGTAAGTACACAAAAGGCACTTAAGCACGTTGCGGTAAGAGTAGTTGTTGGGGAAGCACAGAGGCCATGGGTACACCAAAGAGGCACCTAAACCAGCCTGCAAGTCAGGGAGGGCTTCCTGGAGGAGGTGGCATCTCCATTGAAGAATGCAAGTCTCGCAGACTGAGGCTGGAAGTGGCAAATATCCCAGGCAAGGGACAACTCTTGAGTTCAAAAACTGGAAGAGCAGAGAGGAGAGCAGGGTGCCAGTGGCAAATGACTGGCCTGGTGCATATGGCAGGGGCTTTCTGAGCCTTGTGAAGGAGTGTGGCATTGATTCTGAAGTGTTTATTCTAGGAGCTCCTGTCTCCCACCCGAAAGACCTTCATCCCCTCACCGCCCCCACTCCACTCCCTGTTCACTCAAATCCTGCTTCCCCAGCAGGATCCAATCTGTGGGGTAAGCCAGGCATTTGAGGCTTTGAGAGAGAATGAGCATGGGGCTTGTGGAGGCTCCAGCCCAGGGCCAAAGAATGGAGGTACTGGAGCTGCGTTTGGGGGTCCGGTGGTGTTGGAATTTGCGGCTAAAGCTGAGTTTGAAGTTGGTGTTGATTTTGGGGGAGTTGAGGTTCGGGCTGAAGGTGAGGTTGGGATCCAGGATCTTAGTCAGAATTTGGGTTGGAGTTAGGAGTTGGGGGCTGAGGTTTCTAGCCAGATTTGGGGTTCGATTTGCAGCTGGAACTGGAATTGGGTTTGGAAACGGGGCTGAGGGTTGGGGCTGAGACATGCGGCAGGAGCTGGGGCCGGGGTGAAAGCTGGAAGTTCTAGCTAGGGTTTACAACTGCAGCTGGAGTAGGGAGCTGGTTTTGAAACTGGAGCTAAATCTAAATTAGAGTCAGAGCTGGGGGCGGGTTGGCGCCCAGGCTCTGGGGCAGATAGACGACATTACTCCTGCTGTCCAGGTCTGCGAATTGTGTTCCGAGCCCTAACAGCAGCAGACAGAAGCCCCTCCCTTCCCAGGAATGCCTCTGCCAAGCAGAAGGAGCAGTGCCACGTCAGCCAATCGGCTCAGGCCCTGCCCTGGAAACGACACCTGTTCATCCTCCTCCACCCACCCTCACCTGAGTGCAGGTTAGGCAGGTGAAGTGTGTCCCCGGAAACAGAGCTGGAGTGCCCCACCTGCTTGGCCCTGCCTTCTCGGATCGGATTCAGCACGTCCAGGCTTCTCGTGAGTTCCCCAATAGTCCCCCCACGCCCCACCGCCCCCACCTTCTCCCACTAGCTTTTCCTCTGAGAACCTCCACCCCCACCCCCAGCCTGGCCCCCACTGGCTCAGCACACCTGTGCAAGCACTTTCAGACCAGCGAAGCCACAGCCCAGGGGAATGCTGGGACTGACTCCCTGGCCACGCCCACCTCCCCCACTTCCTTGGGGGCATCGGCACCAGCCCCCGCCCACCTGGAGGGTAGGGATCAGCCTCTGCAGAGGAGTCTCGGGGAGGACAGATACCTCGACAGGATGTAACCTGTGCACGGCCACATAGTCATATCCCCAGAATGACCCAGGACCTCCGTCTTCTGCACTGTCCTGCCTTGGAGGGGGTAAATCGTTTTCATGTATTCAAAAAGCACGCTTTGAGCATCTATGCAGGATCTAGGCCCCATTGGAATTCTGAAACAAAGATGTGAGGTGACTCATGCCCACCCCTCAAGATAAATGTTATTGTTCTCACTTTTCAGAAAAGGAGACTGAGACTCTAAGAGATGAAACCCTCAGGCTTCCTGGCCTCTCCCCCAGGCCCCTCTCCTGGGCTCTGTAGGGTCCACACCCACACTTAGCACAGGGACTGGGCCTGTTTGCTTCTGTCTCTGTCTCCTGCTGCAGACTGGGGCTCCCTGAGGGCAGGGACCACATGTGCTTTATTTCTGCCCAGTGTGAGACATGCTGTCCTCTGGAGGGCAGGTTAAATGAGCAACCACTGTTAGGTGCCTGGCCAGGCTCCTGCCAGTGGGAAGGACTGGAGCTGGGGTTCAAATCCAGAGCCCTCCTTCTTCCTTTGCTCCACTTTAGAGGAATCATGGAGGAGGATGGCATGGGGGAATGGCGAGTGTGGAGAAGAGCGAGGGGAGCAGGAAGACCAGTGAGGAGGTGGAGGCGGGCCATGGAGACCCCAGGGAACTGGCTGGAGAAATGTTTAGAGGTGGAGCCCGGGGACAGGACAGGGATTAGATACAGCAGAGGGAGGAGGAGCTGGCTGAGAGGGTGGTGATGCCATGCCTGAAGTGAGGAAGCAGGAGGAGCAGGTTGGGGTAAGATAACAAGCTTGGGTTGGGACCTGTTGCATCACAGGGACATCGAGGTGACAGTTGACTCAGGAGGGAGGTCTAGGTTGGAGAGAGGAATTTGGGAACTGGCAGCTTATATCACCAAACTTGTGGCTGTGAGATTGGATGTGATGTTAGGGGAGGGAGGGTGTTAGGGGTCTGGCCCTAACCAACAGAGGAGGAGGAGACACAGCCCTAAAAGAGAAGAGTCGAGGTCAGCCAGGCTTCTGGTTCCAGAAGGGTTAAGTCATAAGCACCCCCTCCATCCCCACAGCTCCCCCCCAGGAACCAGTGGTGACAGCTGAGGCCATGTGAGTCAGATCCTGAATGAGGCTTTATCTCTGGCTGATCATCCCATCATCCACCGTGGCACCAGCTCCCTCAGCCAGCCGCGATGGGACAAGCGACTGAGAGAGCCAGAGGCAGAGAGCTCAGGGCCTGGGTGAGGGGATTCCCTGGAGGGTTTGCAGGGGTGGGGAGGGGTACTCCATGGGCAGGGCACTCTCCTGGGGTCATTGAGAGGCATTCCCAAGGGACAGTGCTGCAGAAGGGGCTTTCCCAGGGGAGATTCGGGGTGACACCAGGGTGGATTCTCAGGGACCATCCCAAGGCTCTCAGGTGCGACCATGGGGGACAGGTGGGCTGGGAAGGTAAGACTGTAATCATTCCCCTACAGGTGATGGTGACCATATCCTGGACTGTGAGAGGAATGGGACTCCGGGCCTGTAACTGCCAAGCAGGGGGCAGGGGCTCCAGGCTGTGATCTGGACCCTCTGACCCCTGACACTCACCTCCTGCCCTGACCCCTGCCTGACCAAGCCATGTCTGAACAGGAGGCTCAAGCCCCAGGGGGCCAGGGGCTGCCCCCGGACATGCTGGCAGAGCAGGTGGAGCTGTGGTGGTCCCAGCAGCCGAGACGCTCAGCGCTCTGCTTTGTCGTGGCCGTGGGCCTCGTGGCAGGCTGTGGGGCGGGCGGCGTGGCACTGCTGTCAACCACCAGCAGCCGCTCAGGCGAATGGCGGCTAGCAACAGGCACTGTGCTTTGTCTGCTGGCTCTGCTGGTGCTGGTGAAACAGCTGATGAGCTCGGCCGTGCAGGACATGAACTGCATCCGCCAGGCTCACCATGTAGCCCTGCTGCGCAGTGGAGGAGGGGCCGATGCCCTCGTGGTGCTGCTCAGTGGCCTCGTGCTGCTGGTCACCGGTCTGACGCTGGCCGGGCTGGCCGCTGCCCCTGCCCCTGCTCGGCCGCTGGCCGCCATGCTGTCTGTGGGCATTGCTCTGGCTGCCTTGGGCTCGCTTTTGCTGCTAGGCCTGCTACTGTATCAAGTGGGCGTGAGCGGACACTGCCCCTCCATCTGTACGGCCACCTCCTCCACCCACAGTGGCCATGGCAGCATCTTCAGCATCTCAGGACAGTTGTCTGCTGGCCGGCGTCACGAGACCACATCCAGCATCGCCAGCCTCATCTGACGGAGCCAGAGCCCTTCTTCCCATACCTGCCTCAGCGTCCCCAGAGCCGAGCCAGGGCGTGGATGCATGTGGACACTGAGTATGTGCGAGTGCGTGTATGCCCCCAGCGGGGTCAGCCCTTCTGTGGGTGTGTGGCGTGTGCTTAAGAGCACACGTGTTCCCACACATCCATATCATGGGAAGGTCAGTGCGTGCCTTCTGGGACCTGGGTGTTTGTGTCCGTGGAACTGCCTGTCTGTGTCTCAGGTCAGCAGGCCCAGAAACACCTCATGCTGACGATGCCTGAGCCCCATTTCTAAAACTCCTCAAATCCAATCCTGTCCTTTAACATCCATCAGGGATTTCCATGGGGGTGACCGGTGCCCACCCAAGACCACACCCGTGGTGCGGTCTTTCTAACTGCTGGCCAGGCAGAAAGAATATGGGCTGTGGAGTAAGACAGACCTGGAGGGACTCCTCCACTGTGCTAGCAGGTGGGGGAGTTGGGCGAGTGATTTCACCTCCCCAGCCTCTGTTCCTGGAGGTTCGTGGCTGTCGTGGTTGTGGTCATTGATTGTGAGGTGGAAGTGTCATTGTGTATCGAAGGCGGGGCTTGTGGCAGAGATGCAATAAAATGGCCGCTGCCGTTGTCACTGTCTCCACCTCATGATCTCACCTCAGAGGCCCTTCCTCCCCTACCCCATGCCCCACCCCGTCCAAAGCGAGCTCCTCACTCCTATCTCAGCCTCATGCCTTGAAGGTCTCCTCAGCCAGGCCTGTGGTTTCTCCTCTTAGGTAGGGAGAGGACTGAGTGGATGGATGCCAGCTTTGGGAAGGTGGTGGGTTTCCAGGCCCAGGGAGGGGTGAGGGACCTGAGTCCTTCGCATTTGCTCACATGCTGTTTCAAGATGAGGCCTTACGTGTTGGGTGTTATCAGCCGGTTTCTCTGGTGTCTGCACCTCCCTTCGGCTGTGCCTCTTCCGTGGATTCCCTGAGGGCGACTGGGAGGCTGCAGCTGCCTGCCCCACCTCTGAAACCAGAACGTCCCGAGTCTGGGCAGTGGCTGCACCCACTGGCCTGCTCTGGGTTCCTGGGCATGGGAGAGGTGTTTTTGTTTTGTTTTGTTTTGATTTTTTGTGATGGAATCTCACTTTGTTGTCCAGGCTAGAGTACAGTGGCACGGTCTCAGCCCACTGCAACCTCCACCTCCCGGGTTAAGGTGATTCTCCTGCCTCAGCCTCCCAAGTAGCTGGGATTACAGGCACCTGCCACTGCGCCCAGCTAATTGTTGTTGTATTTTTAGTAGAGACAGGGTTTCACCACGTTGGCCAGGCTGGTCTCAAACTCCTGACCTTATGATCCTCCCACCTAAGCCTCCCAAAGTGCTGGGATTACAGGCATGAGCCACCAGGCCCAGCCGGGGAGAGGTGTTTCAAACCCCCTGGGGTGGTGAGAGTCACTTCCTGCTTGGAGTCCAGCCCAGGAAGATCTTCCCTCCTATAGCGTGCAGTGACATTTCCTGGGTGATGGAGATCCTCAGGAAGCGCACTCAAATGTTTCATCACTTCCTGCTTCTCGAGGTGCAGACTGCATGAAGCCGGTGGACGATGCCCAGAGAGGCAGGGAAATGAGACCTATCTCCAAAGAGACATTACAGTAGAGCTACAAAGGCTCTGACCACAAAAAGTTGGTTTACGCAGGCAAGGTCAGGGATGTCTCCTGGAGAAAACACCCGGCTGGCAGATGAGGGGAAGCCTGCTGCCAACGGAACTAGGGAACAGCGTGCACAGACCCAGGAGAGAAAGACAAGGCATGTCCCAGAATGCCATGTACAACAGAAACGGCTCCCCTGGGTGTTCCAGGGGCGCCTCATACCATATTCAAAACTGACCCTTCTCCTCTCATCTTGAACAGCTCCTCTGTCTCACCCGGAGGTGCCACGCTCAGGGGGCATCTAGGTTACAGACTCTGGGCACTGCTAGATGGCACCTGCACTGTCTCCTTAGTCAAGTCCAGTGACAAATCACCAACTCCTCCGGTTTCTGTCACACAGATTTGTCTGGCAATCCATATCTTCACGCTCACTGCCCAGAAGGGACCCTCTTCATCCCTGCCCCAGTGGCACGGCAGGCTCCCTCTAGCTCCCTGCTTCTGCTCTTTTCTCTTCATTCCCCTTCCCGTGGCCATGCACACGCACATGCACATGCACATCCTTGAGCCAGAGTGATCGTCCTAAAGCTAAAGCGAAAATCTGCCTGAGAGCCGGTCTATGGCTGCCCACCCCTTCCAGGCTCCCTAACCTGGTTTGATCTCACTCAGAAAACCCCATGAGCAGCCCCGCTGAATTATTTCCACCAACTCCCCAAGCCCTCTCCCTTCTGCCAGTCTTTACATGTTCCATTCTCTTTGCCTTCTTGTCCTTCAAGAACCAGTTCTCCAGGGGGGTCTTCCTTGGCCCTTAGACCAGTGAGTTGCCCTCTTTCTATGCCCACAGCCTCCATTGTAGACTGGTCTGCAATTCTTTTGTGCCTTTCTCCTTGATCAGGTGAGCTCGTCCTAACCAGGTTGGCACTGTGCCCATCTGTGTATCCCTCACTCCCAGCATGGGCCTGACACAGAGTACGTTCTTTATTGGGTGGATGAAGGACTCTGGCATGGCCCGATGGCAGTGTGTGTGCCTCCCAAGTAGCTGGGAATACATACATACATACTTTCGCTGCCTCCACTGCAACCAGAAGCCCGCTGGCATCTCTGTTCTCTCTCTGTAAAGCTGCTGCCTCCTGACTTCACTGCCCTCTCCTGTCCACTTCCCTGACCATCTGGTTAAGGTTCTGTGGCCCATCATTTCATCTGCTCTTTGACAGACTCCTCAGAGTCCTTAGCCCCCTGCCCTTGGGTCCCACCCTCCCAGCCAAACCCCCTCCATGGACAAATCCACCTATCTGTCTTGGATGTGCCTGCCCCACTGTGAGTGACCATTAGAGAAATCTGCACACCCAGACAGCCTACCATCACTTGGGAACTCCCCTATCAAGTTCTCGGCTGAGGCCAGGCATGGTGGCTCACGCCCGTAATCCCCACGCTTCAGGAAGCCGAGGAGTGTGGATCACTTAAGCCCAGGAGCTCAAGACCAGCCTGGGCAACATGGCAAAAACCCTGTCTCTGCTAAAAATACAAAAAAAAAAGTTCTCAGCTGAATCTGCACTGCAGCTCGTCAGTGATGCTACATTTTCCTGGTCAGCTACTGCTCCCATAGTGACTCTGAAGTTCTCTCCACCCTCTTCAACCCCTACCCCACCCCACCCCACCCCACCCCACCACATCCCCTCCCTCTGTGCTCACCTCCCACCCCCAACACCACTCTTTACAGAAGACTTAGCCTCCTCCCTTTGTGTGAAGGCGACAACCCCCGACGGGAGCCCTTCACCACGGCACCCACCAAATCTCTCCTCCCTGACTCCTGCCTGTCCAATGGCCTTGGCAGCCCAGCAGAGGAATTTGGACTTTGTCCTCAGGACACCAGAAAACATGGAAAGACTTCCACCAGGGGAGTAGGGTACCGTGGCCTGAATAGGATTTAGGACTTGCTGGCTGCCGTGTGCAGCCAGAGATTGGCCATAGAAGAAAAAGAATGAAAAGAAATGGCCAGTCAATCTCAATTGGCCACCTAGGGACAAGAAGCAGCTGGCCCAGCTAGAAAGGTTGGAAAGAGTATCCCAGAAAGAAGGAATAGCACAAAGAAGGGTCCAGACCTGGAAATCTAAATCTAAATCTAGCTCATGCCTGTAAATCCCAGCACCTTGGGAGGCAGAAGCGGGAGGATGGCTAGAGTCTAGGAATTCAAACCAAGCCTGGGTGATACAGTGAGGCCCCATCTCTACAAAAAATAATTAGCCATGTGCAGTGGCACATGTATGTATTCCAGCTACTTGGGAGGCTGAGATGGGAGAATCACTTAAGTACAGGAGGTTGATGTTGCAGTGAGCTGTGATTGCCCCACCATACTGCAGCCTGGATGAACTTGTGTCAAAAAAAAAAAAAATAGGTGAGGTGGCTCACGCCTGTAATCCCAGCACTTTGGGAGGCCAAGGTGGGTGGATCACCTGAGGTCAGGAGTTCGAGACCAGCCTGGCTGACATGGCGAACCTTAATCTCTGCTAAAAATACAAAAATTAGCTGGGCATGGTGGTGGACACCTGTAATCCCAGCTACTCAGGAGGCTAAGGTGGGAGAATCACTTGAACCTGGGAGGCGGAGGTTGCAGTGAGCTAAGATTGCACCATTGCACTCTGGCCTGGGCGACAAGAGCAAGACTCCATCTCAAAACAAACAAACAAAAAGATGAAAATAAAATGTAGGCAGGACAATACTAGAGAAACCCAAAAGGTGTTATTAGAGGAAAAGGCTCATGGAAAGTGTCCTGGAAGGGGTAACATGGGAGCAGTGTCTTCTAGCTCTGAGTGATAAAGCCCAGCTCAGGAAAAATAGAAATGAGTGACAACTTTTTATTTTTATTCAAAATGAAAATAGATTAATTCCTGTGAAAAACATTATAACCAGATTACCCACTTTATTGATAGGAAAATATTTCATTAAGATGCTGGCCTGGCACAGTGGCTCACGCCTGTAATCCCAGCACTTTGGGAAGACAAGGCGGGCAGATCACCTGAGGTCAGGAGTTCAAGACCAGCCTGGCCGACATGGTGAAACGCTTTCTCTACTAAAAATACAAAAATCAGCTGGGCGTGGTGGCGTGCACCTGTAATCCCAGCTACTCGAAAGGCTGAGACAGGGAGAATTGCTTCAACCCGGGAGGCAGAGGTTGCAGTGAGCCAAGACATGCCGTTGCACTCCAGCCAGGGTGACAGAGTAAAACTCTGTCTCAAAAAAAAAAAAAAAAAAAAGCAGCAGCAGCTTAGCACTGGTTTTCACCTGCTCAAATGTTACCATCTGGCACATTTGTAATGCTGGCAGGTAGGCAGGTCACACAGGGCCTACTGACCAGGGTTTTCATCACAGTCAGAGAGGATTTAAAAGATTAGTGTAGGCAGGTGGGCCAATGCGAGCAAAGGTGGCTGGGGAAACTGCATGGGCAGTGATAGGAGGGAGAATAACATCTATTCTACGAGTAAAGTAGGGGAAGGCAAGAAAAGAAACCAAGAGGCCCTCTGGCCTGATCACAGAGGGCCTTAAGTCCACACTCAAGCCTTTGTTTGGCTTTGTCCTGAGAACAGCAGGGAGCCATTGAGAGTCATTGAGCAAGAGAGGGTTCATTGTCACTTTGGTGGCTAGTGTCAGGGAAGTGGGGATTGCTCCATCCCTGGCCAACCTTTAAGCCCCAGCCACCTCTGTCCCTGAGGTTCAAGACTCCGATGTCATAACCAGTCCTTAAGCTGTTGGGCATGGAGGTAGCAGGGAGTGTCCAAACACCAGAACTCAGAGGGAGAAGTGGTCCCTACTACTTTCTGTCCCCAGCTCTCCAGTCCCAGGCTGAATGTAATTGTCCTCGATGAAGCCGTCATCATCCTCATCTTCGGCCACCTGTGGGCAGACCCTCCTTCCTGTCTCGGGCAGTGGGCGGTGCCGGTAGCTGGCATGGTATCGGCGGCAGACGTGGCATTTGGCAGCAAGTGCAATGAGGAGAGAGAGGACCACAGCCCCCAGCACAACCCCTACCAGCACAGGCCATGCTAGAGCCCCAGTGCCTGGGCCAGGGGCCACAGCGGATGCTGTGGGGAGCTCCGAGGGCCCCACACGTGCTGCAGGGAAAGGGACAGCATTATAGGTGGGCCCCAGAGGGGGCTCCCTGGAGAAACCAAGAGGAGTGCAGGTAGGGTCCTTCCCCCAACCCCAGCAGCTAAGGGGAAGCCCCCCACTCCCATCATCCTCCCACTGTCACTCACTTTTGTTTGTCTCATTCATGGAGGGGCCTGATGACACCAGTGAGTCTCAGCCTCCGCCAGAAAAAGCCCTGGGTCTGAGGAGGCCCCGAGAAGCCAGGAAACCCCAGGGCACAAGTCCTGGAAAATAACATAGGTCTGGGTGTCAGGGACAGTCACAGGGTGCACCTTCCAGGTCATACAGCCATGGTGGCACTGCACAAACTCCGAGGCCTGGACACCTGACCACAACAGCTGTCCACGGAAGAGAAACAAGCTGAGCCTACAGAAACTGGCTATTTGTAAGGGACCGTCACAGGGTTTGGCTCTAGAAGCTGCTAAAAAAAATTAATTGTAGAACTTACTGAGCATTCCTTACAATTCGGGCACCAGGCATCACGCTCACGACACCCAGTAAGATGGGTATATACATTATCCCCACTTTGTAGATGAGGGCTCTGAAGCTAAGAAAGGTGAACTGACTCAACCAGAGCGTCCAGGTTCGAACCCAGAGCCCAGTCTGTTGCACAGCTTGGTAAGCTGAGGAGGAGAGACGGGGCAGAGGTGGGTCCTGGCTCCCAAGGGTCAGAAAACAGTAGTTGCTTGGAGCTACCCAGCCAAAGCGGAGACCACACATGGGGAGGATGATGCAAGTCCCTACCAAGGACAAGGGCCCTGGACACAGCCAGAGCAGCCCTGGCCCTCTCCCTCTAAGTTGAAAGCCGCTGCTGCCCACCTCTACCTTCAGCCCTTCAAGCAAACCCCTGTCCATTAACCTCTACTCACAGGAGGCCCATATTCTGCCCCCAGAGGGAGGCTTAAACCAGGGAGTATCCAAACGAGGATCACCTGAATCAGGAAATTATCACCCAGGGCTGGGGCACCTAGAGGAGGAACACCTGAATTAAGGGTGTAGCTGGAGGAAGGTCATCTAGGCTTGGAAAACCTGGAGGAGGAGCATGAAAGTTAGAGAAGTACCTGGAGGAGGAACGCTAGGGCTGGAGAGTGTCTGCAGGTGGAGCCCCTGAACCAGGGAGGCCTTGGAGGCAGGGTAGCCAGGCTAGGGAAATACTTAGGAGAGAAGTTGAGGGGAGTACCCTGGTATATTCTTTGATACAAGTGCCTTCAAAATGCCCCCCTACCTCCTCACGCCCAACCTGGCATCAAGCCCCATCAGCTCTTCCTCTAAGCATTTCTGGAATGACAGTACCCTCCTCTCCACCCCACTGCCACAGCTGAGTCCAAGCCATCTTCCTCTTGTACCCTGACCATAATCTCCTAACTGGTCTCCCCACCTCTGGTCTCTTCCCCAGGGTGATGGGCCTACAACCCAAATCTGACCCCATCACTAGCCTGCTTAAAATCCCTTCAAAAGCTTCCTGTGCCCCATGGTGCCTTGCCATCCAGCATGCGGCCCTCAAGCCAAACCCTTCTTCCTCCTCTTCTCCCCAGTTCCCTCCCCAGCACTTCAGACAGACACACACAGGCCCCCCTCCCACTCACCCACCCTCCTGCTCCCTGGCCACGCCCTCCTCAGCTTTGGGGGCCCGTTTGTCAAGGCCAAATCAGACCATACGTGCCTGTGAGGTTGTCCCTGAATCTACCCTGGGTGACCTGTCATCATCCTGCCCAGTCAACCACCAGTCAGAACCAGTCATTGCTAGGTGGGCAGCTCCCTGGGGGTTGAGGGGCAAGGGCTGGCTGAGGGATCTGTACCCGGGCTGGTGCTGCAGGGAGCTGGGCACTCAGCCGCTCAGTGCAGTGCTTGTGAAATCGATGAGGGGAGCGGAAGAGATGTCCTGGGAAGGAGAGGTCAGCTGCTCATTCATTCCTCAGCCTGCGGTGGGCCTCATCCTAGCACTTGGTCTGAAAAACGTGAGAACGTGCTATACTGGGATTAACTGAATTCAATCTGACGTTTCTAAGGTTGTACTCCTATTCCTTGCCTCCCTATCCTGTCCCTGTGAATTCCCAAGAAGACGCGCACAGACTAACTTTCCAAGAGCACGTAGACACTGTACAACAGGCCTCTGAACTCACAGCCCACACTGACCTGCCCATCACACACACACACACACACACAACCCCTCCCCCAAGGTCACACTTTCCTCCACCAGTAAACACACCCTCTGATATGCACAGACACCTACCCCCACTCCGTTGTGTAGCTTCTTTCCTGCTGCCAGGAGCCCCTGGGGATCTGTGCAGGGCCTGGGTACCCCCCTCCCCAGCCCCCCGAGCCTTCTCCTCGGTTCCCACCTTCAAGAACTGTGCACAGTCCGCGGAATAAGCTTCCGGCTGGGGCCGGCAGAACCTGGACAGGTGGGCGGGCCAAGGGCAAACGACTCACCTGCAGAAGCAGCGAGGGCGGGGCTGCGGCTGCAGGTCGGGCAGAGGGCGGGCTACAGGCAGCGCCTCCAGTGGGGAGGGTTCATTTTACATCTCCCCAAGCTTTTGCCAAGAACTTTATGGGTATATGCCTCACTCTCCCCCCTTAACACTGGGGGTTTGTACAGCTGGGACCCAGAGAAGGGTCCAGCGGGCCCTAGAGGGGCAGACACCTCAGCAGGCAGGTGCTCAGGCTGATAAACAAGTGAACTTCCGGTGGCTGGTACAAAGTCCAGAGTTGAGGAGGGAGCTTTGCAGGCCTGTAAGGGTGGTGGGCTGGAACCAGGGCGGGTGGGGACGGCATTCGTCCCAGGCAAAGCCAGAAAGTCCAAGAACACTCCAAACTTGCCTGTCAAATGTGTAAGTGTGTAGGGAGTGAGGGGTGGATGTGGATGGGGGCTCAGCCTTCACCTGGATCTCAGGATCCTGTGACCCCACCAGCCAGGCTCTGAACCTCTCCCAGGTGCTCTCTGATTCCCTTTTGCCCTACTCCTCGTCTCTGGGCCTGGTCCCCCTTGTTCTTTGAGTTCCAGTTCAAGAGTTACCTTCCCTGAGCCCTCCCTCTACCCTGCAAGCCCCCACTCTCCACGCCCAGATCACCCACTATCGCAGCATTTCTCATTATCTTGTGATTCTTCGCTCTCCCGGGGTCAGAGGGGCAGGCTTGGGCAGCCTGTGGGCTCCCGGCACAGTGCTAACCCAGGGCAGCCTCCCCGTAACTACCCAAGGGAGGAAGGACAGCATGCGCCAAGGTCTGGAGGCCCCGAATTCACAAGGACAGAAAGGGCACAGTGGGAGCAAGGGCTGCAGAGAGGCCAGGCATGGTGGCTCATGCCTGTAATCCCAGCACTTTGGGAGGTCGGAGCGGGTCGATTGCTTGAGCCCATGAGTCAGAGACTAGCCTGGGCAACATAGGGAAACCCCATCTCTACTAGAAACACAAAAATTAGCTGCATGTGGTAATGTTCACCTGTAGTCCTAGTTACTGGGTGAGCTGAGGTGGGAGGATTGCCTGAACCCAGGACTTTTAGGCTGCAGTGAACCATGATTGTGCCACTACACTTCAGCCTGGGCAACAGAGGAAGACCCTGTCTCAAAAAAATAAAGCGGGGGCTACAGAGTGGGGTTGCAAACAAGGCCTGGTAGGACTGTGGCTGGAAGGTGGGGGCCAGTTCACGCTTGGCCTTGAAGATCTTAGGATGAAATCTGAACGCTCAGGGCCATCCCTTCCCACCTTTCCTGCCTCCTCTGTGGCAGCTACACCAAACTATTTTCTTTTTATTCCGTTTTGTTTTTTTTTTTTTTTTTTTTTTTTTGAGACAGAGTCGCTCTGTCACCCAGGCTGGAATGCAGTGGCGTGATCTCAGCTCACTGCCACCTCTGCCTCCCGGGTTCAAGCTTGGGATTACAGGCACGTACCAACATGACCAGCTATTTTCGTATTTTTAGTAGAGATGGGTTTTCGCCATGTTGACCAGGCTGGTCTCAAACTCTTGACCTCAAGTGATCTGCCCACCTCAGCCTCCCAAAGTGCTGGGATTACAGGCATGAGCCACCATGCCTGGACACCAAACTATTTTCTATTCCCAGAACCCACCATGCTCCCTCATCTCCCTGGCTCTGCAGGCTCTGCTCCCTTTTCCTGGGACTCCTGCCTTTGCCACTCTCCCCTGTGCCCCTGCAGATGTGGCCTTTCTCCCCTGTATCCCTGAACACATAGGAATGTGATTTTCTCTTTAGTTTCCCCTGCCAGCCTATAAACTCTGGGGGAGGGCTCTGCATCTGTCTTATTTCCATCATATCCTCATATCTAAAATGGCAACAATACACACTTCTGAAATGAATTTGAGGAAAAGGAGGATTATCCTGGATGGGGCAACGAGGCACCAAGGAGGGCTTAGGGTTTTACTTTATTTTTGAAGCAAGGAAATCATGAAATTCCACTGATATTAAAAACCTACCTTGTCCTAGACACTGTGCCAGGTTTTGTTAAATTGAGGTATTCATATTCCATAACCTAATTCACAGTCCATAAAATTCCCCATGTTAGCCATTTTCGGGTACACGATTCAGTAGTGTTTAGTACATTCATAATGTCATGCAACCATCACTCTAATTCTAAAACGTTTTCATCACCCCAAAGGGATACTCCTGACCAATTAAGCAGTATATTCTCCGTGACCCTTTCGACCATTAATTTGTTTTCAGTCTATGGATTTGCCTGTCCTGGATATTTCATATAAATGGAATCATATTTGTGCCAGCTTTTTAATGAATGATTTCACTTCATCCTTGTAACCATGCTATGAGATAGATGTTAACTGTCCCTTTAACAGCAAAGGAAGACGAGGCTGTGAGAAGGTTAACTGGCATGAAGCCCTGCAGAGGAAAACAAGCAGAGGGTCTGCACGTCCATCATTCAGGAGTTTATTCAATAAATATTTTTTGAATGGCCACCAGAGTCACAGCCAGCCCACATGTCACACATTGCAAAATGGCAGATGCCAACCTGCTGGATGGCCCCACATCGTGGGAACAGAGGGCAGACTGGGTATCAGCACCCGCGGCTCCTCGGCCGGAAGCTCTAATGCAGTGAACAACCTTTACAACCTTCTGTGGCAGCCCTGACCACCATGAGGTAGGCTCTGTGCTAGCTGCTGGGACAGTTTGTGCCACCATAAAGCTTCCATTCTGGTGGATAGGATGAGCAATACACAAAGAAATAAATAAGATTATTTCAGATAACACTGAGTGTTGGGAGGAAAACGGCTTCATGATAGCCTCATGTGAGTGTAAGAGGCGGCTGCTACTTTAGATAGAAGAGGGGACTCACTGAAGAGGGCAAATTTGAGCTGAGATTGGCTAAGAGGGAGACAGTGACTGTGCCAGTATCTGCGAGCAGAGCATTCCAGGCAAAGGAAACCGCCAGCACAAATGCTGAGATGCAGGAGCACGGCTGGCTTGTTCAGCCACAGCAAGGTGGGCGCCGAACAGAGTACAGAAAGAGGGGGGCAGATCCGAGGGGCTACACTAGGGGCATGTCCAGAGCTATTCCTGAGGGGACTCCTGGGATCTCTCTGGGAGATGGGAAGCTGATGGAGGTTGGAGCAGAGGGCTGCTCTTTGCATTGTAAAGGAACCGGTCTGTCTTCTGCATGAAGTACGGACCAGGGGAGGCCGGGGTAGAAGCAGAGGGCAGGTTGGGAGGCTGCTGCAATCACCTAGGGGAAAGGACATGTGGCAGCAGGGAAGTCCAGTGGAGGTGGGGACAAGTGCTCAGACTCCAGATAGATTTTGAAGGTGAAGTTGACACAATTGGCTGATTAATTGTGGGCCTTTAGAAAAAGAAAGGATTCAAGAGTAACTCCAAAGTTTGTTTTTCTTTCTTTTTTTTTTTCTTTGAGATGGAGTCTCACTCTTTCTCCAGGCTGGAGTGCAGTAGAGCAATCTCGGCTTACCACAACCTCTGCCTGCCGGGTTCAAGTGATTCTCCTGCCTCAGCCTCCCGAGTAGCTGGGACTACAGGTGCACACCATCATACGCAGCTAATATTCGTATTTTTGGTAGAAACGAGGTTTCGCCATGTTGGCCAGGATGGTCTCGGTATCTTGACCTCGTGATCCACCTGCCTCGGCCTCCCAAAGTGCTGGGATTACGGACGTGAGCCACAGCACCCGGCCAACTCCAAAGCTGTGGCCTGAGCAACTTGAAGACTGGAGCTGTCATTTAATGAAGTGGGAGGAGTCTAAAAGGGCAGCTTTGGAAGGGAAACTAGGACCTCGGTTTTGGACGTGTTACAGGATGCCTGTGAGCTATCCTGTAGCATCCTAAGTACAGTGTAGCATCAAGTGGCTTGGATGCAACCGGCGGTGGAGACTAGAAACACACCCTTAGGAGCCAACAAAATGTGATGATTTTCAAAACCAGGCATCTGGATGAGATCCCCAAGGATAAGTGTAGAGAGAGAAGAGCCGTAGATGTGCCAGGAGCAGAGGTCAGGGTGGGGAGGAAAAGCAAGAAAGGAGAACAGGGAGGGCCCACGTGGGAGGAAGCAAGTACAGGAGGGTCCTGGCCGGGGAAGAAAGCGTTTCAAGGGCAACGGCTTAGCTAGCTTGGTTAGTCAAATGCTGCAGGTAAGTTTGTGAAGATAAGGAATGAAAACTGACCTTTGACGTTGGCAAAGTGGGGATCACTGGTGACCTTGACAAGAGTATGGTTTTTTGTTTTGTTTTGTTTTGGCGTGGTTTGGTTTTTTTGAGATGGAGTCTTGCTCTGTAGCCCAGGCTGGAGTGCAGTGGTGTAATCTCAGCTCACTGAAACCTCTGCCTCCTGGGTTCAAGCGATTCTCCTGTCTCAGTCTCCCAAGTAGCTGGGAGTAGGCCCCGCTGGCACTAGGTCTGTAATGGGAGCCTTAGGAAGCTTTCCCCTGATGGCTTCCATTTATCCAGAGATACAAGAAGCAGTGTCCTCAGCTGAGTGAAGAGCAGGAAGGGGGTGCTGAGACCGAAGAAGAAAAGAGAAGGTATGAATTCACCACCCCAGAGCATGGCAAAGAGAAGGGACCCAAACCGTGTAATGGGCTTGCCAGACAGCCTCAGGCCCCCTTTAAGGTAGATAGGCAAGGTCAGTGAGGGTGTCTGAGAGTTTTCCTTTTCTAGTCCCTCCACGCGCAGGTGGGGAGACGATGGAGAGATGGGTTTCACCAGGATTGGGGATTTGCTGGGCAAATGTGATAAAGCAAGAGCAGGGCGGGCAAGGGAGCTGAGCTGCAGGCTAGGGAGTGGTTGTAACGATGGACCACAGTATCTGGAGAGGGTAAAGGGGCAAGTGGGGACAGAAGGGTCTGGGGAACCCAAAAAGGTGGTAGGATCAATGGATTTTAGGATGGATTGCTGGTGTACTAAAGAGTGAGTAGAAAAAAATGGATAAACAGGAGGTAGCAGGCAGATGGCAGCAGACAGAAACTGAACTTATACAAGGGATGCAGGGTTTTTTTGTTTTTTGTTTTGTTTTGTTTTTTGTTTTTGTTGTTGTTGTTGTTGTTTTGAGACAGTGTCTCATTCTGTCACCCAGGCTGGAGTGCAGTGGCATGATCTCAGCTCACTGCAACCTCTGCCTCCCTGGTTCAAGTGATTCTCCTGTCTCAGCCTCCCAAGTAGCTGGGACTACAGGCATGAGCCACCACGCCCAGGTAATTTTTATATATATATATATTTTTTTGAGACGGAGTTTCACTCTTGTTACCCAGGCTGGAGTGCAATAGCGCGATCTTGGCTCACCGCAACCTCCACCTCCCGGGTTCAGGCAATTCTCCTGCCTCAGCCTCCTTAGTAGCTGGGATTACAGGCACGTGCCACCATGCCCAGCTAATTTTTTGTATTTTTTTAGTAGAGACGGGGTTTCACCATATTGACCAGGATGGTCTCGATCTCTTGACCTCGTGATCCACCCGCCTCGGCCTCCCAAAGTGCTGGGATTACAGGCTTGAGCCACCGCGCCCGGCCTAATTTTTATATTTTTAGTAGAGGTGAGGTTTCACCATGTTGGCCAGGATGGTCTCAATATCCTGACCTCGTGATCTGTCCGCCTCAGCCTCCCAAAGTGCTGGGATTACAGGTGTGAGCCACTGTGCCCGGCCTACAGGTGTTTTGTTTTGTTTTGTTTTGTTTTTTAGAGACGGGGTCTCACTTTGTCCCAGGCTAGAGTGTGGTGGTGCAGTCATAGCTTACTGAAGCAACTGTCTCCTGGGCTCAAGCAATCCTCTTAGGTAGCTGTAACTACAGGCATGTGCCACCACACCTAGCTAATTATTATTATTTATTTTTTTTGAGACAGGGTCTCCCTTTGTTGCCCAGGATGATCTCAAACTCCTGGCCTCAAGCAATCCTCTCACCTCAGCCCCCCAAAGTGCTGAGATTACAGGTATGAGTCACCACGCTGGATGCAGTTGTTGACAGAGACAAGTCCTAGGATATGAACCATGGAGTGGCCCCAAGGTGCCGTCTACAGACTAGTGGCGATTTCGCTCTTATCCAAAGCACACGATTGGCTCAACCTTCTAAATCAGAGATCTAAAGATAACATTCAAAAAACTCTATGATCAGTGGCAGAGCTAGGATCCAAACTCAGGCTTCCGACTTTCGGTCCAGCACCTTTTCAGTTGCAAAGCAACTACGTTCCTCTGCTCCTATGAGTAAAACTCACAAACCAGGTGTTGGACTCCTCATAGTCTTTGGACTGACAGATCGCAATCACCTCCTTTAAAAAATGTGATTATATTTCCTAAGAAAACTCAGGGTGCTGCCACCAGAAGATCAGGGAATGGGTGCTGAGCAAGCAAAAAAACCCCGAGGTGCCCTAACCCCTACCCACATCTGTTCCCTTCTCCATCAGACACAAGCCCTCCCTGCAGCAGACAGGACTTCTAACCTGAGGGCCTTAGCCTTGGGGTAGCTGCAGAGCCTTTTTGAGAAGCCAATGAATGCAGGAAAACACATGTGTGCAACCAGTCACAGATATGCTCACAGGCCCGATGCTAATAAGATGCTCCATAAAAACTTGTTAGATGAATGGATGGTTAGAATTCCAGGCAACTCACTTACTTACTCCCAATTAAGAAATGGTGTTATGGGCTGGGTACGATGAGGCATGCCTATAATCCCAGCACTTTGGGAGGCCGAGGCGAGCAGATTGCTTGGGCTCAGGAGCTGGACAACATGACAAAACCTCATATCTACAAAAATTAAAAATTGGCCGGGTGTGGTGGCTCATTCCTGTAATCCCACCACTCTGGGAGGCCAAGGCAGGTGAATCACGAGGTAAGGAGATTGAGACCATCCTGGCCAACATGGTGAAACCTCGTCTCTACTAAAAATACAGAAATTAGCTGGGCATGGCAGTGAATGCCTATAATCCCAGCTACTCGGGAGGCTGAGGCAGGAGAATCACTTGTACCTGGGAGGCAGGGATTGCAGTGAGCTGAGATTGTGCTACTGCACTCCAGCCTGGTGACAGAGCTAGACTCCGTCTCAAAAAAAAAAAAAAAAAAAAATAGCCAGGCATGGTGGTGTGCACCAGTAGCCCCAGCTATTAAGGGGGCTGAAGTAGGAGGATTGCTTGAGCCTGGGAGGTTGAGGCTACTGTGAGCTGTGATTGAAGCAATGCACTCCAGACTGGACTAAGACCCTGTCTCAAAAAAAAAAAAAAAAGAACTGATGTTAACACTTTCTACTCTGTGTGTAGGGACCTCTGTTCTGTTGTAAGCAGATGCCCCTTTTGAATCGTCAGAGGACAACTTGCTTGTGTTTGTAAGCCTCTGGAGGAAGGCTGTCCATTTCCCAGGCTTCTGGCCTCTTCCAGCCTCTCAAAGAGGAATCAGCACCTCCTTGGGATTTAGGACTGTCCTTAGGGACACCATATTCTTCCTCCTTCATTCAAGCTCCGCCTTCCCAGAAGACCGCCTTCCCAGAAGACCACCTTTCCCTATTCCTAGTCTGCCCTTCCTAACCTCCTAGACACACCCTGGTGTTTGAAGCATCCCTGCAGTCCCACTGATGACTGGGCTTGAAGCTTGGTGAAAACGAGCCCTCTGACCCAGTTATCCCTGAAAAGTCACAGTTCCCTGATGTAAGTTCAAAGGGTCGATCCTCAGTGGAGCTTCCCAGGAGACCTCACACTAGGGAATGTTTCACAATCACAACTTCTAGGGTTTCCTCACTTCTTCAGGGGAGACCAGCCTATCCAGGGCCATGTAGTCCATGAAGCCCTTAGGGGTAGAGCTCACCAAGCCTCATGCATCACCAACCACACCACCCTGAAACTCCAGTACAATTACCTCATGGAGTTGCCGTGTCAAATCCAACATCAGCATTCATGGGACAGTTTCTTCCTAAGCCACAAACTCCACCTCATCACATCTGACCTAGGAAGATAATTAGACATCACACATGCACAGTGAAACAATGGCAGTCTATGAACCCCTTGGTTATTATCTCTGGGGTAGCTGGGTCTTGCAAGAACAGAGCTCAGCAGGCCTGCCAGGGACTACCACACCCTCTCCTGAGGATGTCATGTCCATGCAGCTGGTGAGAGGCCACAGACCCACTGGACAGAGCTGCCCCACCACATTGCCCCTCCCAGCCCTGCTTCCCTGGGCCCCAGCAATACCAACAGTCATCTCTGCCACATTCTTGTTTTCTCATGGGTGCCCTGTTAGAAAGGGGAAAGGAGGGCCGGGCATGGTAGCTCACACCTATAATCCAAGCACTTTGGAGGCCAAGGCGGGCGGATCACCTGAGGTCGGGAGTTCAAGACCAGCCTGACCAACATGGTGAAACCTCGTCTTAAAAAAAGAAAAAAATTTAAATTTAAATTTAAAAAACATTTTTTTAATTTAAAAAAAAAAGAAAGGGTAAAGGAGGAAAGCTGGTGCCCACCTGAGCCCCCAGGGGTATTGGAGCAGTTCCCATAGAGAAATCCTCTGGGGGTAGGCACCACTTCAGCCAGCGGGAGAGGTCTCTCCCCCCGGAGCAGGAAGCCCATGCCGGCGTGCTGGTGCAATAGCACACTCTGACTCCTGGGTAGGAACAAGTGTCCCTCCCTTAGGATGGGGGCAAGGGTGGAGCTGGCAAAGCACCAATATGCCTTCAGGGAGAAAGGGCTAGGGGAAAGAGGAGTTGGGAAGCAGCCTTCAAGCCCTTCCTCGTCATCCCTGTGTCACCACGAAATAAATTATGCATCATGAGCACTAATGGACTTATGTTGTCTCTACCTCTTATCCTCAAAGTAAGACTGAAACCAGGGGTGGCAGCACACACCTGTAGTCCCAGCTACTCGGGAAGCTGAGAGGGGAGGGTTGCTTGAGCCCAGGAGTTCGAGGCTGCAGTGAGCTATGATCGTGCCACTGCACTCCAGCCTGGGCAATAGAGCGAGACTCTATCTCTAAAGTAATAGTAATAATAAATAGGCCGGGCGCAGTGGTTCACGCCTGTAATCCCAGCACTTTGGGAGGCCGAGGCGGGTGGATCACGAGGTCAAGAGATCGAGACCATCCTGGTCAACGTGGTGAAACCCCGTCTCTACTAAAAATACAAAAAATTAGCTGGGCATGGTGGTGCGTGCTTGTAATCCCAGCTACTCAGGCGGCTGAGGCAGGAGAATTGCCTGAACCCAGGAGGCGGAGATCATGCCATTGCACTCCAGCCTGGGTAACATGAGTGAAACTCCGTCTCAAAAAAAAAAAAAAATAGTAATAATAAATAAATAAAGATTGAACAACAAGAAAGCAACCCCCACGTGGGGCTCCTGCAAAGAATGCATGGCTGTGGCCCATGGCAGCTTTCCCTCATAGAATGTGTTTTGTATGCTAAGTAGGCTGCTGTTGTTTGAGGCAGAAGGACAATGAGTCACTTGTGTCGTGTGCTATTGGGTGTGCTATTCTTCTAGGATTTCGGAGTGACCTGGGGTGAAGCAAGGACCTGGTGAAATTTAAAGGCAAGACATCCTTAAAATTCATGCCTGCCCATCTCTCCTGGTCGCTGGGTACAAAAGGGTTGGTTTTCTTAAATCATTTTTAAGAGTTTGAGGGGGGACATGCAGATGATAGCAGCCTCCCTGAGTGTACTGGCAGAGATTGTTAGCCTTCCAGTCTAGGTAGAAGGCCTTGGGCATAGTTAAGCTCTCTGGCTGTGGATCAAACTGTCTAGGGTCAAAGCTGAACGCCACCACTTAACTAACCTGAGGATGCATCGGTTCCCTCATCTGCAAAATGGGGACAATTATAATGACACTCATCTCAAAAAGCTGAGAGTCCACGGGGTGTAGCCAACACCTTTTCCTGGCACCTGTAAACGTGCAGCAACTGTTAGCCATTGTAATTGAGGTTTTTTGGTGTTCTAGCATAAGACTCTGCATTGCTGTGTAAACTTCATTCTGACCAGGTGGGTAAAAGTTTGTTGTGCTTTACGACGTATGGTCTGAGTTTCTAACTGCCTGAACCCTGTGTGAGGGTTGATCTCAGTTTCTGACCTCATAGGACTCCTCGGGGCCAAATGGCCTTTGTCAAGCAGTTTGTATAAAGCCTTTCAAAGCCTTGTTGAATTAACTGGGGCTTCCTTTAAATAAGGGCTTGTTTTTAGAAGCTTTCTTTTTCCAACAAGGAAAAGAACACAATGGATTCCAAGTAATCTGCAGTCCTCATCACAGCTTGTCACAAACACCTGGCACGTCTTTTCTGACCAGAGTGAAAACACACACACACACACACACACACACACACACACACACACACACACACATGCTAGCTTCAGGGACAGCCTCAGCCTGATGCTCCAAAGGCATTTACTGCGAACTTCTTCTCACTACAGAGTTATTTCCTGGAAGAACAACAAAAATTGTTTTTGAATTGACAATATGGCTTCAGTTGCTGCTGAAATTAAGTGAAAGTACCATTGTTACTATTAACCTAAACAAAATCCTTTTTTTTTTTTTTTTAGATGGAGTCTCCTCTGTTGCCAGGTGCCAGGCTGGAGTGCAGTGGCACAATCTCGGCTCACTGCAACCCCTGCCTCCTGGGTTCAAGCAATTCTCTTGCCTCAGCCTCCCAAGTAGCTGGGACTACAGGCTTGTGCCACCACACCCAGCTAATTTTTGCATTTTAGTAGAGACAGGTTTCACCATGCTGGCCAGGATGGTCTCAATCTCTTGATCTTGTGATCCGCCCGCCTCAGCCTCCCAAAGTGCTGGGATTACAGGCGTGAGCCACCACACCCAGCCAACCTAAACAAAATCTTAAAAGAATTACTTTGTCTTTTTTTTGGACAACAAATAATAGATCTTTTTCCTTTCTTTGCTGATCAGCATGAAGAATGGTTTACCAGTAAAGTCAGTTTTGTTCCTAAATGGGGTTAAGGGTTACTTATTTCAACCAAAAGAAAACTTTATAATTTGGCCAGGTGCAGTGGCTCACGCCTGTAATCCCAGCACTTTGGGAGGCCGAGGCGTGTAGATCACAGGTCAAGAGATCAGGACCATCCTGGCCAACATGGAGAAACCCGTCTTTACCTAAGATACAAAAATTAGCTGGGCTTGGTAGTGCACGCCTGTAGTCCCAGCTACTCAGGAGACTACGGCAAGAGAATTGTTGAACCTGGGAGGCGGAGGTTGCAGTGAGCTGAGATCGTGCCACTGCACGCCAGCCTGGACAACACACAGTGAGACTCCATCTCAAAAAAAAAAAAAAAAAGGCGGGGAGAGAGAGAAAACTTTACAACTTGTTTGGGCAACATTCACTTGGTTCTTTGAAAAGCAACTGTGACAAACGTGGAGAGAGTTAAGGCATTTATGGCATATACAAAGATGCCAGCATTTGGAGTTGCACATAACAAAGAAATATCTTAAATACTTTTCAAAATATTCTAGGAGTCAAGACACAAGGCCATGCTTTAGGAGAACACAGAAATGTAATTTGGGAGGAAAACTGGAACTACCCCTTCCCTTTAAAATCACTGAGCAAAACAAAGCAGCATTCTACTTCACATACTGACTTTACATACTTTATGTATAATAGTTTGACTTTAAGAAGCAAAGATGGGACTCTCACTGTTTATTTATTTATTTAATTTTTGAGACAAAGGCTCGCTCTGTCACCCAGGCTGGAGCGCAGTGGCACAAGCTCAGCTCACTGGAACCTCTGCCTCACGGGTTCAATCAATTCTCATGCCTCAGCCTCCCAAGTAGCTGGGACTACAGGCATGTGCCACCATGCCCAGCTAATCTTTTTGTATTTTTAGTAGAAATGCGGTTTCACCATGTTGGCCAGGGTGGCCTTGAGCTCCTGGCCTCAGGCGATCTGCCTGCCTTGGCCTCCCAAAGTGCTGGGATTACAGGCATGAGCCACCACGCCCAGCCTCTCACTGTTTATTTTGAAAAATAATTGCACAGTCACCCGTGTAACCTACCCCAGTTTGGCAAGCTTAATTGGGAGAGGTCTCCGTTACTTAGAAGAGCACCAATTTGACACTTTAATTCAGATAGCCCTGACTTCATTTTTGGGGAGCAACTTAGAGAAGTTCATTCTTCTCCACCCACCCCCCACTCATCCTGTTGATCCAGTCACAAATTTCACAAGCCTTTTTGTGCATAATTTGCACAACAATTACACCCAAATGGATCTCAACTGAGCCATAATTTCTGCAAGAAGACTGTGCAGTTTATCTATAGAGAAAGTTAAATCAAATTCATAGACATTTTTAAGTGTCTGTCAAATGTTTCCACATGTATTTACATGTGGTCTAAAACCCTAAGGGCATTGTGAGAAGCCACACAAAAGACCCAAATGAATGTTGTAAGGGGTATAAATCAGTTTGTTGTCTGAGCCACCCATTAAGGGAAATGAGCGGAACTTGGAGAGTCAGGCTTTCCTGTCCCTCTGGATCACGAGGGTCACTTGGGAAACAGTGAGTCCAACCCATTGGGGTGGCCACGTGGGATAAGACTTTACTTTCCTAACATAAAAGACAAAAGTCAAAAAAATAACTGGTTTCGGAATGAGCACTCCCTCCAAAGTGGAACTTAATACCACAGCAGACATTCACCCTGTGCAGATACAGGTTGAGCGCCCCAAGCCAAAAATCTGAAATCTGAAATGCTCCCAAATTTGAACCTTTTTGAGCACTATGTGATGCCACAAGTGGGAAATCCACACCCGACCTCATGTGGTGGGTCATCTATATCATATAAAATACTGTTTAAAATTACCTTCAGGCTATGTGTATAAGGTATGCGGGAAACATAAATGAATTTCATGTTTAGACTTGGGTCTTATCCCCAAGATACTTCATTATGTATATGCAAATATTCCAAAAGTCAGAAAAATCTGAAATCTGGACACTTCTTGTCCCTAGTATTTTGAATAAGGGATACTCAACCTGTACAAGCAGTATGAATGTGTATTCCTATATTTTTTTCTTTCTTAGGCAAAAGCTAACATACAATGTCTACTTCTGTACCTTGTTTTTATCACTTACTAATTAGTATGTCTTGGAGAGCTTTTAAAAACCAGTACATAGACTTTGAAAGTTTCTTCAACTAATTTCACACCTGTTATATTTTACTGTATAGCTACATCAAAATTGATTTAACCATTTCCCCGCTGACTGACACATGAATTGTTCCTAATCCTGTGCCATTACATATAATGCTACAATGGATAACCATGACATTTTGTACCGTGGGAGTATATCTGCAGGATAAATTCCCAAGAATGCAATTGTGAGTCAAGGATAAATGTGTTTCTGAATTTGACAGATATTCCCAAGCTGCCCTCCATCAGAGTTACAGCAACATAGAGCATGCCTATTTCCCCACAACCTTGCCAAGACAGTGTGTTACAAAATTCCCAATGTGTTATAAAACCAACAGGTGAGAATGGTAACGAGGACAAGTTTTTTAATTTTAATTTTTGAGATAAAATAAAAATCAAGCTGTGAGCTCTGTCGCCCAGGCTGGAGTGCAGTGACGTGATCTCAGCTCACTGCAACCTCCACCTCCCAGATTAAAGAGATTCTCCCTCCCAGGTTCAAGAGACTCTCCTGCCTCAGCCTCCCAAGTAGCTAAGATTTACAGGCATGTGCCGTCACACTTGGCTAATTTTTGTATTTTTGTTAGAGATGGGGTTTCATCATGTTAGCCAGGCTGGTCTCGAACTCTTGGCCTCAAATGATCTGCCTGCCTCGGCCTCCCAAAGAGCTTGGGATTACAGGCGTGAGCCACTGCGTCCAGCTATTAAAAATAAATTACCTTGAGTTTAACTCAATCATTATCAGTTGAGTTTGTTTTGGGTTTGGAGGTTAACCCTCCAATGTGTAGAACTTCATATTTGCATTATTTTTGGCCTGTAACTTTCCAGTGACTGAGACTTCAAGATGTGCATTATAGCTTAAATCTTCTTATACATCTGCAACAGCATATGTATACACAACCCACTCAAAATTTGTGCAGTAATATTTCATTTGGGACACATTGTTTGTAAACTAATGCTATTTAAATTATTTGCAATGTAATCTCAACACATGTAAAAACACTTTACACTTGTAGGATATTGTTTTATAACACAAATTCTTGTGTACAAACTCCATTAACATTTTATTTATATACAGATCATTATTACCAGTTTTTGTTTCCCAGTTGAGAGTGGGGAGGGCATGGCCGGGCGCGGTGGCTCACGCCTGTAGTCCTAGGACTTTGGGAGGCCGAGGTGGGTGGATCAACTGAGGTCAGGAGTTCAAGACCAGCCTGGCCATCATGGTGAAACCCCATCTTAAAAAAAAAAAAAGAGAGAGAGAGTGGGGAGGGCAGATGGGCTCCGAGTCTTTGCATTTGCCAGCATCCCGCAGTCTCAAATTTTTCCATTCAAAGCAAATACCTGTCACTTTCAAGAAGAATGAATGCTGCCTAAGTGCTCTCCATACATTTGCAAAATGACATCAGGCCCCCCAGGTCTTCCAAGAACCAAAGAAAAAGTTCCACAAAAGTGAATCCTGCCATACAAACAGTCCCAGCACGTTCCAGCTCCTTTTTCGTTCCAGATTTAAAGGTCTGACACCAAGATGAGCTGAAGTCTAAGGCATTGACCACTGCCCCTGCTCCTACTCCCATCCCACCCAAAGCCTTGTCCAGAGAAAGCTCTTCCCAGCCTCAGGCCCAGCCATGGGATTCTCTGTGGGCCACAAATCAGTGGGGAGGTCTTTCCTGATCCTCTTTTATTCTACTCCAGGAGTCAAAGCCTCTCCTGGGACTTTTCAGGGAGCTTCAGAAGAGCCCTGGGCCTACACCAGCTCAACCAAGCTGCAGGGACCCAGCCTCCTCAGAAAGGTGAACGTGAGCCCAGTGCATCTAGAGGAGAATGAAGCCTTCACCCAGAACAGACTCTGGGAAGATGTTCCAGGCCCAGGGGAGGGTTTGGACTTCTAGACCTAAGTCACCTAAGCTGACACCAGGTCTCATCCATCCCAACCATTCCATTCTGGGTCAGAGGGGCCATAGATTTAACCAGCGAGCCTGCCCATCTGATGACCCCTCCCTCTGCTCCCTGGAAGGGCCTCCTTGTGGGCATTCTGTACCTACGGTCTTGTTCTCTTCTGGGAACTGCCAGTGGTGGCAAGAGGTGGAACAATGGGTGCCAGGGCAGGGAGAGGTGAGTCTAGAAGGGAAGCAGAGGCAAGATCCATGGGGCTTTAGAGGCTTTGCCAAGGCAGCAGGACTGCTCCCAGGTTGTTGTCAGCCGTCAAGAGTGAGTGCACCTCCCTGGGCAGACTTCTGCTGCCCCAGTGCCCAGGGATAGACATGGGTTTGCTGCAAAATGAATGACACCTGGCCGACACTAAGCTGAAGCTTTCTTTCTTTTTTTTTTTTTTTTTTTTTTTTTTTTTTGTTTTTTTTTTTTTTTTTTTTTTTTTTTTGAGACGGAGTTTTGCTCTTGTTACCCAGGCTGGAGTGCAATGGCGCGATCTCGGCTCACCGCAACCTCCTCCTCCTGGGTTCAGGCAATTCTCCTGCCTCAGCCTCCTGAGTAGCTGGGATTACAGGCACGCGCCACCATGCCCAGCTAATTTTTTTTTTGTAGTTTTAGTAGAGACGGGGTTTCACCATGTTGACCAGGATGGTCTTGATCTCTTGACCTCGTGATCCACCCACCTTGGCCTCCCAAAGTGCTGGGATTACAGGCTTGAGCCACCGCGCCCGGCCCAAGCTGAAGCTTTCATTAGCAGCTTACGCTGAGGACTAGCCACACAACTGACATTCCCTGTGTGTTTCCCTGGGTCTGCCTAATGTGTGCCCTGTGGAGTGATCAGCACCAAGAAAGCAGCAAGAAGTTCAAGTCCCAGCCTTGCCATGGCCTCAGGGTGCCCTCAAGCACAGCAGGCCTCAGTCTTCCCATTTGTAAAATGAGAGAGGTACACAAGATAGACTCGAAGCCTCTTTGCTGCCGGAGCCCGGTGTTCCTTTGAGTGTCTGTGTTCTCAGGCCCACAAAGGTCCTTTGTGTTTCGTAGGTGAACTGCTGTCTAGGAAACCCATTTAACTGTCTGTGTCCTGGGGCACATACATAAGGACTCACGTGGGCCCTATTTGTGTTTGTGCTGGGGGGAGGGGAGACCCTAGAACAATGTTCCCCACCCCACTCCCCTCCTCAATAGGCGGAAGCCACTGGCTTCCTCCTTTTCCTGCCTCCTGCCTCCTGTGTGCCAGCAAGACTGAGGATTGGAGGGAGACAGGAGATGGAAAAAAACAATCCACTGTCCCCAGGTCTGCCCTTACCATAACCCTCCCCCCACCTCAAGTGACTCCAATCCCCAGCCTTGTGGGGGCCAGACTGGGGGGCCTGGAGGCTCAAAGGCAGAATAAATCCTCCCACCCCCTCTTCCCCGTCACCCCTCCCACCCAAGCCACCTCATTTCCTCTTCCTGCCCAGCACCGTCCCACACTGACCAGCACAGGCTGAGCAGTGAGGCCCACAGCATCTGACCCCAGGCCCAGCTCGTCCTGGCTGGCCTGGGTCAGCCCCTGGAGTATGGTCTTTCGGGTGCCCCCTTTCCTGCTCCCCATCCTCTTCTTGGCTTCTTATGTGGGTAAGTCTTCCCTGAGTCCCTCACCCCATTTCTAGGCCCTAAGGCCCTGATTTCCACCTAAGAAACCCTATTATATCATAAAGACAGAAAGTAGAATGGCGGTTGCCATGGGCAGTGGGGAGGACGAAATGGGGAGTTTGGTTTAAAAGGTACAGAGTTTCTGTAAGATTTTTACTCTGTTTTACAAGATTAAAAGAGTTATAAAGACGGGGCAGGGTGCGGTGGCTCATACCTATAATCCCAGAACTTTGGGAGGCTGAGATGGGAGGATCACTTGAGGCCAGGAGTTCAAGACCAGACTGGTCAACATAGTGGGACCCCCTTCCATCTCTGTTTTGTTTAACTTTTTTTTCTTTATCAATCGAAAAAAAAAAAAAGAATGGATGGTGGTGATGGTGGGACAACATTAGGAATGTGTTTAATCACACTGGGTTATATGCTGCTTACAAATGGTTCAGATGGTAACATTTATGTTCTATGTATTACACCACAATAAAAAAAATTTGGAAAACAAACCCTATCATCACTGCCATCACACTGATCCACTAGAAAGTGAGATCAAGACCTGGAAAACCCAGGCAAGTGCCAGAAATCACTGCAGCCTGGGATCAGGGGAGGAGTGAGGAGCAGCCACGTGTTGGGTCTGAGGATCCGTGGGGGACAGTTTTCAGGGGGTGTTCCTGGGGTCATTGTGTTGGATTCATTCAATTATTCACTGGACAAACATTTATTGAGTACCAACAACATTCCAGGAGTTGTGCTAAGTGCTGGGCCATTAGTTGAGAGGCTGGCAACCCCCAGGTCTGTACAGAGATTAAAGGCTGCCAGCCTCCTATGGTTGTTATGGGGTTTAAATGAGAAAATGATGCAGAGCCGTTGGCTTAGTGCCCTGCACTTGGTAAGGTTCTAAATAAGTGGCAGCTGATTCCTTCAGTCTGCTG
Organism: Cebus imitator; assembly: GCF_001604975.1. Lineage (NCBI taxonomy): Eukaryota > Metazoa > Chordata > Mammalia > Primates > Cebidae > Cebus > Cebus imitator. Next base: position 2,438,464 of record NW_016107451.1, on the reverse strand, counting down.
GTCCAAAGATTGGAACACAGAGGCTGCCTTTGAGTGGTTCAAGGTCTAGCACAGAACACAGGACAGGGGAAGAGGGCTAAACAGGGACAGACACAGGAGCCCTAGAGGAGCACTGAGGAGGAGTCAGCTTTCACTGTCTCGGGTAGGAGACAAAAAGGGAGTCAGGGAAGATTTCACTAAGAGGGGTGGTCTTCATTCCAGGCAGCCGGAACATAAAAAATGCAAGTCTCAGAGGCATGGAGGTGCATGGGTGAGAAGGGGCCTGTTGGGAACACAGGGAGGGACAGCGTGGAAGCAGCACAGGGCTCAGGAGCATGGACATGATCCTGAGGGCAATAGGGAGCCATGGGAGGTCACAGGCAAAAAAAGACACAAGGTCAGATTTGGTCTTAGATCACTGCCGAGGACGAGTTGCAGAAAGTGGGTGTGGCTGTTGGTATGGTCCACATACCAACAGTGAGTAAGGATGAGGGCCAAACAAAGGCAGGCTTGTGGGGTGGGGATGAAGTCAAGAAGCGTTCAGGAAACGATGTGCAGAATCCTGTGACTGATGGGGCAGCCAGCACAATGCTCAGAGGTGTGGACTTTAGTATCAGACAACCTGGCCCTGCCAGTTACTAATTATATGACCTTGGGCCAGTTACTTAACTTCTCTGAGCCTCCCTTTCCTGGCTATAAAACAGGGATAACATCCACCTCCCAGAGTGGCTGGGATGGTGAAATGAGACAACACCAGTAAAGTGCCTGGTGCATAACTGGCAGCCAATAAACATTAATTATCATGACAGTGGGAGTTTGTGTCTCAGGTGGCGAGTGCTATCCAGTGAGTCAGGGAGCACCGGAGAGGAGCAGGTTTGGCAAAAGCTGATGGAAATGCAGGTCCAAGCTGAAAGACTGTTCCTGAGTTATTGACTCAGAGGTGATGGTTAAAGCCAAGGGAGTGGATGAGCATGCTCCAGGAAGCCAGTAGAATTAATGACCATGACCCTCCTCTGTAAATGGAAAGAATATGCACTTCGCTGGTTGTGAGGATCAGTGGAAAATGGGGTCTTGGTATGTGGTAGGTAAATGCCAGCTTCATCTGCTCATGGTAGCCTTTCAAACAATATTAACTGATAAGCTAGGTGGCATTTATACTAGTTAACTGCTTGACAGTCAGCTGGCAGAGACAGAGAAGGAAGGGCTGGCGGAGGGCTGCCGAGTCCTCAAGCTGAGGCGGGCTCGCAGGCTCTCCACCGTCCAGCCTGGACTCTGACTCCACCTGGTCTCTCCTGCCTCAGCCTTACATCTTGTGCTTCAGCCACACAAGCATGGACAACCCCCTCCACCTGCCATAATATTGCCACTGCAGGCCTTTGCCCAGGCTGTTCCCTCTGTCTAGGATGCCCTCTCCCTGTCCCTGACTTCTCCCCTCCCCATTGCCCATGCCAGTGTGTCCTGCTCCAACTTCACCTCCCAGGAAGCATCTCTTCATCTTCCTGCACCCCCCTACCCAGGCTGGATCAGGGGCCCTTCTCGGTGCTCAAAAGCACAGCACCCTACATTTAGCAGCTGTGTCCATACCTGTTCCCCCAACTAGGGCATGAGCTCTTTGGAAAGCAAACAAAGACAAAGACCCACCTTGTGTCTGTGTCTGTCTGAGCCCCAGGCCTGCCCTGGCACTGCACTTCCTGGATCTGGGCTCTGCCCAAAGCTTAGCTCCATTTCTCTTTGTTTTTCTTTTTTCTGGAGAACAGGGTCTTGCTATATTGCCCAGGCTCGTCTCAAACTCCTGTTCTCAAGCGATCCACCCGCCTCTGCCTCCTTAAGTGCTGGGATTCCAGGCGTGAGCCACCGCACCTGGCCTTAGCTCCATTTCTGCGCCACATCCTTCTGGCTGCAAAACTCAGCCTCTCCCATCTCAAATCCCAGCCCACCAGACCTTTCTAGATCTCCATTAGTGACAAAGGGGGGACCCATGGGACACTTCTGTTCTGGCTGGCTCTCCTGGCCTGCACTCTCGTGGTGGGGGCAGGGAGAAGTGGCTCACAGCGACCTTCGCAGGGCAGTTTCAGAGACGAGTGGGGAAACGTGACTGATAGAAAATAAAGGAAACGGAGACAGGGAGCACAGATCATTCTTTCTGAAAGCTGGGGCGAAAGGGAAGCCATCTGGCAGGAGAAGGGAGGGAACACAGCCAGAGAAGGATTTGTGGTTTTGTTTTTCTTCTTTTAGAATGAGGAGACTTGAGGGAAAAAGGCCAGTGCGCAAGGAAGGGAAAGGAGGGGGATGGGAATGCCTGATAAAGCGAAGCGCCTGTGGGGTCTGAGGGCCCGGGCAGGGGAAGGAAGAGGGGGGAAGGTAGGAGACCCTCTTCAGAGTGGACAGTGGATTCGTAAGACCAGAGGGCTGGGGCTCTGGGGCACCAGGGTTGGCTGGGACTACACTTGATCTTAGCCAAAAGGCCGAGAAGCGATGGCTGGGACTACAATAGAGTCACTGGTGTCCTGGCCCCAGGCGCGGCGGTGGACCTGACGCTGCTGGCCAACGTGAGACTCACGGACCCCCAGCGCTTCTTCCTGACCTGCGTGTCGGGGGAGGCCGGGGCGGAGAGGGGCTCAGAGGCCTGGGGGCCGCCCCTGCTGCTTGAGAAGGACGACCGCATCGTGCGCGCCCCGCCCGGGCCCCCCCTGCGCCTGGTGCGCAACGGTTCGCACCAGGTCACCATGCGCGGCTTCTCTAGGCCCGCAGACCTCGTGGGCGTCTTCTCCTGCGTGGGCGGTGCCGGGGCTCGGCGCTCGCGCGTCATCTACGTGCACAACAGCTTTGGAGGTGAGTCTGGGGAGCAGGGCGGGTGGAGAATGGCGCAGGGGAAACCAGGCTGCTGACCCACCCTCCACCCCACAGCCCACCTGCTTCCAGACAAGGTCACGCACACTGTGAACAAAGGCGACACGGCTGTACTTTCTGCACGTATACACAAGCACAAGCAGACAGACGTGATCTGGAAGAGCAACGGTGAGAGGGACATTTGAACTGTTGGGGCAGGTAGACCCATAGTTCTGAGGCTCTTAACACTTTCATCACCCGTGGGGCCCTTGGCTTTGGTCCCTGACACACGCGACCTCCAGGGCCCCGCCTCTGTGGTGGACTAGGTCCGGTGGGATGCACCTGAACCCATCTAATCTGGAGCTCTAAGCTGCCCTCCTGCTGTACTCAGAGGCCCAGGAGCCTGTGGTCAGCTGCCCCTTCCCTCTTAGCCCCAAATGAGCATGATGTTACACCCTCATCCTTCACTCTCCCCTGGGAGTTAGCAGGTGCTGTCACATAGCCCACCTGGTGGAGAGCAGCAGCCCCTGAGGAAGAAGAGAACTGGTAACATCATGCCCAGCACAGGCAGGGCAGAGTCTAGCCTCTCCCAAAGACAGTCCAGCCTAGATCTTTGATGTCCAAGACAGCCTCATGCTGAGGCCTGGGTAGATCTGTGGGACCTCAGCCCCAGGCATCCTCCACACTGACCCCTTGGCCATCCTATAGGAGGAAGCCGTTTTTCTATGTGGCCCCACAGATTCCTGCCTCAGTCCTCAGATCCACAACCCCTTGACTGACTCTTGCATCCCTGGGCTCCTGAGGGAGGAAGACCCTTCCCTTTGGCCAAGGGGGCTGCCTCCTGAGCTCTGGACCCCCGGAATTGACAGGAGAGGTGAAGAGGCACAGGCAGACCTGGGTCTCTAGGGTCTCTGTTCAGCCCAGAACAAAGAGGCAAGAAGCAGGCGGGGCAGGGCCTGGGACACTCTTCTAGGAGGGAGAGGCTCAGGGAAGAGACCCCAGAGTAGATGGCACTCGAATTGTGCTCAGAGGAGAAGTGGGAAGACAAAGAAGGCAGACAAAAGAAGGAAGGGCATTCCAGGAGGAGGGACTGAGAAGAGCAAGAGGGTCTGAAACACAAGGGTGTTTCTGGAAGAGAAGCAATCAATTCAGGAATTCAGGAATGTTAGGAGTCAGGCAGGCAGTGAAGAGGGATGGGGCTGGATGAGTTTCTCACTGGGTATGTAGGCATCTGAAGAGTTTCTGAAAAACGCTCATGACTAGAAGCTACTCTCATAGATTTTAGATGTATCCTGCAGCTTGGTATTGGAAAAAAGCAAAAATAACCATAGAAAGCCTGAGACATTGGGCTGGGTATGGTGGCTCACACCTGTAATCCCAGCACTTTGGGGAAAATGATGTCTAAGGAGCTGGATTTTGTCCTGAGGTCACTGGAGAACTAGGAGAGCTTCAGCAGGGGAGTCACAGAGGAGTCTGTTGTGAAAAATCACCCTGGCTGCTGGGTGGAGGAGGGACAAGAAAGGGTGAGACTGGAGGCAGACAGCCTGCTTGTGAGGCCCTGGAGGCCAGGACCAGGGCGGTGGCAGTGGGTGTGGGGAGAAGCAGACTGAATTAGGGGATGAGGAGGAGGTGGACTGAGCACCTCCTTGGTGATTTACCGGGTAGTTGGTGGAGCATGAAGAAGAGGGTGCTTCTGAGCTTTCTGGCTTGGGTGTAGGCATGGGGCCCATTGATGCAACCCAGGCAGAGGTGGGCAGAGAGAGGTGACAACCCTCATGTAGTGCTGAGGCCCCTGACCCATTCATGCCCCCCAGGATCCTACTTCAACACCCTGGACTGGCAAGAGGCCGAGGATGGGCGGTTCCTGCTGCCATTCCCAAACGTGCAGCCACCATCAAGCGGCATCTACAGTGCCACCTACCTGGATGCCAGCCCCCTGGGCAGCGCCTTCTTTCGGCTCATCGTGCGGGGTCAGAAGCAGAGGGCAGAGGTTGTGGGTAGGGTGGGAGGCTGGGAGCCCTATGGGTACTTCTTGTGGGTCCCCTGAAGCCCCTGGGTCTCCAGTCCTCAGCAGCAGTGGTCTGGTGGGTAAGGGTCAGCTGCTGAAGACACCCTTCCTCCAGATTGTGGGGCTGGGCGCTGGGGACCAAGCTGTACCAAGGAGTGCCCAAGCTGCCTACATGGAGGTGTCTGCCATGACCATGATGGTGATTGTGTATGCCCCCCTGGCTTCACTGGCACCCGCTGTGAACAGGGTAAGGAGGAGGGGAGCTTGGACCCTGGCAGGAGAGGATCTCTGACTGGGAGAAGACCGTAGAATTATGTGGATGGAGCTTGGAAGGTGAGGGTGACAGGCAGGTCCTAGGCCCAGGGGCCCACAGAGGCTAATACACCCACACATTCTCTTTCTAGCCTGCAGAGAGGGCCGTTTTGGGCAGAGCTGCCAGGAGCAGTGCCCAGGCATATCAGGTTGCCGGGGCCTCACCTTCTGCCTGCCAGATCCCTATGGCTGCTCTTGTGGGTCTGGCTGGAGAGGAAGCCAGTGCCAGGAAGGTATGCTTAACCCACCCTCATGGTCCCTGACCAAGACAGGTGGCCACAAGCTTGACCCGGACCCTTCACTCTGCCCCTGACTTACCAATCCCCCCCGGTCACCTGACCAGGCCCTCTACCCTCACCCTGTTGTATAACCTGCGCCTCATCTGTGCCCTCATTGCCTGCTGCCCCGTGCCTCTCTAATCATACCTCCTCTATTCCCAGCCTGTGCCCCTGGTCATTTTGGGGCAGACTGCCGACTCCAGTGCCAGTGTCAGAATGGTGGGACTTGTGACCGGTTCAGTGGCTGTGTCTGCCCCTCTGGGTGGCATGGAATGCACTGTGAGAAGTCAGGTATAAGCACAGTAGATGACCTCCGAGACCCCCCAAGATAAATTGGCCTTTACCAAACACATCTCCCTGGTGGAAGAGACGGTCCCTCCTTTCCCTGCAAGGCTCCAAGTCCTGCCCTCAGGGAGCTCAGGGTCTGGCAGGCAGGGAGCTCTGGCAGGGAGTCAGTCTGGTAGGGAGGCAGTCCAGCAGGGAGCTCACTGTCAGCCAGCCATACTGGAAAGGGCAGCAGCCCAGAGAGTGTGGGAGCGCAGAGGATGCCCCTGGGCAGTCTCAGCGGGGCAGAGAAGGGTCTGGAAGCAGGTGTGATCTGAGATGGGATATAAAGGACAAGAAAGAGATGGCTAAGGAAAAAACAAGAGCAAAGACTCAGGGGTTGGGAACTCAGGCTTGGGTGCCAGGACAGTGAAGTAGGGGGGTGGGGAAGTGGTCAGAAGAGGTCGAATCATGCATTTGAATGAAGGCCAGAGTCTGCATTTCCTGTAATGGGGCAAGAGGGAATTGTTGAGGAGGAACAAGGGGGTCAGATCTGTGTTGCAGAAAACGACACTGCTTTCTGGCTGGGGAGCGGGAGCAGGAGGCCCTGGAGGAGTCTGTACCCGGGGACCAGGAATGATGAGGCCTGGGCTAGTGTGCTGGCCGCGAGGATGGTGAGGGGCCTGCGGGCGGGTATTAGAGGCTATCAGGAAGTGGGGAGGTGGTTAGGAAGTAGACTCTGCAGCTGATGGGATGTGGGGCTGGGACGCTGGAGGAGTCATGCAGGCCTTTGCTGGTTTTCAGGCTGGAGGGACTGGGCATCCAATCCAATGAGGGGCATGTCTGCCCCTGTGGGAGCTCCAGGATGAGTGTCCTCTCTCCCCAGACCGGATCCCCCAGATCCTCAGCATGGCCTCAGAACTGGAGTTCAACTTAAAGACGATGCCCCGGATCAACTGTGCAGCTGCAGGGAACTCCTTCCCAGTGCGGGGCAGCATAGAGCTACGCAAGCCAGATGGCACTGTGCTCCTGGTCAGCCCCAATCACCCCAACCCACCAGCCTCACCGGCCGCCTGCTTCCTTAGCTGATCCCTAAGACCACTAGCCCCTCAGAACTTTCTGCAGAGTCCACCCATTGGCCTGACCATTGCTCAAATGAGGTCAGGCTGATTGGTGAGGGGCTGCCGCTGGGCCTCTGTCCTGCTATCAGTCCAGACGGACACCTGGGTGCCTGCCACAGGGGTGCTCATTGCCTGTGACCTGTCCCATTTCCCCATCTCTTTTAGTCCACCAAGGCCATTGTGGAGCCAGATAAGACCACAGCTGAGTTCGAGGTGCCCCGCTTGGCTCTTGAAGACAGTGGGTTCTGGGAGTGCCGTGTGTCCACATCTGGTGGCCAAGACAGCCGGCGCTTCAAGGTCAATGTCAAAGGTCAGTGATGTCCTAGGTCCACGGGGGATGGACAGTGAGCAGAGTAGGCTCTAGCTGATCCTGCTTAGGCTGGAGATCCTAGCAGGAAGGACAAGGGCATCTGAAGTCATAGCCTAGCACCAGAGGAAAATGGGTTGTGGTCAACCAGAGGTCCAGGCTGGGCAGTGTCAAAGCAGGAGTACAGCTTAGACCCATCTGGAAAGGACATCCTGTGCCCCAGAAACTGGGGACACTCTCCAGTCCCACTTTTCCTCCTGCCCAGCCATGCTGCCCTCCACCGACCACCACACACACACAAATGTACCTTTAACTCTGTTCTGGGATGCCGCCTCCTGTCTCTGAGTCACCCCACAGACAGTGCTAGCACAGGGAGCACATGGGGCTGTGGACCTCAGAGGGTGACCAGCTTGGCTTCCTAGAAGTGGTGCATGCCTAGGAGTCTGCCAGGTAAATAAGGAGGGACTGCCAGTGCCCAAGATTGTTCGGACCAGAGCACCCCATCCTGGTCTAGGGCTCCCTTCGCCTTCTCCAGCTTCTCCAGCATCATAAGCCTTATAACCATTCACATCCCCGCCACCCTGACCCTGCTGTCCCTCTGCTTCTGTCCCCCTGTTCCTGTCCCCCTGCTACCCCACGTAAGCCCCTCTCTCACCTTCTGCTTTCTTGTTGCCATACTCTACCTCCCAGGTCCTCACCATCTCCCCATCCTGTGACGGTGCGTCCCTCTCTGCCACCATGCCCCACCTTCTGCCTTTCTCTTCTCACTCTGCCCAGGCTTTGGAGCCAGACAACCTGGGCTTGAATCCTCTCTCCACAAATCCCTTGCCCCATCACCTTAAGCAAAGTACTTAACCTCTCTTACTTTCTCTCTCTGTGAAATGCGGATATGAGCACTTGATGGAGTTGTTACGAAGATTCAATTTGGTGATGCACTTAAGCATTTAGCACAGGGCCCGATACAGGGTGTGTGCTCACTATTTGTCAATAATTACTGTTCTTATTGTTTAAAATGTCACCTAGTCCCAAGATTCTGATTGTCCTGTGGCAGCTCTGACATATGATTTGCGGCCAGCACCCCTCTTCTGACTCCAGATAATGCTCTGGACTCCAGATAATGATTTGGTGGCACCTCCGTCAACTGGGGCATCTTCTCTGGAAGTCTGGTTTTGACGTTGGTGTGGAAAGTCACCACTGTATGATTCAGAGGCCCATTTTCTATCCAGCCACTTTTTGGACATCTAATGCCCTGCACGAGCCAAAGGCACCGAGGGCTTCTCCACACCCAACCTTCATCTGCCCCACATCAGCACCGCCTCCTGCCATGCTCATTGCTGCCCACACTCCCTCAGCTTTCCTTCCTTTCCTCTCAAAAAGTCAATCTGGCAAACGTTTGGAAGAGGCAAGGGAACCTGTTAGAAGCACTAATGCAATAATCTGGAGAGAAAAGTTGAGGCCAGAATAGGAGCAGCGACCATGGGGTGAGGAAGCAGGGCAGGAAGACCAGGGCTGTTGGAGTAGAATGGACAGATGGGAGGCAGCCTGCTCACACAGATCTGGTTCAGCACATGGCTGTATCTCCTCCTAGTTGTGTGTCTTTAGGCAAGTTATTCGGTGCCTCTGAGTCTCAGTGTTTTCATAATGCAGGGTAATGAGCCCTGACAAAAAGGCAGTGGTGGAACTAGAGGTCATGCCTATGAAGCATATGGTGGGG
>NW_016107451.1:2417912-2429263 GCF_001604975.1 Cebus imitator | reverse complement strand
TTTTAAGTTAAGAAAGTGGTGAATGAGGGCAGGTGCAGAGAGCAGGATAATGCCCAGGCTGTCTCCCTGCCCTGGATTTCAGATCCTTCTGTCTATCCCCACACTGCGTGGGAGGAGTGCTCACCCCCAAACCAGGTCTGGCCATGTCACTTCCTCAGATCCTTCTGTCTATCCCCACACTGCATGGGAGGAGTGCTCACCCCCAAACCAGGTCTGGCCATGTCACTTCCTCACTTACCATCTTTTGGGACACTTTCATGTCTTTATTATTGAATCCCTGTGCCCCAAGCTACCCAGGGGCCAGAACTCTGTCCTCCCTGGGCCCTGGCCATCTGTTGAACTTGGTGTCCTCCAAGCCCAGAGGGTCCCCAGCTCAAAACAAAGATGCGGAGGTGGATGGATAGGCTCTGTGCCCATGCCTTACCCAGAGTCTCCTGGCAGTGCCCCCGGTGCCCCTGGCTGCACCTCGGCTCCTGGCCAAGCAGAGCCGCCAGCTCATGGTCTCCCCGCTGGTCTCATTCTCTGGGGATGGACCCATCTCCTCTGTCCGCCTGCACTACCGGCCCCAGGACAGCACCATGGCCTGGTCGGCCATTGTGGGTGAGTGTGGGGAAAGCAAGGGCAGGAGAGAGCCGGGGAAGGACAGGGGTGTTGAGTAATAGTGAAGCGACACAGTGAGCAGGAGAGGGAGGGCAAATGGTGCAAGGGGGCTCAAGGGATCATGGCAGCTTCTAGAAGAGGTAGGGGCTGAATGATATATACCACACCCTCCATTCCTAGTGGATCCCAGTGAGAATGTAACGTTAATGAACCTGAGGCCAAAGACAACATACAGTGTCCGTGTGCAGCTGAGCCGGCCGGGGGAAGGGGGAGAGGGGGCCTGGGGGCCTCCCGCCCTCATGACCACAGACTGTCCTGGTGAGAGGCCAAGAGTCATCCCTTCCTGTCCCCCAAGGGGTTACTGTCCTTTCCACCCCAGGGACCCCTGCCTTTCCAATTGGAGGTTATCCTTCCTTGTGTTCTGGGGATCACTGTCCTGTCCAGCCCCAAGTACCTACTGAACAGTTCTGACCCCTGACCTCTGGCCCCAGAGCCCTTGTTGCAGCCGTGGCTGGAGGGCTGGCATGTGGAAGGCCCTGACCGGCTGCGAGTGAGCTGGTCCTTGCCCTCGGTGCCCAGGCCACTGGTGGGCGATGGTTTCCTGCTGCGCCTATGGGACGGGGCACGGGGGCAGGAGCGGCGGGAGAACGTCTCATCCCCCCAGGCCCGCACCGCCCTCCTGACAGGACTCACGCCTGGCACCCACTACCAGCTGGATGTGCAGCTCTACCACTGCACCCTCCTGGGCCCAGCCTCGCCTCCTGCACACGTGCTTCTGCCCCCCAGTGGTATGCCCAGGGAGTGGGGATAGCTGGGCGGTGATGTGGGACTCAGGGACACATGAGACCCGGGAGACCCAGGAGGCTATAGGAGATTAATGGACATGGAGAGGACACAGGACACACCTAGGGTATCAGGCAGATGTGACCCCAGCAGGGACATGGGACTTGGGGAAGATCCAGGATACCATGAGGACACAGGTCACCAGGAGCATATGGGATCGGGATAGCATGAGGAGGTCAGGACTCATGGCTAGAACCAGGGTCATGGGAGGGCATGAGACTTGGGGAGCACAGGGCATGGGGGGATATGGAGAGGACTTGGGATACAAGAAGAACAAGGAGAAGCAGAAGCTTGTGGGTGAAGGTGGCCTGGGGGGATGGAGAGGAATTCAGCCTGGTGGGGAGGAGGAAGTTGGCAGGGTGGTGGACCCACAGAGCAGGGGGCACAGCTAGAGCAGATGTGTGCAGCCCCACAGTTACATAGCCCGGTCCTGTCTGAGCCTTGCCTTCTCGCCCCCATCTCCCCAGGGCCTCCAGCCCCCCGACACCTCTACGCCGAGGCCCTCTCAGACTCTGAGATTCAGCTGACATGGCAGCACCCGGAGGCTCTGCCTGGGTCAATATCCAAGTACATCGTGGAGGTGCAGGTGGCTGGGGGCACAGGAGATCCGCTGTGGATAGACGTGGACAGGCCCGAGGAGACAAGCACCATTGTCCGTGGCCTCAACGCCAGCACTCGGTACCTCTTCCGGGTACGGGCCAGCATTCAGGGGCTCGGGGACTGGAGCAACACAGTAGAAGAGTCCACCCTGGGCAACGGTGAGAGGGCAAGGCCCACAGGACCCCTGGGCCCTGAGCGGGGAGAGCTCAACGCAGTCTCCCTCCACATCACCCCTCCCGTGGAGCCAGGGTATCCCAGGCCCCTCCCAAAAAACACACAGCCCTGGTCCTGGGGACTCAGCCTTCCCTTCTTATGATCCACTGTCCCAGGGCTGGGAAAATGGTGTCGCCCCTCTGACACCCCTCATCCCTTCCTTCATGTGGCCCAAGTGATTTTCTGACAGTCCTAGCACTGGGATCTTTCACCTCTCCCTCTGTAAACACCATGGTGGCCTCTGGGTTCCCGGACCCAGGTGTCCCCACAATCTGCCCCTCTCACTGTGTCCAGGGCTGCAGGCTGAGGGCCCAGTCCAAGAGAGCCGAGCAGCTGAAGAAGGCCTGGATCAGCAGCTGATCCTGGCGGTGGTGGGCTCCGTGTCTGCCACCTGCCTCACCATCCTGGCTGCCCTTTTAACCCTGGTGTGCATCCGCAGAAGCTGCCTGCATCGGAGACGCACCTTCACCTACCAGTCAGGCTCGGTCAGTGACCCGCCCCTGCCCCCGGGTGCATGCTTGCAGCCTGTGTCTATGTTTCTATCTGTGTACAAGCAAGATCTTGTACACCTTGTGTGTGTGTGCATGTGTTTGTTTTACAGGTGTAAGATTACACTCAACAATGTTCAAGGGTACAAAATATAATTTTCTTTATTTCTCTAAAACTGAACTCAGCTCATGAGCCCATTTATATTAGTGGTGAAATATTGAATATTCCCAATTCAAAAGATTTCCAGGTTTAGGCTCAATCAATTGGAGATATTCCTCTCCCCTCTTTTCCTTCTCCCTAGCAGTGATCTAGGCCTAGATAGCAAGGTGATCCCATGGAGTGGCACTTGGGATTCATGCTGGCCTCTGTCCTTGCAGGCCTTTCTAGACTTGGGAGCCAGCCTCTGTCTGCACACATCTTTGGCTGATGTCCTTAGCCCTGCCGTGGCCACCTGCCAGTAGGCCAGTTATGCTGTGAACTCCTCATCCCAACCTCCATTCTTACAAATTCCAGGGCATCCTTTTGGAGACTTAAGAACTGGGCCAAGCGTGGTGGCTCACACCTGTAATTCCAGCACTTTGAAAGGCTGAGGCAGAAGGATCACCTGAGATGAGCCTGGCCAACATGGTGAAACCCCTTCTCTACTAAAAATACAAAAATTAGCCAGGCGTAGTGGCACACACCTGTAATCCCAGCTACTCAGGAGGCTGAGGCAGGAGAATCACTTGAACCTAGGAGTCAGAGTTTGCAGTGAGCCAAGATGTTGCCACTGCACTGCAGCCTGGGCAATAGAGGAAGACTCTGTCTAAAAAAATAAAAAGAACTGGCCAGGTGCGGTGGCTTACGCCTGTAATCCCAGCACTTTAGGAAGCTGAGGCGGGTGGATCACCTGAGCTCAGGAATTCGAGACCAGCCTGGCCAACATGGTGAAACCCCATCTCTACTAAAAATTAAAAAATTAACCAGACATGGTGGCACACGCCTGTAATCCCAACTACTTGGGAGGCTGAGGCAGGCGAATTGCTTGAACCTGGGAGGTGGAGGTTGCAGTGAGCCAAGATCACGCCACTGCACTCCAGCCTGGGTGACAGAGCAAGACTCCATCTCAAAAAAAATAAATAAATAAAACAAAAAGAACTAAAGAACTGTAGGGGCTTCCTTATACCTTGTGATGGAGGCATATTCTGTAGCCTTCAGACCCACTGCCATAATCCCTTACCCCTTAGACAACTGTTTCTACCACTCTGAACTGTGCCTGTAACCTCACCTATCGCTCCTGGATTCCCTGTAATCCTGCTTGAGTTTTCTGTCCACCCACACCCTTCCGTCCCTCAGGCCCCCGCCTAGAGGTGGGGTGTGGGAGGAGACCTATTACTTCATCCTGTCACCTCCTTCCTTCTAACCTACCCCCCGCAGGTCCTGTCTCCTTTGAAGGCTTCCTCACTGTCATCACTTAGGATCTGAACTCTGTCCTTGGCCTTCCAGGCCTGGATTCTTGATGCTTACAGCTAAGCTTTGGCATTTCAAAAATAATAATAAAACAAAAAAGAAAACCCTCTTCTCTCTCAAGGGCTGACCCTTGTAATAGAAAGCCTAGTGTCTCTGCTGTGCCTAAAAAAAACCATTCAGAGGCCAGGCACGGTGGCTCATGCCTGTAATCCCAGCGCTTTGGGGGCCAAGGCAGGTGGATCACAAGGTCAGGAGTTCAAGACCAGCCTGGCCAAGATGGTGAAACTCCATCTCTACTAAAGCTACAAAAATTAGCCAGGCACAGTGGCAGGCATCTGTAATCTCAGCTACTCGGGAGGCTGAGGCAGGAGAATCACTTGAACCCGGGTGGCAGAGGTTGCAGTGAGCTGAGATGCGCCACTGCCCTCCAGCTTGGATGACAGAGTGAGACTCTATCTCAAAAAAAAAAAAAAAAAAAGAAAATCCATTCAGAGATGAATTGGCTTCTTTGTTACAGGCTGTGTTGGCCCTGCCTCTGAGGTCAGTGCATACAGAAAGCCCTCACTGCTGTGGTGGGGGAGGGTAATGAGTACAGATGTTGAGGGCAGGAGGTGGGCAAGCAGTCATTAACATACATGGTATCATACTATATATCAAGATATATACCCCCAGCCTGGGCAACATGGCAAAACCCCATCTCTACAATAAAAGTAAATACAAAAATTAGACAGGCATGGAGGTGTGCACCTGTGGGCCCAGCTACTCAGGAGGCTGAGGTGAGAGGATCGCTTGAGCCCAAAAGCTTGAGGCTGCAGTGAGCTGAGATCATGCCATTGCACTTCCACCTGGGCAACAGAGCAAAACCCTGTCTCAAAAAAAGATTAAAAAAAGACATATCCCTGCTACCTGTGCCTGCATATGGATAGGAAATGTATGTGCCCCATGTATGAGTGCACATATGCATCCTTTGTTGGTGCCCCCATGTGTGTCTGTCCCAAATGCATGTGTCCCTATGCCTGTGCATCTTCAGGCCAGCATGTGTATATGAACCTATACACACATGCACCTACATATGGTGCTGCCGAAGAACATCATGTGCATTTGGTATGTGCCTTTGGTAAGCACCAAATCAATGCTTCATGCAAATCCCTGTGCCTCACGTCTTCAGCCTTTGCCTATCAAACTGGGCTCCAGTGCACTTAGGAAGACCCACCAGAAGGTCTGTCTTTTTTTTTTTTAAGACGGGGTTTCACCATGTTGGTCAGGCTGGTCTTGAACTCCCAACCTCAGGTGATCCGCCTGCCTTGGCCTCCAAAGTGCTTGGATTACAGGCGTGAGCCACCACGCCCGGCCTAGAAGGTCTGTCTTAACCCTTCTTCCAGTTCTCATATTGGCAGCTCCCTTGGTCCTGTTCACTTATTGCCTTTTCCTGCCATCAGCCCTGCCCATTTGGCCTCCTTCTACTCAGGGAACTAGACATTCCTCTTTATTATGGTCTTGCTGCATTCAGGTCCTGGCCTGCTTTTAGAGCTATGGAGAGACACCAAGTGTGTGGACAGGGTAATCTCTGCTTCTGCTACTGTGGAGAAGAAAACCCCTCCACTAGCTCCCAGTAGCTCAGGGATAAGCATGTAGTAGGTGCTCGATAAATGTACCCTGGCCAACCGCCCAAGGCTGGAATCCTCTCAAGAGCCTTCCTGGTAACACCCCCACACCCCCAAAAAAAGCCTAGTTGTGGGATTAGCGCAATCATAGGAAGCTCATTTCAATCCTTTTCTGTTTTAAATGTTAGAAATATCCTCCTTCCATTGACTCACATTGTGGCTTCTAGCAGCTTTACCGACAAGCCTTGGTTCTGCCTTCCAGAGCCCTGCACATCAGATCCCCCAGCTGCAGCCTCTGCATTTCTCTCCTTGGACATCTGTCCACTCAGCAGCCTACCTGTGGCTGTTACCTATGATTCTGTCTCAGTTATGTCCTCTGTCTGCCTGTCTGTCCCTGGCCGACCACCAGGGTGCCCTCTCTCTCTGGGTCTCTGCCCACTTGTCTGACACGGGAACCTCTTCGAGTGCCTGTCTGTGCCTCCTTCTGCCCCGTTGACACTTGTGTGGACTGTCTACCCTCTTGTCCCATCCTGTGAAGGGTGAGGAGACCATCCTGCAGTTCAGCTCAGGGACCTTGACACTGACCCGGCGGCCAAAACCGCAGCCTGAGCCCCTGAGCTACCCAGTGCTGGAGTGGGAGGACATCACTTTTGAGGACCTCATCGGGGAGGGGAACTTCGGCCAGGTCATCCGGGCCATGATCAAGAAGGACGGGCTAAAGATGAATGCAGCCATCAAGATGCTGAAAGGTCCACTGGGGTGACCCCTGGCCCAGCCCTGATGCTCTCCTTTGTCCCACACATCCCAGGCCCCACCTGGCTTCCTCCAGCAATTGACCCAGCCCTTGCCAGCCCTTTCTCCAAAAGTAATACTGGATTCTTTACACAGAGTATGCCTCTGAAAATGACCATCGTGACTTTGCGGGAGAACTGGAAGTTCTGTGCAAATTGGGGCATCACCCCAACATCATCAACCTCTTGGGGGCCTGTAAGAACCGAGGTGAGCCCCCAGTCCATCACCTACCCCTTCTTCCAAACCCCCATCCTCAGCCATCACCTCCACAACATGAGTAGCTTGCTGGGGGCTGCCAGTGACCTGTGCATCACCCTTGATCCTCTCATCCCTGTCTGTTACCATCGGGTGCCTGCTCCCACCCCCAGTTGCCTGTGTCTCAATCACCACGGTCGGTCTGTTTACCTCCCAGGTTATTTGTATATCGCTATTGAATACGCCCCCTACGGGAACCTGCTAGATTTTCTGCGGAAGAGCCGGGTCCTGGAGACGGACCCAGCTTTTGCTCGAGAGCATGGGACAGCCTCGACCCTCAGCTCCCGGCAGCTGCTGCGTTTCGCCAGTGATGCAGCCAATGGCATGCAGTACCTGAGTGAGAAGCAGGTGTGTGTGAATTGGGGTGGGTGGAGGGCAGAGGGGAAGCCACTGGGCCAGCCTCAGGGGAAGAAGTCAGCCAGCCCTGATGGGATGTGGGTACTGAGGTTCCTGGCCCAGGTAGGTGGGTGGATGCAAGCACAGCGAGGAGGAAGCAAGGCCAAGGGGCAGGTCTGGAGGAGGCGGGGACTTCCAGTGTGGAGGGTGCAGGTGTTGAGTGAGCAGGTGTAGATGCTAGCCTGGAACTCAGGAGAGAGGCCCAGGCTGGAGGCAGCATCTGCGTGTGAGCTTTCACCCCCACAGATGGTGCCTCATGGCGATGGGTCTAGTGTGATCCACTGGAGAGGGGGAAGGGCAGAGATCTGAGCTCAAGTCAGCTCAGGACTGAATGAAAAGACAGGGGGATGACCATCCAGGGGAATGCGAGACCAAGGGAAGGCATTTTATCTGGTTTTTTTTTTTTTTTTTTTTTTTTTTTTTTTTTGAGACTGAGTCTCACTCTTTTGCCCAGGCTAGAGCACAGTGGCTCATCTTGGCTCACTGCAACCTCTGCCTCCCAGGTTCAAGCAGTTCTCCTGCCTCAGCCTCCGTAGCAGCTGGGATTACAGGCATCACCACCACACCCAGCCAATTTTTGTATTTTTAGTAGAGATGGGGTTTCACTATGCTGGCCAGACTGGTCTCGAACTCCTGACCTCGAGTGATCCACCTGCCTCAGCCTCCCAAAGTACTGGGATTACAGGGATGAGCCACTGCACCCAGCCGGCATTTTAAAGATAGTTAAGTTTTAAGTATTTTTGAAGGCAGAGGGGCAGGGGAAATGGCTAGTGCAGAGGGAGGGGCTGGTGGAGAGAGGTCTCTGAGGAAGCTGGAGGGCTAAGGGAGACAAACTGGAACCCAGGGGAAATGAGGAGGGAGGGAGAGAAGCATGGAAAGAGGAGAAGGTACAGTGTGGCTACCACTGTCTCAGGAAAAGGGATCCAGCCTGAACTTGGCCACGGCCCAGGAAGGAGCAGGTGAGAGCCAACACTGATCTTTCTCAGATATGAGTCAGCTGACAAGATTGCAGCCAGGGGCTGCCAGGGGTACTGAAGGCAACGAGGGTGCCCTTACTGGCTTGACTGTCCTGGGCTCCCTCATCCCCAGTCTCTCCTGATTTCTGACCCTGCCTGCAGTTCATCCACAGGGACCTGGCTGCCCGGAATGTGCTGGTCGGAGAGAACCTGGCATCCAAGATTGCAGACTTCGGCCTTTCTCGGGGAGAGGAGGTTTATGTGAAGAAGACGATGGTGAGTCTCATTCAACCCTCACCGTCAGGGCTTGTGCCTGGCCCTGCCCGCTAGGAGCCTCAAACAGGCCTTTCCTCCACACTCAGCCCCTCAAACCCATTCTCTCCTAGGGGCGTCTCCCCGTGCGCTGGATGGCCATTGAGTCTCTGAACTACAGCGTCTATACCACTAAGAGTGATGTGTGAGTGTGGGGTGGGAGGGCATAGGATGGCTTGGCCCCCAAGAATCACACAGGCCTAACCTAGACACATCTCAGAAATGTCGTGGGTAGTCTAAGGCATGACCTGGGCTGTGTTCCAGGGGTGACACAGGTGTCCTGGGTATAGTAAAGTACCCAGTCAAGGTAGGGCTAGCTGGAAGAAGTCTCAGGTATTTCAGGGGTAAAGGTAGTTTAGGATTATGTTTGTGTAAGTGATGGGGGGATGCCTAGGAGAAGTTTGGGAATGCTGGTAGATGCTTCCTGCCATAGGTGGAGAGGCCACTCAGGAATTGCTCTCACCTTCCTCCCTGAAGGGCAAGGTTATGCCCACCTGAGGATCTTACCAGAGCATGACCCCCCAAGACTCCCTCTCTGTGCCCCTCCCCTGCAGACAGCCCTCTTGGCACACTCCTCCTATCTCTCCAGGGATGTCTGTCTTGGTCTGAACCGACCCCCTGCCCCAAGCCCTCTGGCCTGGCCTGCATGGCTCACTGTTTACCACACTGATCGCCCCTCTGACCACTACATGCCTACTTCCTGCTTCTGCCCCAACACTCTCTAGATTCCCTCCACCCCCGTGAACTCTCTCCTCTGGTCTCAGGCCTGATGCACACTACACAGAGGCGGTTACAGTGTGAGGTGCAGTCAAGAGGAAGAGCTTTGGAGCCAGATTGCCTGGGTTTGAACGCTTGCTCTGCCACTAAACAGCTGTATGGCCTTGGGCAAGCCAGCTGACTTTTCAGTGCCTCAGTGTCTCCATCTGTAAAATGGCAAGAATAATAAAACGTATCATAGGGTTGGTGTGACGGTTACATGAATTAACATATATGTTAAATGATCAGTGCCTCCACCACAGTAAGTGCTCAATAAACATGTTAGCTCGGCTGGCTATGGTGGCCCATCTGTGTAATCCCAGTACTTTGGGAGGCTGGGCAGGCAAATCACTGGAGACCAGGAGTTTGAGACCAGCCTGGGCAACACGGCAAGACCCTATCTCTACTAAAAATACAAAACATTAGCTAAGCATGGTGGCACACACGTAGGCAGGAGGACCACCTGATCCCAGAGGATCAAGGCTGCAGTAAGCCACTGCACTCCAGCCTGGGTGACAGAGTGAGACCCTGTCTCAAAAAAAAAAAAAAAAAGTTAGCTCTAATTGAGTTGAGCCCGGGGATGGGGGCAGTATGAAGGAGCTTCATTGGGGCAGAGACAACAGCTGGCCAAGGCCAGATTCTTAAAGAATAGACGCATGCAGGGCTGGGAAGGGCTGCACATCTTGGGGAGCTAGAAGCTAAACTGCTAGGGGCCAGGGCCTAGAAGACAACCAAGTACATCCTTCTTATTTCAGCTGGTCCTTTGGGGTCCTCCTCTGGGAGATCGTGAGCCTTGGTGAGTCCCTGACCCCCATTTCCCAGAGTGCCCCACCTTACCCCATGTGGAGCCCCGGACTGAGAGCACTTTGTCCCCTCCTGCAGGAGGTACACCCTACTGTGGGATGACCTGTGCCGAGCTCTATGAAAAGCTGCCCCAGGGCTACCGCATGGAGCAGCCTCGAAACTGTGACGATGAAGTGTGAGTCACTGCATCCTTGTGCTCCATGACCCTATCTCTGTGATGAGTGACCTCAGCTTTGATCCCTGTGAGCCCATCACCCCAGCTGACCTGACCCCTTATCTAAGCAATGCCGCCCTCACAGGTACGAGCTGATGCGTCAGTGCTGGCGGGACCGTCCCTATGAGCGACCCCCCTTTGCCCAGATTGCCCTGCAGCTGGGCCGCATGCTGGAAGCCAGGAAGGTGAGAAGACTGGGGCTGAGGTGACAGGGTGGGCTCACAGAGTGCTCAAGAGGACCCTCTGAGAGGGCCTGTCCCAACCACCCTGCCTGCCCAAACTCCCTCAGTGGGGGCCGTCACTACCTAGGCCGGGCCCCAGGATGCAGCCTGCCTTTCCAGCCTTCACTGGGTTAGGCACCAGGCCCTTCCAAAACTCTTCCAAGGCCACTGCTTAGCCCCAACAGCAAATCCCTCCCTCTGCTGAGGCCATCAGCCCATTCTTATCTGGGACACCTCTCCCTACCTGCCAGAGCCAGAGCAGAGTACATGAATGGTCACTAACCAGATGGATGAATAGGTGAATGAGTGATACAGTTAACTGTATGAAAGTATGAATGAATGAATGAATGCATGCATGAATGCATGAATGAATGGAATTAGTGGATAGATGACACAATAATCATATGATTATGTAATTCAATAACTGAATCTACTAACCATTTGAATAAGTGAATTATCAAATAAATATAATGAAAAATATATCCAAATTAGTAAATATATGAAGAGTTCTTCAAGTAAATTAATGATTAAATATCTTAAGAATGAAGGAATGATCAAATAACCATATAAATGGGTGAGTCATCTAAAATGGCTTTTGAACAGATATAGTTAATAAATGAATGAATGGGCCGGGTGCGGTGGCTCAAGCCTGTAATCCCAGCACTTTGGGAGGCCGAGGCGAGTGGATCACGAGGTCAAGAGATCAAGACCATCCTGGTCAACATGGTGAAACCCCGTCTCTACTAAAAATATAAAAAATTAGCTGGGCATGGTGGTGCGTGCCTGTAATCCCAGCTACTCAGGAGGCTGAGGCAGGAGATTTGCCTGAACCCAGGAGGCGGAGGTT
>NW_016107451.1:2414704-2417808 GCF_001604975.1 Cebus imitator | reverse complement strand
AAAAAAATGAATGAATGAATGCATAACCCAAGAATTCATTGAAAGAGTACATGTAAAAACCCTCTTTAATAATGGCATTGGGAGCCTCTCACCTGAGGCCCCCAGCTGTGGCCTGATGCCTTCACTGCCCTAGGCTGGTAAAGGCCACTCTTGGCCATGGGGTCATCTTGAGTCTCCAGAACAAATCCATGGCAATTCAAATACCCCAACCACATGGAAGTCAAGGTGCCTGAGTCCAGACGCACTCCCATTTCTGGCCCCTACTAAAGCTTGCTCTGCCCCCAGGCCTATGTGAACATGTCGCTGTTTGAGAACTTCACTTACGCGGGTATTGATGCCACAGCTGAGGAGGCCTGAGATGCCATCCAGCCAGAACCTGGCTCTGCTGGCCGGAGCAAACTCAGCTGTCTAACCTGTGACCAGACTGATCCTTACAGCCTCTGACTTAAGCTGCCTCAAGGAATTTTTTTAACTTAAGGGAGAAAAGAAGGGATCTGGGGATGGGGTGGGCTTAGGGGAACTGGGTCCCCATGCTTTGCAGGTGTCTCATCACTATCCTTCCTTCTAGTTCAGCTACCCCACAGGTGTGCTTCCCATCCCACTGCTCCCCCAGCACAAAACCCCACTCCAGCTCCTTGGTTAAGCCAGCATTCACACCACTAACATGCCCTATTCTTCAGCTACTCCTGCTCCCTGCCTGCCATTCAGAAAAAAATAAATGTTCTAATAAGCTCCATTCAATGTCTACCTTTTACTGCTGGTCAATCTCGGGTAAGGGGTGTAGTTAAACCCAAGAGAGAGAAATTGGGCTTTTCAGGAAAAGAAACACTGTCTGAGGCCTCAGCCGTCTGTTGAGTTTGCCTGTCCAGGATGGGAGGTGCTCTGGAAGACCCATTTTACACATATACCACCAGCCCCCACCTCTGTCCTGAACAGAAGGCCAGTTTTCCCCTGGTTTCTTCCCTGCTCTCCAGCTTCCATCAGTAACATGTCTCCTTGTATCTCTAGGCAGCAGCCAGCCTAGGATTCTTTGCTCCATCCAAACAGTCCATAGCAAGATCAGCTATAGCCCAGCCTCAACTCTGCCTGGCACACCTCAGCACCAGACAGATCCTGGCTTGTCTAGAGTTTCCTTATGGTCCTTCCCCTTTTCCTTATGCCTCCGGGCAGCCTTCCCTGGCTTGGTAGCCACTTCAGTGCCCAGTGTGTGAGCCCAAAAGGAGGAGGGCAGAGGTCACTCCCAACTTCAGCCAGCCATGGTAGGATTCCTTTGCTGTCTTCAGGGTCTCACAATGCTCTGGGAGGTGCTTCTCTCCCAGTCCTGAAAGTGAGTCCCACACTACCCCAGGCTTGCAGCCTCTGGGCTTGCCTACTCTTTGGATTGCTCCTGGCTGGCCTTAGATTTCTCTCCTACTGGTCTTTAAGAAACAAGATTGATTGTGTTTTACACATTTTTTCAGTGAATCAGAAGAAATCAAAGAAGGCATAACATGGTGTGGCACTGTGGTTAAGAGCACAGGTTCTGGGATCACACTGACCTGTGTTCAAGTCTGGTGCATGACCATCTGTGTGGCCTTGGTCAAGTCTCTGAGCTTCAGTTTTCTCCTCTAATAAATGGGGTTAGTAATAGCTACCTCATTGTTGTTCACGTTAAATGAGACCACACAAGCCCATCTTTCACAGCAGTGAGCCTGGGCTGCAGTAAGTACTCAGTGTAAGCTGATATCATTATATGCAAATGCAGGAAGCTGCAGGGGAGTAATGGTACACAAGGATGTGTATTTTGAAAATACTTGGATGGTTGGGGGAGGATGAATTTAAGAGGAAGTAATTAATTGAAGTAAATGGGAGGCTATGTAGGATGAGGGAGATGGGAACCGCTAGAATAAAACTTCACGTCAGATCCACATTCACTGCAAGAATATTGCCAGGTCCAGGGTGTGGGGATTAAACCGTTGTCTTTGATGGAGACCAATACATAAACAAGGATGCCTCTGTGAGGTGACAGCTATGTTAACAAGCAATAAAATACAGTGGTGTATGCTCTAAGAGAGTGGGGGAAGCTGGGGAAGGCTTGAACAGGAATTGGAGTCAGGACAGTTTCCCAGAGAAAGTGACATTTTAATCTGAACCATGAAGAGGAAGCAAGGTTTCACCAAAGGAAGAGACCCTGGCACAGGAAACAACACCTGTAATATGTGGCATGTTCAGGAGCTTCAAATAGTTCTCTGTGGCTGGAGCAAAGGGAAAACAGAGTAGTGAACCCAAAAAGGTGATGGATGCCAGGCTGTGCTGAGCCTTATAAGATATGAATCTTTTATCCTGAGATCAGAGGAGACACAGAAGAGCTATAAGCAGAGGTGTGTCATAATGAGATGTGCATTTTTTAAAAAGGTCACTCTGGCTACCCTGTGGAGAACAGATTATATAGGAAAAACAGTAAAGGTGAGGTGCATGACTAAAAATTAGATACCTTAGATGAGATGAATAAATTCCTAAAGAGACACAAACTACTGAAACTGACTCCAGAAGGATTCACCAAAGGATTCACTAAATAGACTGAAACAAGTAAAGAGACTGAATTAGTAATTAGAAAAACAATACTCACAAAGGAAAAGCACAGGCTCAAAGGCTTCAATGATGAATTTTACCAAACATTTAAAGAATAAATACAAAACTCTTCACAAACTTTTCCAAAAAATAAAAAAGGAGACAAGACTTCCCAATTTATTCTGTGAGGCCAGTATTACCCTGATACCCAGAACAGACAAAGATTACACAAGGAAAGAAAACTACAGACCAATATCTCTTATATTCATAAGAGATATTGGATTCAAAAATTCAAAAAAAAAAAAACTAGCAGGAAGAATCCAGAAACATAAAAAAAAATTATACATCATAATCAAATGGAATTTATCCCAAGAATGCAAGGTTGATTTAACATCTGCAAATCCATACATTATACCAATAGAATGAAAAACAAAAACTATATGATCATTTCAGTAGACAAAGTATCTGACAAAATATAATACCCTTTGTGATTAAAAAAAAAGCTTTAACAAATTGCAAATGGAATCTTTGTCAACCTGATAAAAGATATGTAC
>NW_016107451.1:2399764-2414681 GCF_001604975.1 Cebus imitator | reverse complement strand
CATCATATTTAACAGTAAAAGAATGAATGCTTTCTCCCTAAGATCAGGAACAAGACAAGGATATGTGCTCTCTTCACTTCTAGTCAACATCATACTGGAGATCCTAGCCAGACAGTTGAGCAAGGAAAAGAAATAAACAACATCCAGACTGGAAAGGAAGAAATAAAACTCTATTTGCAGATAACATGATAGTATATATAGAAAATCCTAAGGAATCCACTAAAAAACTAATATATGAGTTCAGAACAGTTGCAAGATACAAGATCAAAATGGAAAAAGCAATTTTCTTCTGTATACTTGTAATAAACAATCTGAAAATGAAAATAAAACAATTCCATTTATGATTGCCTTAAAATAATATAATAATAAATTTATCAAAGACTTATATTCTGAACACTATAAAACATCATTGAAAGAAATTAAAGATCTAAATAAACAGAAAATGAAGCATCTCTTATTCATGAGTGGGAAGGCTTAATAGTGGTAAGATGATAATACTTCCCAATTCGTCTACAGATTCAATGCAGTCCCTATCAGATTTCAGCTGGCTGCTTTGTAGAAAATGGCAAACATTTTAAATTCATATGGCATTGCAAGAGACCCAGCCAAAATAGCCAAAATAATCTTGAAAAAGAGGAACAAAGTTGGAGGACTCACATTTCTAGATTTCAAAACTTACTACAAAACAACAAAAATCAAGACAGTATGGTACTGGCATAAGGAGAGACATATGAGATTAATGGAGCAGAACTGTGAGTCCAGAACTAAAGCCATGTGTCTATGGTCAACTGACTTTCAACAGAGGTGCCAAGGCCATTCAATGGGGAAAGACCAGTCTTCAACAAATGGTGCTGGGACAACTGGATAGCCACATGCCAAAGAATGAATTTGGACTCCTACCCAAACACCACATACAAAAATTAACTCAAAGTGGGTCAAAGACCTAATTATTAGAACTAAAATGATAAAGCATAGAAGAAAGCATAAAAGTAAAACATAATTACATCAGATTTGGCAGTCAGTTTTTAGATATGACAGCAAAGGCACAGGTAACAAAATAAAAAAATATGTAAGTTAGAATTCATCAAAATTGAAAACTTTTGTTTATCAAAGGACACTGTCAAGAAGGTGAAAAACCACAGAATAGAAGAAAACATTTGCAAGTCATATATTTTATAAGAGACTTATATCTAGAATATATTAATATAAAGAAGTCCTATAACTCAATAGTAAAGTGACAGATAATCCATTATCGTTTAATGGACAAAGGATCTGAATAGACATTTCTCCAAAGAAGATAAACAAATGGCCAATAAGCACATGAAAAGGTGTTTAACATGATGAGTCATCAGGAAATGCAAATCAAAACCAATGTGAGATACTACTCATACCCACTAAGATGGCTATAATCAAAAAATAACAAGTGTTGGCAAGGAAGAAAATGGAACTGTCATACACTGCTGGTGGGAATGTAAAATTGTGAGCCTCTTTGAAAACTAGTCTGGCAGTTCCTTAAATATGGGAACTCTAAACTCTCATAAGACCCAAAAATTCCACTCCTAGGCATATATACCCAAGAGAAACGAGAACGTATGTGCACACAAAAACTTGTATATGGATGTTTATAGCAATATTATTCATAATAGCCAAAAAGTAGAAACAACTCAAATGTCCATTATCTGATGAATAGATAAACGGTATATGGTATATCCATACAGTGGAATATTATTCAGCCATTAAAAGGGAATGAAGGCCAAGCATGATGGTTTGTGCCTGTAATCCCAGCACTTTAGGAGGCTGAGGCAGGCAGATAGCTTAAGCCCAGGAGGTCGAGATCAGCCTGAGCAACATGGCAAAACCCTATCTCTATAAAATATACAAAAATTAGCCAGGAATGGTGGTGCATGCCTGTAGTCCTAGCTACTCAGGAAGATGAGGTGAGTGGATCAGCTAAGCCTGGGGGGTTCAAGGCTACAGTGAGCTGTGATCGTGCCACTGTACTCCAGCCTAGGCTATGGAGTGAGACTCAGTCTCAAAAAACAAAGGGGGGGGGGTGTGTGAATGAACTACTAATGCATGCTATAATATAAATGAACATTGAAAATACCATGCTAAGTGAAAGAAACCAGTCACAAAAGACAATGTATAGTAGTCATACTTCATTTATATGAAATTTCCATATACCACACATCTATAGAGGTAGAAAGTATATTATTGGCTGCTTAGGACTAGGAGGAAGTTGAGGAGCTAAGAGGATGAGTGTAAAAGGTACAGGATTTCTTTTCGAAGTGAAAAAAATGATCTAAATTTGACTGGTTACACATATCTGTGAATATACTAAAAACCACTGATTTGTACATTTTAACTGAGTGGGTTGTATGGTGTGTGAATTATATCTCAATAAAGCTCTTGTTTTTTTAAGTGAAGGCAAGGAGATCAGTGAAAGACTACTATAGCAGTGTCAGTGAAATGATGGTGTGGTGGTAGCACACTGAAAGAAATACCACAAAGAAAGGATGGACAGGGGTTGGATATAGGACCTGTAAGAGAAGAGTCTAGGATTACTGACAAGCTTCTGTTTATTTGACGGGTGGGTGGTAATACCAGTCAGTCACTAAAAGAACAAAAACAGCTAATATTTACATAGTACTTCATTGCCCGGCACCGTTCCAAGCATTTTGCATGTATTCATTCATTCAGTCTTCAACAACCCTATTAGGTAGGCACCACTATTATTCTCATTTTATAGAGAACAGGACCAGAGAGGCTAGTAACTTGGCTCAAGTCTGATAGCTAGTAAGGGACAGAGCTGATTTATTGTGGGTTTTTTTGTTGCTCTTGTTTTGAGACAGGATCTCGCTTAGTCTCCCAGGCTGGAGTGCAGTGGTTCAATCATAGCTCACTGCAGCCTTGACCTCCTGGGCTCAAGCAATCCTCTTGCCTCAGCCTCCCAAGTAGGTGGGACTGCAGGCATGCACCACCTTGCCCAGCTAATTTTTTAAAATTTTTTTGTAGAGATGGGGTCTCCCTATGTTACTCAGGCTGGTCTCAAACTCCTGGGCTCAAGCAATCCTCCTGCCTAAGCCTCTCGAAGTGCTGGTATTACATGTGTGAGCCACCGCATCTGGCCAAGAACTTATTTTTGTTTTTTGTTTTTTTGAGATGGAGTCTTGCTCTTGTTGCCTAGGCTGGAGTGCAATGGCATGATCTCAGCTCACTGCAACCTCTGCCTCCCAGGTTCAAGCGATTCTCCTGTCTCAGCTTCCCAAGTAGCTGGGATTACAGGTGACTGCCACTATGCTTGGCTAATTGTTATATTTTTATAACATTTAGAGACAGGGTTTGGCCATGTTGGCCAGCCTGGTCTGGAACTCCTGATCTTGTGATCCACCTGCCTTGGCCTCCCAAAGTGCTGGGATTACAGGCATGAGCCACCGCACCCAGCCAAGAGCTGATATTTAAACCTGGCTATTCGGGCTCCAGAGTCCCTCTCTTAGCCACAGTACTATGCTGCTTCTCTAACACAGTGGAAAGGGCCAAAATAGTACACTTCCAAATTCACCACACACGTATCGATCACATGCTACGTTCCAGGTTGTGGGCCCCAAAGATACCCTCCCCCAACAGAAGGTCTCCACATTCCCATTGTGGCACTGAAGACCCAGAACCCAAATACAAACAAGTTAGCAAGCTGCAGGTCCAGAGCACACTCCTAAATGCTCAGCCTCGCCTGCCCACACCTGTTCCAGCCTCAGTTCTCACTGCTTCATTCAACAGCCATATTCTCACAGGAGATGGCCTAGATTGGGCAGGGCTTGGAGCAAAAGACCTGCCCAGCAGCACAAACTTGTTTCCAGGGATAGAACAGAAGAGGCAAGAGGAAAAGCCCATTAGGAGGCGTCTGGAAAGGCTAACCCAGTGAGTACTTCATCCGAGGAGCCTCCCTACAACCCCCATCCTGGCCACAAAAACGGAACTCCCACCAGTTGGCCTTGAGTCATTCATTCCTCTCCCGCCCCCAAGGAAGGGGTGATTTCCTGCAGGCAGCTCAGGCTCCTCTCAGGGGCTGTGCATCCCCTTATCTCACCCAAGGCCCTCTCCCAGGGCAGGGCAGGCAAACCAGAAGCTGGCTGCCATGGGGCTGGTCCTCATGTTTCCTCAGCAGGCCTTGGATTCTGGGGTCAGGGAGAGACCCAGCAGCTCAAGGCCGACTCAGGAGCCAGAGTGTCTCACAGAGGGCAGAGGACAGAGGGCTGACAAAACTGGGTTCTCTGCAGCTCTCTCCCTTGGGGTTACCGCTGGGCAACTACTGGTCCTGTTTTCATTTACTTGAATTAAACCTCCAGGTGCCTGTTTTGAACGCAGACTCATCCAGCACAAGACTCACACCAGGCCCTGTGCCAGGCACATAATGTTAAATAAGTGAACGAAATGGAGGAAACAGCCATAACATGGTCCTAGTCAGAGGTATCTGTGCAGTAGTTAAAAGAACAGGCTTTGGAGTCAAACAGACCTGAATCCCAATCTCAGCTCCATCCTTTGATAGTGACTTTGAATTCACTGACTCCTTCTAAGGCTCAGCTTTCTCTTCTGTGAAGTGAGGACAAGGGCACCTAACAGGGTGGCTGTGTGATGAAATGAGACAATGCATTCCCACAGTGCTGGCAAACAGCAAGAGCTCATCACTGCTAGGTGGCAGGATCCTGTCAAGAGAGAGGGTCAGGGAGGGCAGGCCCACTCCCACCCAGCGCCTACCCCAGGAGGAGGGGCTTAAGATGATAGTCCTGGCCAGGCGCAGTGGCTCACACCTGTAATCCAAGCACTTTGGAGGCCAAGGCAGGCGGATCACCTGAGGTCGGGAGTTCAAGACCAGCCTGACCAACATGGTGAAACCCCATCTTTAAATTTAAAAAATAATAATAAAATAAAAAATAAAAAGATGACAGTCCCTGGTCCAGGAGCAGTGGCTCACGCCTATAATCCCAGCACTTTAGGAGGTGGGCGGATCACGAGGTCAAGAGCTCGAGACCAGCCTGGCCAACATGGTGAAACCCCACCTCTACTAAGAATATAAAAATTAGCCAGGCGTGATGGTACGTGCCTGTAATCCCAGCTACTTAGGAAGCTGAGGCAGGAGAATCACTTGAACCTGGGAGGCAGAAGTTGCAGTGAGCCGAGATCGCGCCACTACACCCCAGCCTGCGCAACAGAGCAAGACTCTGTCTCAAAAAAAAGAAGAAGACAGTCGCTACTTGGGGATTCAGTTCTTATGTAGCTATAGTGAGGGCACAGCATGGCATTTTATAGATAAAAAGAGGCTCAAGTTTCTGTGGGAACTCAGAGGAAGGAAAGGTTATGTGTGTGTACCCAAATGACCTCAAGGGGTGTCCTTGGGGTCCCCCTTTCATTTGTGTCTAATTGTTATGGCTCAGTTCCTACTCCACATCCTTTGGGAAGTGCATGCCTTCCTGTGTTTTTACCAGGACTCTCCAAGGGTTTATATCCCACAGGTGTCCTTACCTCCTTCCCTTTGTTCCTAAAGCACCATGAATGGAGGGTTTTGTGTACAGGACACTTTACTGATGTCTGGGCATGCTGTAGGGAAGCCAAGCACTCACAGAACAGGGAGCACACTGAGTATTTGGCATCATCATTCCGGAATTCTCCTGAGATAGTCCTAGCTGGAATTTCTCACTGGTTGACCTTTCTTCTCCTCAGATTGCTGTCTTTCATGTACCAGCCCTCCTCTGGTTTCTCTGGAGTTACCACAGGATATTCTAAAATTCCCATCTACTTCATTTCCCCCAAACTCAGCTCTCTAATGCTTCCCATCATGGCCATGCCCAAAGTGCCTCCCCTTTTTAAAACAAAAAGGCCCATCCAGTTTGTTTCTGATCACAAAAGAGCGCAGGGCCTCTAAAAGGAATGTGAAATAGTATTTCACTTTTAATTAGCCTTTTCCCCCCACTGCATATAGCTGGGGGGGATAAGAAAAGACTCCCAAGAAGTAGGGACTTGGGGGCACGTAGAATCACAAAGGAAGTTCCAACAGGCTAAGTGGGGTGGGTCTGTGCCTGGGGGAACAATGGGAACAAGGCCTTGTGCGTAGAAAGGGGATTGGGTATGGGGACTAGTGAATGGAGCATCCTGAGGGAGAGATTCCAGCAATGGGGGTCCTGTGCTGCAGCACTGTGTGATGAGCCTTCCTCATCTTGTGGAGCTGCAGAAGGATTTTAAGCAGGAAGAATATAAACAAATAAAAGCAAATTTGAACCTCAGAAAAAGCACTAAGGAGATACCGTTTGTCAACTATGAGAATGGCAAACCTAAAACAACATTGACTGGCCAGGTGCAGTGGCTCACACCTGTAATCCCAGCAATTTGGGAGGCTAAGGCAGGCAGATCACCTGAGGTCGGGAGTTCAAGACCAGCCTGGCCAACGTGGTGAAACCACTCTCTACTAAAAACACAAAAATTAGCTGGGTGTGGTGGTGGACACCTGTAATCCCAGCTACTAGGGAGGCTAAGGCAGGAGAATCACTTGAACCAGGGAGGCAGAAGTTGTAGTGAGCTGAGACCGTGCCACTGCACTCCATTCTGGGCGACAAAGTAAGACTGTCTCAAAAAAAAAAAAAATTGACAAAGATGTGGGGGAAATACAGCACCCTAACACACTGCTAAATTACAAACGGAACCACCATTTTAGACCGACGACTAGCAATGTTGAGAAAGAGATGAGGCGATAGAGAATCCTAGTGCCTAAAGCTACCTGTCCCAGATTTTCTGACTGGATAAAAATGGCAGGTGTTGGGAAATCCAAAAACATGGGGAGATAAAGGGCAAGGGCACAGGAACAGGCTCACAAGAGTGAAGAGCCAGTTATCTTCCCAGCTCACTGCTCAGTGACATCATGTTAGCAGCTTCAAACAGGCCATGACGGAAATATTTACACCACAAAAAGCAGCAAATGCTACCAGACAGAACACCCCACCCCACCCCGGCCGGTCTGTCAGCATACTACAGCCCGAGCCAATCCTCATCCAGCAACCCCTTGAGTTCTCTGAACAATGGCTACCCAGAGATCAAGTACCAGTTTTATAAGCCAGGTCCTTGGCCTTATATCCCAACAGGAAAGCCTAGGCCTGCTGAACACAGCTGGGCTTTAAAGAACCTGCAGGACTCCTTCACCACAGCAGGCAGACCTACGTGGCCTCCTTTCTCCTAGGCCCAATCCCAGTTCCAGCTTGATTTTCTAAAGAAATCAAGGCCTGGAGAAGGCAGCTTTTTCCAGCTGTGTGGAACCAAAGGAAAATGGGAAAATGACAGGACAGAGAGCAGACCTCCTCCCAAGCAGAAGAGGAAAGCCCCTGTCTCAACTCTCTTGACAGTTATACACAAGCTCCTTGCAGGCCCTGCACCTTTAACCACTATTATACTGCCTCCTTGTAGAAGACACAGGACTTGGTAAGAACTTAGATGTAGGTGTAGAGGGAGAATGAAGGTTTGAGGATAACTCTCAGGTTCCAGGCTTAGGAGCCTAGGTAGCCCATGAGAGATGAAGAACAGAGCTTGAAGAGAGGACCTAAGGGCATATGGGAGTTAGTTATATTTGGGGCTTGGTGAGTTTGAAGTGCCTATGGGACAACAAATAGAGATGTCCAACTGAGAATCTGAAGTTCGAGAGACTGATGAGATCTCACAAGTTACCAGAGTGCAGATAGAGTTGAAGCCATGCGATCACTCTGGTAATAGAAAAGGCTGAGCAGGGACACCTGGAGGCAGCAAGATTTAAGAGAAAGAGCAAGCACAGAAGGAAACTGAGTGAGGATGTGATAGGAGGTAAGAGGAAACCAGGAGAATGTGACACTGGAAGGATGAAGGTTATCAAGTGTTGAATACGAAGAAAACTAAGATGAGAGACACAATGAGATGACTGTGGCTGACTGAGAGGGAAGAAAGAAAGTAGGAGATAAGATTCAAGTAGGCAGGAGCCAGGGCCAGGCAGGGCCAGGCACACCATCGGAAGGCATTTGAGTGGTATTCTAAGTGGGGAATCTTCGGAGGATTTTAAGAGGGGAGTGAAGAAATCCGATGTGCATTTTAAACATATCTCTGTTGTGTGGAGGACAGCCTGGTGGGGTTGGGAATGAAGGCGGGGACACCAGTTAGGAAGCTATTACAGTAACCCAGACTTGGACTAGGATGGTAAGGGTGGAGGTGGTTAAACGTGTTCAGATTCATTTTGAAGGAAGGTCTGACAGGACTTGCTAATTAACTGGATGTAGAATGCAGAGTAAGAGAAAGACAGGAATCAAGGAGTATGGAGGGTGTTGGTTCAAGCAACTGAGTAGGTGGTGATGCTATTTACAGAGGTAGGCAAGGCTAGAGGAAAAAAAAAATAAACAGGGTTGGGGCGGGAACAAGAACCAGAGTTTTATTTTGGCCACTTTAAGTATAAAATACTTGCCAGGCACGGTGGTTCACGCCTGGAATCCCAGCACCTTGGAAGTCCAAGGCGGGCAGATCATCTGAGGTCAGGAGTTCGAGACCAGCCTAGCCTAACATGGTGAAACCCTGTCTCTACTAAAAATACAAAAATTAGACAGCCATGATGGTGTGCACCTGTAACCCCAGCTACTTGGGAGGCTAAGGCAGGAGAATCACTTGAACCCGGGAGGCGGAGGTTGTAGTGAGCCGAGATCACGCCATTGCACTCCAGCCTCGGCAACAAGAGTGAAACTCCATCTCAAAAAAAANAAAAAAAAAAAAAAAAAAAAAAGAAGATGATTTTAGATATGCAAGTGAAGAAGTCAAGTAGGCAGCTGGCTATCCAAATTTGGAGCCCAGGGAAGAAGTCCTAGCTAGAGATATTCTTTTTTGAAGTCATCAGCATATACATAGCATCAAAGCCATGGGACTGCATGAACACTAAAGTTGTGTTTCCCCTCTCACTTATCTCACAGAAGTTTGGGTAGCCCTTGACTGGGGACTGGGAAAGGTATCCAAAGTCATTACCATCAGTCCTTGTAACGTGAGAGCCAGGTACAGCTAAAGACAAACTGACTCAGGGACTGCTTGCAGAGAAATGGTGCCAGAGAAACTAAGACTTCACAGGAGGGTGGAAGGAGTTCCATCTATCTCCTCTAGCACCTCCCACAATTCTGTTAGCAAAATTAATTCAGAAGGAGAAAGAGAGGAAGGTGATATTGAGGATACTTAGTCTGTAGAGTCCAGCAATGGGAGCCCCAGCTGCAGCCTGAGGGGCCAAAAATGGGAATTAATGTGGCTCTGCACCCTCCCCCCAACTCACCTCCTGTTCCCATCCCCACCCACACAAGAGGCAAAGCTCCTTGAACTGGCATAAAATCCACACACAGAGCAGTCCCAAGAGGAGGCTTGAAGTTCAGTGACAGGAGATGGCCACAGCCTGAATGAAGAGCTGAGACCAGTCATCCACTGATTTTTTTTTTGAGACAGAGTCTTGCTCTGTCACCCAGGCTGGAGTACAGTGATACGATCTTGGCTAACTGCAACCTCTACCTCCTGGGTTTAAGAGATTCTCCTGCCTCAGCCTCCCAAGTAGCTGGGACTACAGGCAAGCGCCACCACATCTGGCTAATTTTTTTGTATTTTTAGTACCGATGGGGTTTCACCATACTGGCCAGGCTGGTCTCAAACTCCTGACCTCAGATGATCCACCCACCTCAGCCTCCCAAAGTGCTTGGATTACAGGCATGAGCCACCATGCCCAACCCTATCCACTGATTCTGAGCAAACAGGATAAAAGTACTGAAGACCACTGCGTCTCCAACTTTAAGGTACATTCAAACCATCTGGGGATTTTGGTAAAATGCAAGTTCCATTTTAATAGGCTTGGGGTGGGGCCTAAGATTCTGCATTTCTAACGAGTGTCCAGGTAGTGCTGTTGCTCCTGGTCTACAGACCACACTTTGGGTAGCAAGGGATTAGAGGCAGCCGTGGAGGCCACTCATAATGGAGAGGGCATGTCCAGTTCCAGGGAAAATGTATTTATTTATGCACAAAGTCACAGAACTATTAAAGGGGAAATAGCCACCATTTGGCATGGCTGTGAGACAGTCATTTCTCAGCAGATTATGCCTCCGAAGAGCACAGGATGGTTGGTACACACGTGGGTTCTGAAGACTGACCGCCTGAGCTTCATGTCTTAGTACGTATGTAATCTTGGGCAAATCTTTTTTTTTTTTTTTTAAGACAGGGTTTCACCATGTTGGTCAGGCTAGTCTTGAACTCCCGACCTCAGGTGATCCGCCCACCTTGGCCTCCAAAGTGCTTGGATTACAGGCGTAAGCCACCATGCCCAGCCTGTCTTGGGCAAATCTTTAACTTCTCTTCATCTCCGTTTCCTCATCTCTATAATGGAAATAACAAGACTATTGTGAGGACTGTCAATGGATATAGAGTGCTTAACACATGGCAGCATAGTAAGTGCTCAGGAAAGGTTGCTATCCTGATGCTATCATACCATTCTATAATCGTTAACATAGATACAGAGGATAACTCACCTTTTGGTACATAGCAAATATACAACCCCCATCTCGCTCCCACCAAAAGGCCTAGGTCCTCTCTTTCAATTTTCTCCTTCCCTCCTTCCCTCCTGCCCACTCCCCCTCCTCGGCCCCTGGCCCCAGTGTGGTCTGGATGGGCCCCAGAGGGGCAGGGACAGAGACAGGACGTGGGGCTGTATCTGACAGGAACCCGAGGGGCTGGCCTGGGAGGGGATTGGGGCCCGGCTTCCTGAAGGGAGGATGGGCTAAGGCGGGCACACAGTAGTGGAGAAGATGCCCTCCTGGGCCCTCTTCATGGTCTCCTCCTGCCTCTTCCTGGCCCCTCAAAACCTGGCACAAGTCAGCAGCCAAGGTGAGGTGCATAGAGGGTGGAGATCACCTATGCCCAGGAGGAGGGAGCCCTGGGAGGTAATGCAGGGCTCTGGGAGGGGAAGATAGAATAAGAACTCTCCTGCTGGTCCCCTCCCCTTCCACATAAACATGCTGGGAGGACCCAGGGCCAACTCACCAGCTGTTCATCAGATGTCTCCTTGCTGGCCTCGGACTCAGAGCCCCTGAAGTGTTTCTCCCGAACATTTGAGGACCTCACTTGCTTCTGGGATGAGGAAGAGGCAGCGCCCAGTGGAACATACCAGCTGCTGTACGCCTACCAGGGGTAGGTGCTGGGCTGTGCCCCACATTCCATATATCTGTCCCTGTACTTAGCTGAGTCCCACTCCAGCAGCTTCCCTGCCTATCAGAGGACCATTCTGAATGTAAGCCCTAAGTAGCCACTTTTCGAACAGTTGTACTTTGGATGCATGTGGGCCCCAGCTCCAGCCCCTACATAACCCCTAATCCCACCTGTCCCAGGCAGTGAGAAGAAAAATTACAGTACTAGAGATAGAAGTTGGGCATGGGCCCAGGTCTGGTTCCTCAGGGCTCTGCATGGTGGCTGTGTAGGAGGGACCTCTGCTATGCCAACAGGGAGAAGCCCCGTGCCTGCCCCCTGAGTTCCCAGAGCGTGCCCCGCTTTGGAACCCGATATGTGTGCCAGTTTCCAGACCAGGAGGAAGTACGCCTCTTCTTTCAGCTGCACCTCTGGGTGAAGAATGTGTTCCTGAACCAGACTCAGACCCAGCGAGTGCTCTTTGTGGACACTGTAGGTAAGAGCCAACCTCCCACCATTCTGCCCCCTCCACTTGCTGCCCCCAGTTCAGCTCCTGGAATCAGACTTCTCTCTGCCCTTTTAGCTCAGCACAGATAACCCCATTACCAGACCCCCAGTGGCACCCCAAGACTCCCTGGTCATTCCTCCTAGATTTGGCATCTATAGCTAGACCTGCCCCACAGATCATTTCACACCCATTCAAGAGTAACAAAATACCTACTATGTGCCAGACACTGGGCTAGGTGATGAGAATATGGAGAGAAAAAGGGATCCCTGCTTCAAGAAGCACTGAGTCTAGCAAGCCTTCATACTGCAAGGAAGTCACTGTCCTCATGAGGGAGGAACAGAATCAGGAGCCTCCCTAGCCTGCCCTCTGGAAGAAAGACAGTCTACAATTTTTGAATCCAGAAGCTGCCCCATTTCAGCCCCCAGCACCTTCTCTGCAGTCCAGAGGCTAAGCCATAGACTGTGGCACTCAGAGAGTTCTGATGTGCCCTATCTTGCCCTCAGGCCTGCCGGCTCCCCCCAGTGTCATCAAGGCCATGGGCGGGAGCCAGCCAGGGGAACTCCAGATCAGCTGGGAGCCCCCAGCTCCAGGTTTCAGTGATTTCCTGAAGTACGAACTCCGCTATGGCCCCAAAGATCCCAAGAACTCCACTGGTCCCACGGTCATACAGCTGATCGACACAGAAACCTGCTGCCCTACTCTGCAGGGGCTACGCTCAGCCCTTGCTGTGGACCAGCCTCCATGTTCTCAACCCACAATGCCCTGGCAAGATGGACCAAAGCAGACCTCCCCAACTAGAGAAGTATGCTGACCTCCTTCTGCCCGACCTCTTATCTCTCACCTCCAATCTTGTCCCAGGAAAGGACAGCCCATACTTTGGGGGTTTCAGACCTGGGATGGTCCTTGGAGAGTTAGTATAGGCTCAGTTATAAGCCATGTCTATTTAGGGGCTTCCTACTTTGGGTCATTTCCACTGGCAAAAGTGAAGGCTTTCAGGCCTTGAAATTAATGGAGATTTCCCAACAAAGCCCTGAATACCACCTGAAACCCACCAA
This sequence comes from Cebus imitator, assembly GCF_001604975.1. Classification (NCBI taxonomy): domain Eukaryota; kingdom Metazoa; phylum Chordata; class Mammalia; order Primates; family Cebidae; genus Cebus; species Cebus imitator. The sequence goes on along the minus strand of NW_016107451.1, from coordinate 2,401,922 downwards.
CCTGGCCCCCAGTCTGTGTGTGTACCTATCCAGCAAGGAGCTGAGCTCTTCTCCACAGCAATGCTGTGCAAATGTAAGGGATGGAAGCTGTCTCAGCTGACAGGCAGGCCTAGATTGTGAAGCTGGGATTTTCCTCCCAAGGCTTCAGCTCTGACTGCAGTGGGTGGAAGCTGCCTCATCTCAGGACTCCAGCCTGGCAACTCCTACTGGCTGCAGCTGCGCAGCCAACCTGATGGGATCTCCCTCCGTGGTTCCTGGGGATCCTGGTCCCTCCCTGTGACTGTGGACCTGCCTGGGGATGCAGGTAAGTCAACAAAGGAATGGGGAGGTGGGGAGGGGATTTAAAAAGATCTCTGAGGAAGCTTGGGCTGGATCTGAAGCTCTGGGAACCATGGTCCTTTCTGATGACCTCGAGCTTGCCACTGGACAGGATGAACTGTGTTCAAGGAGAGAAGAAAGAATAGGAGTCAATGTTCTAAGTTATGTGTGTAGAAATTATCTAAACACCCTATACAGTAGGGGCACATGGGTCCTAATGGGACTTACTTCTTTGACTTTAGTGGCAATTGGACTGCAATGCTTTACCTTGGACCTGAAGAATGTTACCTGTCAATGGCAGCAACAGGACCATGCTAGCTCCCAAGGCTTCTTCTACCACAGCAGGGCACGGTGCTGCCCCAGAGACAGGTGAGAGCTGAACTGCTGATTGAGGTTGGTGTCACGGGAGTGAGCTACAGTCTTGCAGAAAAAAGGAACAGATTGTCCTTGGTCCTCTTCACTCTCCTCCCTTGTCCCAAAACCATACAGCTTCCAATGCTCTCTTAACTATTCTCTTATCCTCCAGTCAGTATTTTATCTTCTCAATCCCTCTCTATTCCCACTGGGAATGCTTTGGTTTAGTTCAGCCTTAATCATGTCACTGGGACCACTGCAACAGCCTACAGTCTAATTCACCTCCAATGTATTCCCGATGCTGCTAACAGAGTGATCTTTGTTAAGCTCAAACTGTGCATGACTTTTGTAAAGCTCTAACTTTGCATGGTTTCCCCTACTCAAATATGTACTGCAATTTTGCATTATCAAAGCCATAAAAAAATTTAGCCTGGCCTTCAAAGACTTCCACCAAGCACCTAACGAATCCTTCATCCTCTCCATAGCTAATCTATAACCAAGTTGTATTGATTTTACCTATTAACTATCTCTAAAATCTGCCCACTGGTCTGTCACTGCCACTATCCTACTATAACCAACATCACTTTTCTCTTGAGCTACTGGAAAGACATAGTAACTGATCACCCTAAGTCTTCCAAGTCATTCTTCACATAGGTACTGAAGGGGTCTTTTTGTTTTGTTTTGTTTTGAGATAGAGTCTTGCTCTGTTGCCCAGGCTGGAGTGCAATGGCGCAATCTCAGTTCACTGCAACCTCTGCCTCCCAGGATCAAGTGATTCTCCTGTCTCAGCCTCCTGAGTAGCTGGGATTACAGGCATGTGCCACCACACCCTACTACTTTTTTAAAGTATTTTGTAGAGACAGGTTTTCACCATGTTGCTCAGGTTGGTCTTGAATTCCTGGCCTCAGGTGATCCAACACCTCTGCCTCCCAAAGTGCTGGGATTACAGGTGTGAGCCACTGTGCCCTGCCTGAAGGCATCTTTTAAAAATGCAAAAATGAACATAACATTCCCTGCTTAAAAATCTTCAATAGCTTCCCACTACTCTTAGGATAAAGAAAAAACCTCCCATCTCAGACCCCCATGCCCAGCCTAATATTGATTGATTGATTGATTGATTGAGGTGGAGTCTCACTCTGTTGCCCAGGCTAGAGTGCAGTGGTGCAATCTTGGATCACTGCAACCTCCACCTCCTGGGTTCAAGTGATTCTCCTGCCTCAGCCTCCAAGTAGCTGGGATTACGAATGTGTACCACCACACCCAGCTAATCTTTGTATTTTTAATAGAGATGGGGTTTCATCATGTTAGCCAGGCTGGCCTCAAACTCCTGACCTCAAGTGATCTACCCACCTCAGCCTTTGAAAGTGCTGGGATTAGGCCGGGCGCGGTGGCTCAAGCCTGTAATCCCAGCACTGTGGGAGGCCGAGGCGGGTGGATCACGAGGTCAAGAGATCGAGACCATCCTGGTCAACATGGTGAAACCCCG
>NW_016107451.1:2381592-2399169 GCF_001604975.1 Cebus imitator | reverse complement strand
AAAAAAAAAAAAAATTAGTTGGGTGTGGTAGTGCATGCCTGTAGTCCCAGCTACTCGGGAGGCTGAGGCAGGAGAATTGCTTGAATCCTGGAAGGGGAGTTTGCAGTGAGCCGAGATCTCACCACTGCACTCCAGCCTGCGCAACAGACCGAGACTCCTTCTGAAAAAAAAAATTGCTTTTTCTTTATTGCCCCTCATCCTACCACCAGCTCAGTTTTCCTGGCCTGAAAAGTAGAAATCATCCTGGACTTCTCCCATTCCTATACCCTCCAGGCCTAACCAGAAATAGTCTTGTCATTTTTACCTTTTCAAAAACTCTTCAATCATCTCTTTCCCTCTATCCCACTGCCACTACCCTATTTTCACATCCTCAGCACTCTGCACATGAAAAACTACAAGAATGTCATAATGTATTTCTCAGCTTCTACTTGGCCCTCACGAATCCTTTCTACAGACTGTAGTTAGAATGATCTTCCTAAAGTACAAAACTAATTATGGGACTTCCCTGCCTAAAATCCTTAAATGTCTACATAATTACTACAAGATTAAGTTCATGTTCCCCAGAAAGGCCATAAGGCCATCCATGACATGGCCTGTAGTCTCACATTTACCACTTACCACCACGCCCTTTATGTGAAAATCATCTGCACCACTTAGAATTTCCCCCTAAGTACCACACTCTCTTATCTATGCACAACCATGTGCCTAAGATGCCTGTTTGTCCCTTTTGCCTATCCTATTTTTAGTCCAAAACCCAGTCTAAACATCAGCTTAACCAGGAAGCACTCCCTGGCCCTCCCAGTCTGGGTTGGATGCTCCCCCTTGATGCTCCCAAGCCAGTCTATGTACATCACAGAAAAACACCATGTTTGTTTTTCCATCTTTCCCACCGAAATTAGATCTCTTTGAAGCTTATTCCTCTATGCACTCATAGGGCCTGGCACAGTACCAACTGGCACATAGTATCAATTATTTGTTGATTAAATGGGTAAACAAACCTATTTTAGTGATAGTGAGCCACTTAGGGGTTATAATCAAGAGGGAGACATGATTCATTTGTTCAATAAACAATTATTGAGGGTGACTTTGTGCAAGGCACTGGTGACAGACAGTGCAACGAATAAAATGGAAAAGGGGCCAGGCACGGTGGTTCACACCTGTAATCCCAGGACGTTGGGAGACTGAAGCAGGCAGATCACTTGAGGTCAGGAGTTCGAGACCAGCCTGGCCAACATGGCAAAACCCCATCTCTACTAAAAACACAGAAATTAGCCAGGTGTGATGGCAGATGCCTGTAATCCCAGCTACTCAGGAAGCTGAAGCAGGAGAATTGCTTGGACCCGAAAGGCAGAGGCTGCAGTGAGCTGAGATCGCATCACTGTACTCCAGCCTGGGCAACAAAGCAAGGCTGTCTCAAAGAAATTTTAAAAATAAATAAAATGGGCTGGGCGCAGTGGCTCATGCCTGTAATCCCAGCACATTGGGAGGCTGAGGCAGGCAGATCACTAGGTCAGGAGATCGAGACCATCCTGGCCAACATGGTGAAACCCCGTCTCTACTAAAACACAAAAAATTAAATGGGCATGGCAGCACACACCTGTAGTCCCAGCTACTCAGGAGGCTACGGCAGAATAATTGCTTGAACCCAGGAGGTGGAGGTTGCAGTGAGCCGAGATCTTGCCACTGTACGCCAGCCTGGGTGACAGAGCAAGACTCAGTCTCAAAAAAATAAAAATAAAAATAAATAAAAACAAATAATAAAATGGAAAAGGTTTCAGCATTGTTGGGGCTAACATTAGTAGAGGGGAGGGGAAAAGGAGGGAGAGACAAGCAAGTAAAGAAATAAAGCAACACAATTATAATAGAGACTAAAGGGGGGCGTGTGGTAGGCGGGGGAGGGGGTGTTGCTAATTTAAACTATGTGGCCAGGAAAAGCCTCACCAGGGAGGTGACAGATAAGCCGAGATCTAAATGGCAAGAAGGAATGAGTCACATGAAGACCTACAGTTAGAGCAATCCAAGGCAAAGGCAAAGTGCAAAGATAGGCATTTGGCATATCCATGGCACAGAAAAACGGCCTGTGCGGATGAAGGATGATAAACTGGCATGAGAATCATAAGCGATGAAAATGGCAAGGCAAGGCGAGACCAAATCACAAGGTCCTGTAGGCCTGGAGTTTGGGTTTTATTCCAAGTGGGATGAAGAGCCACTGAAGGATTTTAAGCAAAAAAAAAAAAAATGACATAATTTGATTTGTATTTTTAAAAGATATGTTTCTCTGTGAATAAATAAGAGTAGAAGCAGGCCGGGCGTGGTGGCTCATGCTTTTGATCCTAATACTTTGGGAGGCTGAGGTGGGTGGATTACTTGAGGTCAAAAGTTTGAGACCAGCCTGGCCAACATGGTGACACCCTGTCTCTGCTAAAAATACAAAAAATTAGCCAGGTGTGGTGGTGGGTGCCTGTAATCCCAGCTTCTCAAGAGGCTGCGGCACAAGAATTGCTTGAACCCGGGAGACAGAGGTTGTAATAAGCCAAGATCGCACTACTGCACTCCATCCTGGACAACAGAGCAGGCCTCTATGTCAAAAAAAAAAAAAAAAAAAAAGTAAAAGCAGATTCACCAGTTAGAAATTTGCCTTAATCCAAGCAAGGTATAACAGTGGTTTCGTCTAACATAGCAGTGGTAAAGGTCAAAATAAATAGATTTGTGATATATTCTGGACATTATCACATCAACATTTTTGGAAGCAAATTCTGGTAGCTGTGTGCAGCACAAGTTGAAGGTAGTGGCAAAAACAGAAGCAGAAAAGCCAGTTAGGAGGCTATTATAATAATCTAACAGCAAAATAACACATAGGGGTAAAAGGAATGCCGTATGAGAACAAGCTAAAAATATAAGATATTTTTCTCCAGAAAGATGAGGGTTTTTTTTTGTTGTTGTTGAGATGGAGTTTTACTCTTTCACCCAGGCAGAGGCGCAATCTCAGCTCACTGCAACCTCCGCCTTCTTGTTTCACGAGATTTTCCTGTCTCAGCCTCCCAAGTAGCTGGGATTATAGGTTCCTGCCATCACACCCGGCTAATTTTTGCATTTTTAGTAGAGACAGGGTTTCACCATGTTAGCCAGGCTGGTCTTGAACTCCTGACCTCATGATCTGTCCGCGTCGGCCTCCCAAAGTGTTGGAATTAAAGGCCTGAGCCATCGCACCTGGCCAAAGGTGCTTTAATCTTTGAACTATGCATGCTAAGCCTGTCTGAAAAAAAAATATCTTTGAACCAATCCTGTGAGGTTGGTATCATTAACCCACTTTACAAATAGAAGGAAACTGGAGTAGAGATAAACCAAGTAACTTGCCCAAAGTTATTCAAAGGTAAGCCAAGACCTGAACTCAGTGAAAACCCATGCTGTTTTCACATGTCATTCTAGGCCTTTCCTCAAAGGGAAGAGGCCAGACAGCAAAGCTGACTTCAGAAAACATCATGGCAAAACAACAAAAACAAACAAACAAATGAACAAAGGGGGAAAAAAAAGAAAGAAAACATCATGGCATAAAAACAGAGGAAAGCTCTGGAGGCCTGTCCAAGGAAGGAGTCAAATGATAATCCCTGCAGGCCATCGTTCCTGTGGGATGGGAAGCCTCAGATTATTCTCTGGGGCAGGGCTGATTCAGTGACTCTGTGGGACTGGGTCTTAGGTACCCCATCTGGGAGAATTGTGAAGAGGAAGAGGAAACAAATCCAGGATTACAGACCCCACAGTTCTCTCGCTGCCACTTCAAGTCACAAAATGACAGTGCTATTCACATCCTTGTGGAGGTGACCACAGCCCTGGGTGCTGTTCACAGCTACCTGGGCTCCCCTTTCTGGATCCACCAGGCTGGTAAGAACTTTCTTCCCCATTCTTCCCACATAGTTCCCACCCCCACTGAATCAGACCCTATACCCAGGATCCCCAACTCTGGCCCTTCTGACCCATGGCCCTGGTGGCATAATGCCTCATGCACAGAAAGGCTTAAGCTACTCCCTGCTGACATCCCTGTAGTGGGCCTCCCCACCCCAAACTTGCACTGGAGGGAGATCTCCAGCGGGTATCTGGAATTGGAGTGGCAGCACCCATCATCCTGGGCAGCCCAAGAGACCTGCTATCAACTCCGATACACAGGAGAAGACCATCAGGACTGGAAGGTATGGTTAAGGAACAAATGCCCACAGACCTCACTACGCAGGAGATCCCTGGGGTTGACCATGCCTGTTAGCAGGAGTGAAAGTGTTTATGTATCTATGTCGCTGCTAGTACATCTATGTTTACTGCATTCAACTGGTATCTCTCTTGGGCATCTGATACTGCTGGCAACTCCTACTCAACATTTCTTTTCCGTTGGTCTTTGGGATATCAGTCTTCCCTGATTTTCTTCCTATCTCTCTGACTGAACTTTCTCACTCTCCTCTCCTGGCTCCTCCTGTCCAGCCTTCCATAAAATGCTGTGCTTTCTGGAGTCTCATCCTAGGCTCTTTTCTCCTCTGATAAAATAGATATGCTCTACCCAGGTGAGTGCTTCAACTCCATGGTTTCAATGGCCATACATGAAAAATCACAATTTTACCATTCTAACTGCCATATGGAGGGGAATTTACAAACCACAGGCAGATTACCAAAACATCTGAAATCTGTTTCCTCATTGGTGAAATAGGGATGAAGCTATCTACCTTATGGAATTACAGTAAAAATTAAATACCGTATCTAAATACCTAGCATACTGCCTGGCATACGGAAGGTGCTCAATATACATTAAATATTAGTTTGTCTACTTTTATTCTCATTTGCCACACATATATAAAACTGTGTACAACATCTTATAGGATGGTTCTACCAAAACTTCCTCCCCTGGACATTTCAAACTCAGTGTATCCAAAATGGAACTCCTCTTCCTCCCGAAGCTTTACTTTTTTATTGTGATATAACTTACATACAACAAAGTATACAAATGTTCAACATAAAAGCTGTGCATGAGTGTACACCTATGTAACCGTAACCAGGATCAAGGTCCTCCGCCACCAAAGGTAATCACCATCCTGATATTACCATTGATTCATTTAGATTGTTGTTGAACCCTATAAAATGAAACCCTAAAGTTGAACTCTATAAAATGGAACCCTAAACTTACTTCTCTTCTGCTTCTTGTCTGGCACCACTACTTACCCAGTACCCAAGCCTGAAAGCACCCTTGACTCTTCCTCTGTTTCCCTTCTCCCTTCCCCCTGCTCATCAACAACCAAGCTGATGGCAATAAAGTACTAACAGTCCTCAAATTCCGACCAGGACTGCCTTAGCCTCATCTGTGACCATCCAGCCTTCTCATCCATGTTTATAGCACCCTAAACCACTCTGTAGCACAAAACCCAGCATTAAATGCTTCTCTGGACTTCCATGGTGCCTTGCACTAATTAATTGTTGTGATTATCTACCTGTTTGGATGTCCCCCTCATTAGACAGGTAAGAGACCGTGTTTCATTGCTTTCTCCCCAGTGACTAACCCAATGTTTGGAGTATCACACAGTTCATAAATGTTTGCTGTCTTCCTGCTTGTACACATGATGTTCGTACTCCAGCACCTAGCACAAATCTGGCATCCTCTGCGGCATGAGTATTATTTGTGGCACGGTCTGTGTGACTCCATCGCCCGCCCTGGAGTTGTGGTGAGAGCACCCGGCAGGGTGTGTGTGTACCGGGATCCCTGCCAAGGGTGTACCTGGGTGTTGGTGTTAGGATGCGTAGCTCTCTGAGGTGAGGACTGTGCTCAGGAGGTGGGCGCTGGCGCGTTTCTCTCGGGCAGAGCGTGATCCCATTAGGGAGAGGCTCTCGGTTAGGGAGGCCTATCCTGTTTCTGCCGGGAAGCATGTTTTCCGCAGGTGGTGCTCCCTGTGGGAAACTCCGACCGCGTGGGGATTCGGAGCTGTAGGACGTAGGTCAAACAGACGCCAGGCTGTCGAAGCCGCGACGCCTGGACACCCGCACGCTTTTCTGCGTAGGTGGTGGAGCCGCCTCTCGGGGCCAGAGGAGGAACCCTGGAGCTGCGCCCGCGATCTCGCTACCGTTTACAGCTGCGCGCCAGGCTCAACGGCCCCACCTACCAAGGCCCCTGGAGCTCCTGGTCCGACTCAGCTAAGGTGGAGACCGCCTCCGAGACCGGTGAGGCAAGCCCTGGCCGCGCCAAAGCCGCACAGCGCCTGCGCCAGGGCCAGGACGCCGGGTGCGGGAAGGGCGGGGCGGGGCGGGGCGCGGGGAGGGGCGGGGCGCCGGGTGCGGCAGGACCCGGGCGCGGAGAGGGGCGGGGCCCTGGCAATGCGGGTCCACGGCTGCGCTGGTGCCCGCGGTGACCAGGGGTGGCGAGGGGCGGGGCCAGAACAGGGGCTGGCCGGCTGAGGGCGGGGCCAGAACAGGGGCTGGCCGGCTGAGGGCGGGGCTCCGGCCAGGGTGGGCCGAGGTCTGACTCTTTTTGTCTCCTAGCCTGGATCTCCTTGGTGACCGCTCTGTTCCTTGTGCTGGGCCTCAGCGCCCTTCTGGGCCTGCTGCTGCTGAGGTGGAAGTTCCCTGCGCACTACAGGTCGGGTACCGCCCCTGCCAAGCAGGAGACGGGCGGTGGACGGGGCCGAGCCGAAGTCCTCTCAACAAGCATCCTCGGGTGGCTCTGTGACCCCAGCTCTCGGGCCACCGCCCGTGCGCACCTACGGCATTGCCGCTTCCTGCACGTCTCCTCTGGGACTCGCAACAGCTCCTTACACTCTAACACGCGCACTGTACCTCACACCTCACAGCCCTGCCTCCTGCTGCTCACTCGGCGACGAGGCCATCGTCCACCCTTCAGCCAAGACGCTCACCCAACCCCCATCCAATCGGCCATCAGGTCCCACCTCCTAAACCTCATCCAAGCAATGGCCCCCTTTCTCTAGCCTCACAGACACGACCTGTCTCACTGAAACAGAACCTCTTCCTCCTCCGATCTAGCCTCACACAGCCATCAGAATAATCTTTCTAAAATGCACACAGGAACCTGTCAATTCCCTCCTTACATCCCTTTAATAGCTCCCAGGACATAGTCCAGGCCCCCTATGATGACAAGCAAGGCTCTGCAAAATCGGCCCCTGCCCGCAAGTATTTCACCCGCTTCTACCCTGTGCATCGGCTTTTCCAAACTGTTGGTGGTTTTCTCCACAAGTCAGCTTTTACTTTTCCGTGCCTTTGCACATAATGTCCCCTCTGCCCGAAATATTCTCCCTGTCTGACTAAACCATTCATCTGTAAATAACTTTCTTCGCCAACTCTTAAGAAACCTTTCCTGACCCTCCCGTTTGGCCGCTGCTTTGTGCTCCAATACAGTACCAGTAGTGTTTTCCTGTGTTTATTTCTGTATATATGTTCAATCTTCCCTATTATACCTTACTTGGTCATCTTTAAATCCTTAGCACAGTGCCTGCCAAGAAGCAGGCCCTTAAATAAAAGTTATTAATGAGTGACTCATTTATGTGGGAAGACTAAGGCTGAGGAGAAATGCCATTGGAGGCTATAAACATGCAGGATAGAATGCATCCCACCTCCATCCTTCATCTGCTGCTTCTTGAAAACTTAGCTCAGAAGTCAGCTCCTCCAGGCAGTGTCTTTTGATGGTCCTAGGCTGGTTCAAGTGCCCTTCTTGTGGGCTACCATCTCTCTTTGAACTTTTAATCTGCCCATATGTATGAGGAGACTGGAAGGTAGCCTCCATGCAGGTAGCCAGATGTAACAAAAAAGTTGGAGAAGTTGAAAGAAGCAGTCTGCGGAGCCAGACATACTCAGTTCCTTTTCCTCAATTTACCAGGTAAGTCACACGTCCTCCCCTGGAGAGATATGAGTGAGGTCAGTGAAGAGGCCTGAAATAGTTTGCTGATGTCCCTACATGCGGAAATATGAGGCTAAAGAATTGAGGTTTCCCCAACATTAAGTATGGATTCCCCTTAATCCATTCTTCTCCCAGAGAGACTACCCTCTCCGGTAACTTACTAATAAGCTCCACTGATTTTCTTTATTCAACTAATTTAATGAGCATCTACTATGGGCCAGACACTATTCTACACCCTAGAAATATAGGAGTGAACAAATAGACAAACTCTCTGTTCTCAGGGGGCATATGTTCTAGTGGTGTGAGACAGACAAAAAAAAAATACATTTAACAGTATAATAAATGTACAAGTGCTATAAAGAGAAATGAAGTATAGCAGGAGATAGAGTGTGATGGGGAAGGGAAGTGGCACTACAGTAGTCCCCTCTTATCCACAGTTTCATTTTTTGTGGTTTCAGTTATACTTGGTCAATTAAGGTCCAAAAAAATTAAATGGAAAATTTCAGAAATAAATAATTCATGCATTTTAAATTGTGAGTAGCATGATGAAATCTCTTGCCATCCCACTGTGTCCCACCAGGGATGTAAGTCATCCCTTTGTCCAGCATCTCCCATGCTGTATACGCTCCCTGCCCCATAGTCACTTAGTGGCCATCTTGGTTATCAGATCGACTCACTGCGGTAGTGCAGTGCCTATGTTCAAGTAACCCCTATTTTAGTTAATAATGGTCCCAAAGTACAAGAGTACAAGAGTAGTGATGTTGTTGGCATATTGTTATAATTGTTCTATTTTATTATTAGTCATTGTTAGTATCTTACTGTGCCTTTTTTTTTTTTTTTTTTTTTTTTGAGACGGAGTCTTGCTCTGTTTCCAGGCTGGAGTGCAGTAGTGTGATCTTGGCTCACTGCAACTTCTGCCTGCCGGGTTCAAGCAATTCTCCTGCCTCAGCCTCCTGAGTAGCTTGGACGGCAGGTGCAGCTACCACACCTGGATAATTTTTTGTATTTTAGTAGAGACGGGGTTTCACCATGTTGGCCAGTCTGGTCTCGATCTCCTGACCTCGTGATCCACCCACCTCGGCCTCCCAAAGTGCTGGGATTATAGGCTTGAGCCACCACACCTGGCCAACTATGCCTAATTTGTAAACTATCGGAGGTATGTACGTATAGGAAAACCATCTGCTGGGAGTCTTGAAACATATCCCCTGCAGATAAAGGGAGACTACTGAATTTCAGGCAGTGTAGTCAGGGATGACATTTGAACAGAGGCTTACAATGAGGTGAGGGAATGAATCCAGTGTTCCAGACAGAGGGCACTTTCTGTTCATTGGAATGTTTGCAGAAACTGTAGCACCCTTTGTTGAACCTGCCCATCAATGACTTCCCTCCCCTACCTGAGGTTTTCTTCTTACCTCTACTCCCCTGCCTGACTGTATTGCCTTGACCATGCCCTAATCTCTCCAGGCCTTACTCCCTGCCCTCACTGTTCCCCCATCCCAACTGCTCTCCTCCTCCCTCCCAATTCACTGCCCTGGCTCAGTCTGCTTCTCTTCCTTCTCCCCCAGGAGACTGAGGCATGTGCTGTGGCCCTCACTTCCAGACCTGCACCGGGTCCTAGGCCAGTACCTTAGGGACACTGCAGCCCCAAGTCCGGTGAGTGTGCTCCCCTCCCCTGTGCCCACCACCAACCCTGCTGGGTGCTGGATCCTTGCCCTCACAACACAACTTGTTCAAGGTCCTTGCCTATCAGCGTGTCAAACCCAGGCACTACCCCAGCTCTACCCTAGCCCTTCCCCTTCCTGTATGGTCCAGCGCCTCTTCCCACAGGATCTGCTCTAATCCAGCACCTCTGCTCGTCTCTCTCAGCCCAAGGCCACAGTCTCAGATACCTGTGAAGAAGTGGAACCCAGCCTCCTTGAAATCCTCCCTAAATCCTCAGAGGGGACTCCTTTGCCCGTGTGTTCCTCCCAGGCCCAGATGAACTACCAAAGATTGCAGCCTTCTTGCCTGGGGACCATGCCCCTGTCTGTGCGCCCACCCATGGCTGAGTCAGGGTCCCCATGTTCCACCAACATCGCCAACCATTCCTACTTACCACTAAGCTACTGGCAACAGCCCTGAGGACAGGCTCCTCACTCCCATATCCCTGGACAGAGCTAAACCCTCTAGGCACTCTGTGAACCTTCCTACCCTACCCAAAAACACAAGCACTCCAGACCTCACTTCCATCCCCCTCTGTCTGCCCTTATAGTTAGGCTTCATAGCACTGATCTTAGTCCACTGATGCTGACATAAAACCAGAACCCTTTCTCCACAGGCAGGCTCATTTCACTAAATTCCTCCTTTACTTTCTCTCTCCTCTTTAATGCCAAATGCCTTGAAACAAGCCTCCACTTTCCCACTTCCCAATTACTCTTCAGACTACTTCAATTAGTTCCCCTACTACCATTTTGCTAGTCAAACTGCCCAGGCAAAGTTCACCTCACATCTAATTCCAAGATCCAATAGGATCTCGTTAATCATCAGTTCCTTTGATCTCTCTGCAAAATTTGTCATGGCTGACTACTCACTTCTTTAAATTATTTCCTACTTTGGCTTCTATAACTTGACCTTCCCTGCTGGCTCTGTTACTGCCTCTTTGAGTATACTAGTAGCTTTTTTGTTTGAGACAGGGTCCCACTCTGTCACCCAGGCTGGAGTGTAATGGCGCAATCTTGGCTCACTGCAACCTCCACCTCCTGGGTCACACGATTCTTGTGCCTCAACCTCCCTAGTAGCTGGGATTATAGGCACACACTATCACACCCAGCTAATTTTTGTATTTTTAGTTGACAGGGAGTTTCACCATGTTGCCCAGGGTGGTCTTGAACTCCTGACCTTGGGTGATCCACCCACCTCAGCCTCCCAATGCGCTGAGATTACAGGCATGAGCCATTGCGCCTGGCTGAGTGTACTAGTAGCTAGAGTAGATCTAGAGTCAAAGCTGAATTCAATTCCTGTCCTTCACATCTGCTAGCTGTGCAATCTTGGGCACATAACTTAATGTCTTTGAGCCTTCGTGTTCTCACCTGTAAAACAGGCATAATAATAGCACCCCATAGAGTTGTGATGAGGATTGAGATAATCTAAGTAAAGCAGAGTGCCTAGGACATAGTAAATGATTAATATATCTGAACTACTGTTGTAATTATTCCTTCTTACTCTCTTCTTCTAGCATTTTTTCCAATTGTTACAGTCCTTCAATATTCCATTTCTTAACAGAGTCTTCAATCCCGTCTATTCTCTGCCTTTATTATATGTTGACCATTCCAAAGTTCTTATCTCCAGCTCAGGCTTCTACTGCAACCAACTGGCTACATGTCTGTCCCCTGCTACTAGATTGTAAGCTCATTGAGGGAAAGGGCCCCGATTTACTTGTCGTCTTCCCCCAGCACCTAGAGTACTGCTTGGTGCATGATAGCAGGCCTTCAATAAATTTTTTCTAAACAAATGAAATCTTTCTGGGCAAGGTTACCTTAACCCCATGCCAACTGTCCTCATCCTCTAAACTGTTCATATGCAGCAGTAAATATGCTTAGACAGTTCTGGTTATGGACTCGCCTAACACATTCTACTTCTCAAACAAATGGTTTTGTTGTCATTGTTTTTTGTTGGCTCCAAACATACCCATTATATCAGTCAGGGTCTTGGCAGAAATAGAAGGCACACTCAAATTGGGTAATTTGATTGGAGTGTAATAAAGGGCAAACAGTATTTACAAGGATGAGGGCAAGATTTGGGAAAACCATCAAGGAATAGTGCAAGTACCTCTGAGGCTAACAACAACAAGGAGCTGGCATCTGCCCTGTGCATCAAGGGGTAAGGGAGGGAGTGGTTCCCAGATCACCAGAGAGTAGCTGTAAGAGAGGGCTGCCTGGCAGAAGCTGTGGCCTTTGGTAGAGGGATGCAGCTGACCTATGGGCAGGTAGCAATGAGAGCCAGGGGGACAGACAGCTCAAGCTCATGCTCCGCCCATTCCAGTTTTAGGTCCCTAGGAGTAAAGTCAGAGCCTTTCACATAGCTGGGGAGGAATCAGGGAGAGTGGGTATACTGGATGTCATCCATTTGTCCCACCCAGACCTACTCCCCACCCTTCTCCATCTTGTCCTATGCTCAGCAAGGCTGATTCATGTGGCTTGCATTAAAGCATTCCCTTGGGCTTTGGTTTCTGCTTGGGTTCCCACCAATAGGATATTATGAATTGAATTGGATTATATTCCTCTCCTCTCCCTCAAATTCGCATTAAAGTCTTTTTTTTTTTTCTTTTTGGCTGGGCGCAGTGGTGCATGCCTGTAATCCCAGCTACTTGGGAGGCTGAGGCACAAGAATCACTCGAACCTGGGAGCCAGAGGTTGCAGTGAGTCAAAACCACACCACTGCGCTTCAGCCTGGGTGACAGAGTAGGACTCTATTTCAAAACAAAAACAAAAAGACAACCTGCTTTTTCTTTTGAGACAGGGTCTTCGCCATGTCATTGAGGCTGGAATGCATTGGTGTGGTCATGGCTCACTGCAGCCTCAAACTCCTGGGCTCAAGCAATCCTCCCACCTCACCCTCCCAAGTACTTGGGACTACTGGGACTACAGGTGTGCAGCACCAGGTTGGCTAATATTTTCTGTATTTTTTTAGAGACAGGGTGATACTATGTTGCCCAAGCTAGACTCAAACTTATGGGCTCAAGCAATCCTCCAGCCTTGGCCTCCCAAAGCACCGAGATTTCAAGTGTAAGCTATCATGCCCAGCCAGATGTTGAAATCTTAACTCCCAGTACTTCAGATATGACCTTATTAGGAAATAGGGTCATTGCAGACACAATTAGTTAAGATGGGGCTGAGCGCAGTGGCTCACACCTGTAATCCCAGAACTTTGGGAGGCCAAGACAGGCAGATCACAAGGTCAGGAAATCGAGACCATCCTGGACAGCATGGTGATACCCCATCTCTACTAAAAATACAAAAATTAGCTGGGTGTGGTGGTGCATGCCTGTAATCCCAGCTGTTGGGGAAGCTGAGGCATGAGAATCACTTGAACCCAGGAGGTGGAGGCTGCGGTGAGCCGAGATAGTGCCACTGCACTCCAGCCTGGCAACAGAGCAAGACTCCATCTCAATAATAAATTAGTTAAGATGAGGTCAGGGCCCTAATTCAGTATGATTGGTATTCTTATGTATTCTTATGAAAAGAGAAAATTGGCCCAGGCACAGTGGCTCACACCTGTAATCCCAGCACTTTGGGAGGCCGAGGCAGGCAGATCATGAAGTTAGGAGATCAGGACCATCCTGGCCAACATGGTGAAACGTCATCTCTACTAAAAATACAAAAATTAGCTGGGCGTGGTGGCGCATGCCTGTAATCCCAGCTTCTCGGAAGGCCGAGGCAGAATTGCTTGAACCCAGCAGGCGGAGGTTTCAGTGAGCCGAGATCACGCCACTGCACTCCAGCCTGGGCAACAGAGCAAGACTCTGTTTGAAAAAAAAAGAGAGAGAGACAAAATTGGACACACATACACATAGAAAGAAAGCCAAGTGAAGATGAAGGCAGAGAACAGGGTGATTCTTCTATAAACCAAGGAATGCTAAAGATTGCTGGCAAACCACCAGAAGCCAGGGGAGAGGCATGGAACAGATTATCCCTCACAGCCCTCAGATGACAGACACCTTGATCTGGAACTTCCAATCTCCAGAATTGTGAGACAACCAATTTCTGTCATTTAAGCCTTCTAGTTTGTGGTACTTTGTTAACAGCAATTTTAGTAAACCAATACAGAGGCTATCAGGGGATGGGCAACACAAGCCACCTATGCTTGCTGGCTTCCCGTTCTCCCTGTTTCATTCTTTCTGCAGTTCCTCCCAAATGGATCTCAAGCACCCACTTTCCTGATCCTGCTCTCTCCAAAGTCATCGATGATTTGATATTTAATGGCCAAATGTGACCTTTTTTGTAATCATTCCACTTGACTATATATATCGGAGTACCTCCCACTTCAAGATCCATGTCTGTATAATTTCCATTGTCTTCCTTCATTCCTTTATTTTAGTAGTAGTATTTTGAGACAAAGTCTCCCTCTGTCACCCAGGCTAGAGTACCGTGACATGATTTCACTTACTGCAAACTCTACCTCCCAGGTTCAAGAGATTCCCCTGCCTCAGCCTCCAAAGTGGCTGGGATTACAGGCATGCCCCATCACACCTGGCTAATTTTGTATTTTTAGCAGAGACAGGTTTTCGCCATGTTGGGCAGGCTGGTCTTGAACTCCTGACTTCAGCCTCCCCAAGTGCTGAGATTACAGATGTGAGCCACGACACCAGCCCAAATCCTTTATTTTTCTTTTCCTGTCTTTTTCTTGGACTATTATGCCCACAAATCCTTTATTTTTAAATGTACAAATTCCTTTATTCTTCTCTACAGCTACCCTTAGTCCAGAGGTTGCAAATTACTGGCCATATTCACCCCTCAGATATGTTTTGTTTGGTTCTTCCCTACACAGAAACCCCACAGGTTCCACAATGCCTAGCAGATAAAGTACAAAGTCCTTACCTTAACATTTAAGACCCTGACTAGCTTGACACTAGACAACCCTTTCTATGGTTTCTGGGAACTCCCTACCTCTAATCTAAGCATATTCAATTCCTTATTTTCCAAGGTAATTGGAAATAGAAAACACGAAGGTTTCAAGTCAAAAATAATATTAAGTTTGGCAGAGTCCCAGATTTTTCTCTATCAACATCGGAGTGGACTTTAGGCTAACAATCGAAACCTGATTTTTTCAGCCTCTTTCTGGGACAGTATAGCATATTGTTATGATTGCAGGGATTAGTCAGATAGTTTGAATCCTGGGTTCCCCTACTTATTATTGGCCGCATGCCTTTGGGCAAGTTTCTAATCTCTCTGGCCCAGTTTCTTTTTTATGTAAAAGGAAGATAGGGTATCTATCTGCCTTATGGGATTAAGGATTGAACTCGATAATATATGTAAACTGTTTTAACACGGTAGTTAGATGGTCCATAAATGGTACCATTATTATTTTTATGAATGCTGAGCCACCTCTGAGCACATTAAAACAATTTACTCACATCATCATTAGAGCACTGGATTGAGTAGGAGTCACACCTGGATTCCCACAAACTTCTGTGTATGACCTCGGGCACATCCTTTATCTGGGCCCCGGTTTCTCCAACTGTAGAATATGGATTTGTCGGAGCGGGGAGGGTGCACCACGCACGGGTTGGAATAATGGATCTCTAAGGCCCTCACACCTTTAAAGCCCCATGGGGTAAGCCACAGTGCCTCCTGTAGGGCAGTCTAACCTTATCTTCCAGATAGGCAGGTTAGAATACCGATGCTTTTTCTTGACCTTAAGGAATTCATTCCCCATTTTCAACCTCATTTTCTCTGTTTGTAAAACAACAGCAAACAAGACAAACACACGTTACTTCCTTTCCAGCAGGGTTCCTACCCGGCGCCAAGCAAAAGTGGAATGTACCCTAAGTAGCTCCGGCCTTCTTCCTGCTCCCAAGCTTCTCAACTCGTTCCCACGCTTCTCAACTCCCATCCCCTGCCCCGCTGCTGCCCGCGGCTCTCCTTGCACTCCTAGAAACAGCTCAAGTGCCTTGGGCACTCCACCAGGTTCTGCACCAAGTTATGCATCATAAATACGACCCTAGTGCAGGATTTAAGTGTGAACTTCCGCAGGCATTCGGACCCTGAAGCACCCAGGGCCAGATATTATGAGCTTGCGGCGGGAAAAGGAACGCAGAGGAGCCTACAGAGGTGACTCGAGGACGCGGAGGCAGCGCATGCCCCGCCCCGCCTGCCTTCCAGCACCGGTCCTCTGGCGCCGACTCCCAGTCCCTCTCGCAGCCTTCAAATCGCGCTCCGCATCTGGACTCTCGTGAGAGCTGAGACTTGTCCCGGAAGACCCGCCCCCTGAGCTGGAGAGGCCAATGGGCGAGGGCAACGGTTGCGACGGTTGCGTTTTGAAGGAGCCAATGGGTGCTCGGAGCGGAGAGTTTAAGAGGCTTAAGCCAGGCGTGTTGAAGCCGGTCCGAACTGCAACCTGATAGGGAGCGCACGGTGAGAGGTAGCGGGGCTGAGCCGAGGTGGGGCCGTGGCCAGGGGAATGGGGTGCTAGGCTGGAAGGGGCTGCAGCCGAGGGTGGCCCTGATTGTGTGACCGGCCAGGAGCGAAGGGGTCCCTCGCTGTCCCCTGAGCACCGTCGCCTCCTTTCTCCAGGGCTCCGCAGGCACCAACTGCAAGGACCCCTCCCACTGCGGGCGCTCCCATGGCGCAG
The DNA here is from genome assembly GCF_001604975.1 of Cebus imitator. Classification (NCBI taxonomy): domain Eukaryota; kingdom Metazoa; phylum Chordata; class Mammalia; order Primates; family Cebidae; genus Cebus; species Cebus imitator. The sequence goes on along the minus strand of NW_016107451.1, from coordinate 2,382,962 downwards.
TTCGCGTTCGAGAGTGACCTGCACTCCCTGCTTCAGCTGGATACACCCATCCCCAATGCACCCCCCGCGCGCTGGCAGCGCAAAGCCAAGGAAGCCGCAGGCCCGGCCCCCTCACCCATGCGGGCCGCCAACCGATCCCACAGCGCCGGCAGGACTCCGGGCCGAACTCCTGGTCAGTGGGGTGCCAGAGGGACTGGCTGAAAGTAGCCTTCATGCTTCCTCCCCTAGGGAGCCCGGTCCGACTGTCTTCTCTTTCCCCGCCCCAGGCAAATGCAGTTCCAAGGTTCAGACCACTCCTAGCAAACCTGGCGGTGACCGCTATATCCCCCAACGCAGTGCTGCCCAGATGGAGGTGGCCAGCTTCCTCCTGAGCAAGGAGAACCAGCCTGAAAACAGCCAGACGCCCACCAAGAAGGTACGTTTCCCAGAGGGGCTTAAGGCACAGGACCTGACTGTTCTTTGGATAATACCATCTTGCTTCTCCACCACCCTTTATGCCAGGAACATCAGAAAGCCTGGGCTTTGAATCTGAACGGTTTTGATGTAGAGGAAGCCAAGATCCTTCGGCTCAGTGGAAAACCACAAAATGCCCCAGAGGGTAAGACCTGAAGTTCCTGGTTCCTTGATGGAAGTGTCGGTTTATCCCCAGGGTTGAGCGCAGATATCTGTCTGCTCTTCCCATCTAAGACTGAGGGCAAGAGAGGTGTTGATTTTCCCAGCATCTAGACCCACTCCGTTGCCACAGGTTACCAGAACAGACTGAAAGTACTCTACAGTCAAAAGGCCACGCCTGGCTCCAGCCGGAAGACCTGCCGTTACATTCCTTCCCTGCCAGACCGTATCCTGGATGCCCCAGAAATCCGAAATGACTACTGTAAGTGCATCCTTGTCCTAGCTTCAGAGACGGAGAAGGAGGGCCTGGGACCAGCAAACAAGGAAGCTCATGCTCTTCTCTCCACCTCTGACAGACCTGAACCTTGTGGATTGGAGCTCTGGGAATGTCCTGGCTGTGGCACTGGACAACAGTGTGTACCTGTGGAGTGCAAGCTCTGGTGACATCCTGCAGCTTTTGCAAATGGAGCAGCCTGGGGAATATGTATCCTCTGTGGCCTGGATCAAAGAGGGCAACTACTTGGCTGTGGGCACCAGCAGTGCTGAGGTGCAGGTGAGACATGTCCCTGCCCTGCAGTTCTCACCAGTCCCAGTGGGCTTGCACAGCTGGAGGATATTTATGTCAAGTCCCAATCTCTCATCCCGGTGGGCTTCTCTCTCTAGCTATGGGATGTGCAGCAGCAGAAACGGCTTCGAAATATGACCAGTCACTCTGCCCGAGTGGGCTCCCTAAGTTGGAACAGCTATATCCTGTCCAG
>NW_016107451.1:2368461-2380887 GCF_001604975.1 Cebus imitator | reverse complement strand
TTTTTTTTTGAGACGGAGTCTTGCTCTGTCACCCAGGCTGGAGTGCATTGGCATGAACTCAGCCCATTGCAACCTCTGCCTCCTGGGTTCAAGTAATTCTCCTGTCTCAGCCTCCTGAGTAGCTGTGATTACAGGTGCCCGCCACTGCACCCAGCTAATTTTTGTATTTTTAATAGAGACAGGGTTTCACCATCTTGGCCAGGCTGGTCTCAAACTCCTGACCTCATGATCCACCCGCCTTGGCCTCCTAAAGTACTGGGATTACAGGCGTGACCACCGCACCTGGCCCCACATGCATGCTTACTGGGCAACTACATCCACTCCAATGGCTTCACCAACTCTATGCCCTGGTGATTCCCAAACTTCTAACTCTGCTTTCACTCATGAGCTTCATTTCCAACAGTCTGTGCCTGTCTCCAATCCTATGTCCTATAGGCACCACCACCTCGATCTGTCCCATATTAACCTTGTCACTTCCCCTTGACTCCCTGAAATGTGGGAGTGAAATGTCACTTCCCCTTACCTCCCTGAAATCCTTCCTCTCCCACATTGCTTTAGAATGGCAGAACCTGCTCAGAAATCTGAAAAGCCTACTAGAATCTTTCATCCTCCTCACCAGGATCTATCAGTTTTACCTCAGAATATCACTGACACCTGTCCCCTCCTCATCCTTCCCAGTGGAGGCCCACTACAATGGCGTCCTCACTGGTCTCAAGCATTCTCTTTTATCTCTGCAATGCATCCTCCATGCTGTGGTCTGAATGGTCTGTTATACTGTCCTTAAACCTGTGATGGCTTCTTATCACCTATGGCATATAATCCAAATCCATTAGAAAGATATTTGAGGCTCTCTCCTTCCATTCCCCCGACATTCAACCTTCACTGTAGATATGGACTCTAGAACCAGATGGCCCAAGTTCAAATTCTGGCTCTTGTCACCTACTGAACTTGAATGTGAACTTCAGCAACCTAATGAACTTCCTTCTGATTGATTCCTTATCTATACAACGGATAATACAGATGCTCCCCAGTTTAAGTCCCAGTAAACCCATTATAAAGTCAAAAAATGGTTAAGTCAAGAAGCATCTATAATTTGCCTCTCAAGGGACTTTTCTATGGACTGTGATCATTCAAGTCTGAGTCTGGAACATGTGGCAGGGTGCCTGTCACTGGAATGGACTCAGTTCTGATTTAAGTAGCCTTGGCTATATGTCATGCACACACCAGCTCCTCTCCACAGGTATGCTCCATCCTCTGGTCTCCCCACTACAAGGAGCTCATCTCAGGCCACGGCTTTTCACAGAACCAGCTGGTTATTTGGAAGTACCCAACCATGGCCAAGGTGGCTGAACTGAAAGGTAGGTGGCTTGGTGAAAAGCTGGACATAAAAGGCCACATACTGTTTGACTGAAATGTCCACAGTAGGCAAATCCAGAGACAAAACACATTAATGGTTGCCAGGGGCTGAGGAGAGAGGGTAATGAGAAGTGCTGAAAATGTCTTAGAATTAGTTTCAGCACTTGTACAATTTTGTGAATATACTAAAAACCACTAAACTGCACACTTTAAAAGGATGAATTTTATGGTACGTGAATTATATCTCAATAATGTTGTTACAAAAAAAGGGAGGCGTGTGACCTAGTGCCTCCTTTATGGGCGGGCTATGGCTGCATCAGCATTCATATGTACTGCTCTCATTTGCTCCAGGTCACACATCCCGGGTCCTGAGTCTGACCATGAGCCCAGATGGGGCCACAGTGGCATCCGCAGCAGCAGATGAGACTCTGAGGCTATGGCGCTGTTTTGAGTTGGACCCTGCACGGCGGCGGGAGCGGGAGAAGGCCAATGCAGCCAAAAGCAGCCTCATCCACCAAGGCATCCGCTGAAGACCAAGCCATCACCTCAGTTGTTTTTTATTTTTCTAATAAAGTCATGTTTCCCTTCATGTTTATCTGTTTCAGCTAATCCCTTTATTCTTTCATGACTTATGTCCTAGCAGCCTTCCTAGGGGCTCTACTCTACTGGGATCAGAGAGCTAGAAATGTCCGCTGGGAGACTTGACCATCTATCCCTCCTGTTTATGAACAGGGCCAAGGCTGTTGTGTTTTCCCACCTCCTCCATTCACATATGTATACACACAGCCTCTGTGGTTTCCTCTGTCACTTTTAATTAAGACAAGTGAGTAAGCAGCCTCTACAGGCTGTATTCCCAGGCCCCCGCCCACCCTGACCTTTGGCCCAGAAGCTACTGCTTCAGTGTATGGGGTGGAGGAAGGAGACTGGGTCCACAGTGACAGGTTATTGCTGACCTCTTCAGTGTGAGGAAAAAGGCCATGAGACCCTCGTGGGGCCAGCCCTGAGTGCTCCTCTCCCAAGTTTAAGGCAGGGAGGGGGAAGTAACTGTCCAGCCCTTTTAGCCCCCAGCTCTGGAGTGGCAGACAGCAATGAGGCCACATCCCTGGAGCTGGCCGGGGGAAGTAGGTGAGGAACGGAAGCGTGGTCCCTGTAGACCAGCTGTGGGGAGGGGAGGGCCAGTCCCCTGCTCAGTCCTGACCACATAAGCCTTGGTCACAGGTGTAGGTGAAGAGGGCACTGATGGACACTGCCCAAGATGCAGTCCTGAGGCACTTAGGTGTGTGCCTATCTAGGCCATGCTTCTCAGTTGGCCTTGACCTTGGCAATATCTGGAGCTCCATTTTGCTGAAGTGCACGGGGCAGCCGCTTGCCCTTGGTGTAAGAGTGATACCAGAAGTTGGAGAACAGCACGAAGAAGATGGTGCCATACATCCAGATAAGGTGAATTATGACTGGGTACTGGTAGTTACAGCTGGACATAAAGTAGTACTGGGAGATGTGCAGTGAGACCAGGACAAACTGGATCTAGGACAGAGAAAGGCCAGGGTCAGAGGGAACAGTGAGGACTAGAGGGGAAGAGGGGGTAGAGAAAGAGATAAACGTTGAGTAGGGAGAGATGGGGTCGAAGGTGAGAGACTGGGTAAAGGCAGGATCCAGGCTAGGAATGTGGGGGGATGCTTATAGGTAGGTCAGGCCAAGCCCCTCACCAGCTGAATGGCTGTCATATGCTTTTTCCACCAAAGGTAGGGTTGAGCCACAGGGCCAAGGGCAGACAATCCGTAATACAGGTACATTATGACATGCACAGAAGAGTTTATCATGGCATGGAAAGAGCCCATTCCTCCTGTGAGTGTACAATAAGACAGCGTCAGCAGAGCCCAGCCCCTGGTGCCCACCCTCTTCCCATAGTGGCCTTCTCCACTCACCCGGGGCAATCTTTATCCCCCACCACCAGCTCCAGGGAAGCACAGAGTGATGGAAGACATGTAGGAAGGTCACCTGCCCGTCTTTCTTTCGGAGAATAAAGATCACCTAAGAGAAGAGTGAGGGAAGGGGTTTCAGAACCTGGCCTCTCCACCTCATTCTCCCCACAAGTTCTCACATCTCATATAACTACTCACTGTGTCCATCAGCTCAATGAACTTGGAGAAGAGGAAGAGCCAGGCCACCCGAACCATCTGCAAGAAGTTAGGACAGCCTTAGGACCTCATACACTCTTCTAAGAGCCTGCCTAAACTGGGCCTTGAGCACAGGTCCCAAACTGGTCCTATCCACCAGGTTGCTTATGACCTAGCCCCAGTCCCTACTTACCCTAAGTGCCTCAGGGCTGTTGGAATAGTCCACAGGGTCACAGCGCCAGGTATAGGTGCTCAGCCAGCCCGACATCAGGAACTAGGAAGGGGTGTGGATTAGACCACCAGAGTTCCCCCTTCCCAGCCATCCCTCCCCTTCACTAGCTGAGGACATGGATCTGAACCTCTCTGGAAAGGAGAAACGCCATGCTCTGGCTGTATGGCCTGCTCCTTATCCTGCTGACAGAAATTAAAGCCCGGCATCCCAGGGGCCCACCTCATAGACAATGTAGAGGGAGAGTGCCACCAGTGAGAAATTGTAGACAATCATGAAACCACGGAGCTGGAAGGGCTTCCGATTAGCCATGATGCGAGGCCCAAGTGAGAGAACGAAGTACACGTAGGTCAGGAGGATGGAGGTCATTAGCAGCGGGGACCCCATCAGAGGGTAGCCCTGGATCCGGGGATCTACGAATAAGGGTCCAAGGAGTTAGAAAGGGTCACAGGGTTCAAAGGGTCTTCATTATGTCTACGGACATGAGGTCTGGTCACAAAGGGTCAAAGGGTCCACAGGAACTCTTCATTAGAAGACAGCCCTAGATTCAGGGGTCCCGAGAAAGAAAGGAGGAAAGGGCTGGTAGACAGTGTCTTACCTGCATGCTTTATCATCTCCTGGTACAAGTTCACGACAGCCTCCATCCTGACTAAGGACTCTGGGGAGGTACAGAGGGTAGACGTCAAACAGAGTCCACTGCACACCCCCATCCCACAGAGATGACACAGAACCAGACAACTCCCAGTGCCTCATTGCAGAAAGGACAGAATAGTGAAAGGAAGGAATTACTGGGGACTAGGGGGAGGAGGCAGTTTGGTGGAGGCATCTGCTCCCCACACATCCTGCCTGCCTGGGAAGGGCTGTTCCACCCTTCCTCTCCACACCTTACTCTGCTCTCCTCTCCACAATTTTACTTCCTGGCCTCCTTTTCCCTCTTCCTCCGTAAGAGAACTCTCAATTCCAGGTCTCTTACTGGAGAGTCTTACCTCCTCACCAACAGGGAGCTCATCTTCAGAATGAACTCCGTCTCCCCTCCTCACCCAAGTTCCTTACCTTTCCAGCTCTGGGTCTTTCTTCTCTCCAGGGATTTCTCCCCTTCAATCTCTCCTCTCCTGCTCTCTCCTCTTCCCGTCCCTATGGACATTTCCTGGGACTCTCTTCTTCTCCCCAGGATCCCTCCTGTCCCTGCCAGGAATCTCACCTCCCTGGGCCTTTGTGTCCCTTCCAGAACCTTATCCTGGGATTCCTTCTTGCCCCTGCTGGGACACTCATCTCCCTACGTTTCTCCTCTGCCTTCCCGGGGCTCTCACCTCCAGCCTCTCCTCTCCGGCGCTCTCCTCTCTCCTCTGGCAGAGCCCTTCCTCTCCTGGAGTCTGGCTCTTTGAGACTCCTGCCCCGGCGGCTCCACCTGTCTGACTAGATCTGGCAGCAGCCCCGCCCTCCGCCCGCCCCCGCTGTACTGCGCATGGGGTGGAGGGTGGGTCCAGGCCACAGGTCAGTGCCTGGGGGAGCAGTACCCACCAGGATTGGGAAAGCCAAGTAAAGCCCCAGACTCACCACCCACCCACCCGGGACCAGCCCGATGAGCTAAGGTCCTAGGTTCAGAGCCAGAAACCTCCTCCGACCCCAGCCCCAGCCCCAGCCCTGGCCCAAAGCACTGCGGAAAATCCACACCCAGCATCCTCTCCTAAGCCGGGCATAACTTCTCAGTTTGTCCTATTTCAGAATGGGTACAAGCACTCTTTCCTTCCTGGGAGGGGCAGGGAAGCCAGTGGCATGTGAGAGGGTGGAGGAGTGGGGGAGGTCACAGGAATCTTCCCCTCCCTCAGGGAGGTGTCCTGATAAGCTAGGCCCCCTCCCCCTCAGGGCCTGAAGGAATGTCGGGGGAAGGCTCCCAGGGACACAAACACCTCTGGCCAGACCCAGGAGAGCCTGGTACTGACACAGTCCCTCAGGGACAAGGCATTCTTGGAACAGAGCAGGGCCCAGGGCAGCAGGTGCCCCAGGCTCCCTGCTTCCAGAGAAGCACCTGTGCAGGTGCTGAAGCGGCACACCTCTGACATCTCCCGCCACGCACACCCCTCACAGCCACTCTCCCACACCTCCAGGAGGCCCACCTTCTTTAGGCCCACCATGGTCAGGCCCCAAGCCTGCGGTCCACACTGCCCCTTACCCACCTCTCCACCCCCAATGGCCAAGGCGCCATGCCGAGGGCTGGCACACACGTCACCTGCCTGACACACCACCCAGCACCTCCGTGGGCTGACACGCGTGGCTCCTGGCCCTCATGTAGCTCCGCCGCCGCCCAGGCACACGCACGGGCTCACCCGCGGGGCCACTCACACACATGTGCGCGCTGCCTGGTCACGCTCGGATCCCCTCCTCACTTGCTCCCCCACCCTCCGGCTTGCTGGCCGCCCATCCCCGGCAGGGCCCAGGCGGAGGCGAGGCCGCCAACACAGGTTCCTCCCTGACACAAGGGAGCCGGCCAGCCTGTTATCTCTCAACCACCAGCCCCCAAGATCAACCCACACACCCGGCAGGCCAGGAGGGACCCAAGGCTCCTGGGACGACCTCTCCCCAAGTTGCAGGAAAATCTGGGTGTGTCCCTCGTGGGAGAACTCAGCCCGTCCCTTCCTTCCTTTAAGATGGATGGAAGGGAAAAGGAGCCTGGCAAAGTTAGGGGAGCGGGGGGAGGGAGGGGAGAGGAGGAAGGAGAGGGGCAAAAGCAGGAGTGGTGGAGGAAGGCCTGGGTGTAAGCAAATGGGGGCCGGGGACCGGGTGTGGGGGAGGGAGGGTGCTGGCGAGGCCCGGCCCCAGGGAGCTGGGACCTCCCACCCACCGGCCGCGGGAATAGCCTCGCCCACAGCCTGGGCAGGGCAGGGCAGGGCTGAGCCGGGCTGGGCCGGGCTGGCCAGGCAGGGGGCGCCGGCACGTGGAGAGCCGGTGGAAGGTCCAGACTCACCCGTAGGGGCCAGGCGGGCAACGGCGGAGGGCTCGGAGGGAACAGGGCCAGAGAGAAGTCCCCGGGGCCAGCCTGCCTGCCTGCCACTTCCTCATCTGCTGGGCCGACTTTCTGTCACCAGAGGGGGAGGGGCGGGAGCGCCCGCTGATTGGGCGGCCGGCGGGGCCGGAGGCCGGCAGCGCAGGCTCGGCCGGGGCGGGGGCAGGGGCGGGCCGCCGGGTCCCGGCAGGAAGCGCTGCGGCCCGGGCTCCCAACCCTTTCCCTCGCCGCCCGGGCCCGCCCAGGTCGGTGGCTGCGGCCTGGTCGCCTCCGGAGCACGCCTCTTCTTCCCGACGTGCACCCCAGAGGCCGGGCTTGTCCCGGGGTGACTGCTCCCCAGCAGGACCGCACGTCTGTGTGCGGCAGGCCAGGCTTAGGGCTCGCGGGGAGGGTTCGGCCTTGCCCCCAAAGAGCTCCCTCTCCTGCCGGGTGAGCGCAGAGCGGCGGGCTGGAGCACAATGCGTGTGCTGAGGGCAGACTGGGTTGGCAGGAGGTCTGAGGTGGAGAGAAGCCTCACCAGCCTGTACACTTGGAGGAGCCCTAAGCGTTAGGATCCGCTTTCGAGGGCAGCCTGGAATGGAAGTGGGAGGATACAAGTGGCCCCAGGGCAAGCATAGTGAATCACCGGCTAAACTGGCCTTCGTGGTAGTGAAAGGAAAAAAGGGACATGAGGCTGACAGTGGCTGAATGTAGTAGGTCCTGAAGGCCAAATGGGGCGATCTGATTTTTATTCTAGAAGCAGAGGAAAAACAGTAAAGATTTTTGAGAAGACTATAATCAGGCTTGTATCATTAATTGATCAGACGTTTATGGACCACCCACCGTCCCTGCACTCACGGGGCTTGCAGTCTATCTGTCTGAATCACTTCACTCTGGCAGCCAGTGTGAGGAGGGCACAGGAAGGAGACCAGGTGAAAACACTAGCCTGACCAAAGAAGGTCTGGAAACTGATGGGATTGGAGGAGGCGGACAATGTGGAGCTTTCCTCCAGACAGCTGGACTGGCTCTATATATTTAGTTATCTATTCCACACCCCCCAACCCCCACCTCTACACACACTAACTGGACTCAACTAGTGGGGGCAAAGGACGGACTAGGTTTTAGTGAAATGGAATTTCTACCTCTAGCGGCCCCTGGAACAGGAGCACACAATTGAATAACTGCTTGTAGGCTTGGTTGGTGTAAAAGTGGACAGAATTAGGAAATTTGGGCTACTCTGGGCACACTGCCTATGGGGCAGCCCTGCTCCGCAAGGAAAATAAACACATTTTCTAAAAAAAGAATTGACCAGGTGTGGTGGCTCAGGCCTGTAATCCCAGCACTTTGGAAGGCCAAGGTGGGCAGATCGCCTGAGGTCAAGAGTTTGAGGCCAGCCTTGCTAACATGGCAAAACCCCATCTCTACTGAAAATACGAAAATTAGCTGGGTGTGGTGGTGCACGCCTGTAATCCCAGCTACTCAGGAGGCAGAGGCAGAAGAATCACTTAAACCTGGGAGGCGGAGGTTGCAGTGAGCCAAGATCGAGCCATCACACTCCAGCCGGGGCAACAAGAGCGAAACTCCGTGTCAAAAAAATAAAAAAAAAAAGAATAAGGAATTCAGAAGACTTGCTGGTTGAGAGAATAAGCTGTTCACAAATGGTGGGACAGGCTGGGCATAGTGGTTCACACCTGTAATCCCAGCACTTTGGGAGGCCAAAGCAAGCAGATTGCTTGAGCTAACAACTTCAAGCCTGGGCAACTTTGTGAGACCCTGTCTCTACAAAAAATACAAAAAATTGGCCGGGTGTGGTGGCTCATGCCTGTAATCCTGGCACTTTGGGAAGCTGAGGTGGGCGGATCACCTGAGGCCAGGGGTTCAAGACCAGCCCTTGGTGAAACCCCATCTCTACAAAAATACAAAAATTAGCCGGGCATGATGGCAGGTACCTTTAATCCCAGCTACTGGGGAGGCTTGAACCCAGGAGGCAGAGGTTGTGGTGAGCCGAGATCACACTACTACACTCCAGTGTGGGTGACAGAAAGACTCCGTCTCAAAAAATAATAATAATTACAAAAAATTATCTGGGCACGGTGGTACATGCCTGTAGTCCCAGCTACATGGGAGGCTGAGGTGGGAGGATGACTTGAGCCCAGGAGGCAGAAGCTGCAGTGAGCCAAGATTACCCCACTGCACTCCAGTCTGAATGATAGAGACCTCATCTCAATAAATAATAAATAAATAAACGACTCCACAAATGGTGGGATATAGCTATGTGGAAGTTTAGTCCTAGAGCTTAGGTAAGAGGTCTGAGCCAAAGTACAGATATGACCCAGCCTATTAGTACCCATCCTTGAAAGGAAATGGCAGAAGAGTTCACTATTTAAAAAGCTCCAACTTCTAACTTAGCACTGTACACTAAGGTCCTACCTGATCTGGTCCCTGCCTAGTCCTCTCATTCTACCTGTGACAACTCTCCTGGGCCCCATCCGGTGCTTTAACCATTCCCTGAGGATGTCAGCATCTTTCATACCCCTTTCAACCCTTAAGCCTTGCCCCCAGCTCAGCACAAGGAACAGTCAAGTCACCTAGGCAGTAAATCACTCCCTCCTCTTGCTCTCACAGATGTAATTATCTGCTTATTCGAATCCCAAAACTATAAGCTCCTCTTAGCCAGGGCCAGGTTTTGTCATCTCTGTATCTCCAGCATCAGGCCCATTGTCTGGCACTCAGTTGATCCTCCATGTTTGTTGAGTGAATGTTAGTGTGAATGGGATGATGTGAGAAAGGAAGAGAGGCCAACGGACTCAGAGTCAAGTGGAGAGGACAATAAGAATTCAAAAGCCTTTCCATTTCCCTGTTCACTGAGTCCATAACTATTTACTGAAAGCCTGTGTGCCAGGTATACCCTAGTGACTTTGGGTTCACACCTGATTCCAAAGGCTTGAGTTTAAATGTTCTAATTAGTACCTGTGTGACCTTATGTAAGTTGCTGAACCTCTATAAAATGGGAACAAAAACAGTACCTATCTCATAGGATTGCTGTGAAGACCGAAGGAGATAACCCATGTAAAGTGCTTAGCACTGTTTCTGTCTCAACATTTAATGGACAAGGTGGGAAAGTGCCCCATATATACTTATGGAAGTATATTTTGAAGGTATATACTTATATGTAGATTCGTGAGCATTCTTTTAACAATATTTCCTAAACAGTTACTGTGTGTAAACCACTGTTGTGAGAGCACTATTGAGAGATTTTGGTTTAAATGTCCATCATAAGAGTGCACTAGAGACAAAGCAGACCATTATAGATGATGAAACTGTCCCTGAGGCCAAACACAATAGTGACAGGAAACTTCAACTGTGTATTTATTTACCTGGATCACGTTGGTAAATAATCATAGCAGGCCTTCTATAAATGCCGACTGACTACATGAATGAACATGCTCAAAGACAGTTGTTCAGCTCTTGTCCCAGGTTCTTTCACACCCTTCTCCCACTTCCTGAGTTTATTTTGTTCAGTTTGGCAAACAGTGAATGGATGGGAGAGAGCATCCTCAAATATCTAATATAGGCCACTTATCCCCAAATCCTACCAAATTGCATCTTCATGGCCCTGGGGTTCCTGCAAAACACTCGGTCTGACGGAAAAGACAGACATATAGATGAGCAATTATATATGGTGAGTGTTCCCATAGAGATAAACCCAGAGGGTTTTGAAAGCACTGGGGTGCGGAGGCACCTTAACCGAGTATGGAGGCTAATTCTTGAAGGTGGCACAAAAATGACAAGTTGAACATTAAAGGATACTTTCTAGGCTGGGAGTGGTGGCTCACACCTGTAATCCCAGCACTTTGGGAGGCCGAGGCAGGTGGATCACCTGAGACCAGACTGGCCAACATGGTGAAACCCCATCTCTACTAAAAAATACACAAAAAATTAACCAAGCGTGGTGACGGGCACCTGTAATTCCAGCTACTCGGGAGGCTGAGGCAGGAGAATCGCTTGAACGCAGGAGGCGGAGGTTGTAGTGAGCCAAGATTGTGCCACTGCACTCCAGCCTGAGTGTCAAGAGCAAGACTCCGTCTCAAAAAAAAAGGACACTTTCTAGAAAGCAGGGAAAGGCATTCTCAGCAGAGATAAGCATGTATGTGAAGGCATGGAAGCAAGAGATGTGACAGGTTTGGGGAACGCTGGTAGTTTGGTATGACTCCAGTTCAGAGGGCATATGGGAAGGGCAGGAAAGGTAGGCATGAGTCAGTTTATGAAGAGCCTTGTATGCCACAGTAAGAAGACAGGATTTTATTCTGTTTATGTTTTTCAGCCCTGGCTGTAACTAGAATCAACTGGGGAGCTTTTAAAATATCAATGCCTGGCTCTCACCTCCAGACTGATGCTAGATGGTTGTTCTTAATGGGAAGAGGCCAAAGCATGTTTAAATGCTGTGTGGAGAGAGACAGTAGGATCCAGCATACATATAACAAGACTAGTCTCTAACTAAGGAGAATGGAAATAGAGTAAGTTCATCAGAGAAATGGGAGGAAATTGAGAGAGTTTTGTCTAAAGGAGTCTAATTTTTCCTTTAGTCGGATATTAGCTATTTGCTGAACATGGGGGATGGGTAGGCAGTAGGATAAGGAATTACAGGGAAGTGGTACAGTCTGGAGTAGCTGATGATGGAGTGCTGGGAAAGCTTGGTGAACAGAGTGGAAGACCCCACTGGGTGGGAGGCCATAAGGAGTACACCAGTTTAGAAGGCTGTGTGATGTTCTCCAGCAGAGCTAAGTGAGTGGGAGTCAGGAGAGCAGAAACAGGACTGTTTGGGATCTGCAGGGAAGCCAGATGGAAGGCCTTGCTGGGAAGAGGGTTCAGTGAAGGCTGTGTAGACAAAACTAAGCCAAGGATACACTGTTAAACTGGAGAAACTGAAGGGGTCAAGGAACTCATAGGTTTGATAAGGATGAAGGCCAGGTGTAGTGGGAGAAGGAAACCCAGTCCAGCAACTAAAATTCCATCTCCTTCATGGAGCCTTCCTGACTAATGGGAAATGAGGTGGCGACTTCCCCCGGGTCCCACCCTGTCTGACTCACTCCTCACTCACTGCTCCTCAAAGGGCCCGTCTCCATCCTCTTTCTCAAGAAGATAAACCACTGATGTTGTTTCTCCAAAAGTTCAGCCTGAAAACCACTATCTGTATGAACTCCATTCCCATGATTGTTTGAGGCTTCCTTTATATGTTTCAGCACAACTATTAAATGGAGGTAGGATCAGAGAAGCAGAAATGGCAATGAGGAAAAAAACGGAAAAAGTATGCCTGCATGTTTATGAGTGAGTGAGTGGAACAGTCGAGGGAAAAGACAATGGGAGAGAGAGAGGGGGGTATCAGCTATGAATAGGAACTGAAGGTCAGATTGAGGGGCCACAGAACTGGCAGGTGGAGATGGAAGCAGCCTCCTGGGGGCTATGTCAAGCTTCTCCATTCTCCATCCTATACAGGACAAAGGGTACTTCCTATACAATATCCACACAGAGGAGCTGACAGGAGGGTTAGCCCGTGAGGATGGGAGCGTGAGGATGGGAGCACAAAGATGAGGGCAAAGGGTTTGCCAGTTAATAATTCTGCATGTCCCTGGGCCCCAGCCAGCTAGCTGGTATCTCTTCCTAAGCAGGCTGGGACCTTGGCTGAAAGAACCAGGGCTGGAAAGACATCGGGCTGGCAGAAGGGAGAGATTGCATGCAAA
>NW_016107451.1:2333897-2368397 GCF_001604975.1 Cebus imitator | reverse complement strand
GATCTCGGCTCACCGCAACCTCCGCCTCCCGGGTTCAGGCAATTCTCCTGCCTCAGCCTCCTGAGTAGCTGGGATTACAGGCACGCACCACCATGCCCAGCTAATTTTTTATAGTTTTAGTAGAGACGGGGTTTCACCATGTTGACCAGGACGGTCTCGATCTCTTGACCTCGTGATCCACCCGCCTCGGCCTCCCAAAGTGCTGGGATTACAGGCTTGAGCCACCGCGCCCGGCCCTGCAAACATTCTTTGTACCTTCTGGAACTTAAGGTTTGGCCTGGAACCCTGAAAGGTCAGGGCCAATGTCTGATCCATCAGTCGGTAACCAGTGTCTACATACTATGGGTATCATTCACCGTTCATTGAACTGAACAACAGAAACTCTGGAAGGGGGAAAGTGGTGTGATAGAACCTGCAGGAAGAGCTCTGGAGAGAAAAAAGAGGCTTTTTGTTAGGGGGTAAACCAGGGGATGCTATCAGGATGGCGGAAGGAGAGTTAGCAAGATCCAGAAGACACATGAGAGGGACCAAGAGAGGAATGAGAAGCATATTATTCTATTGGTACTTTTTCTGGCAAGGATGAAGCCAGCTGCTTTCCATATGTTCAAATGTTTCCACCCTGTAAGGTAAGTACTATGATCACCTCTTAATAGATAAAAAACTGGAATCAGAGGTTGAAGGCTTTGCTCAAGGTCACAGACTGGGTAAGACGAAAGCAACACAAGCGTTTCAGGCTGAGGAAAAGGCATAGACAAAGGAATGGATGTAGAAAAGCAAATGACAGGTAGAGAACTGCAAGGGATTCTGTTTGGCTAAAGCAGTGGTCCCCAACATTTTTGGTATGAGGGACCAGTTTTGTTTTGTGGAGGACAATTTTTCCAAGGATGGGGGGTCGGGGGGTGGCATGAGAAGCAAGGGACAGGCGGATGGTTTCAGGAGGAAACCGTTGGTCCTCAGATCATCAGACATTCATTACATTCTCATAAGGAGTTCACAACCTAGATATCCTGCGTGCACAGTTCACAATAGGGTTCCTGCCCCATGAGAATCTAATGCTGCTGCTGAACTGACAGGAGGCAGAGCTCAGGCGGTAATGCTTGCTCACTTGCCCACCACGCACCTTCTGCTGTGCAGGCTGGTTCCTAACAGGCCACAGACCAGTACTGGTCCCATGGCCCAGGGGTTGGAGACCTTTGGGCTAAAGGATATGGCTAATGAAAGGCCTTCATATAATAGAAGGTTAATGAATAGGTTGGCCTCAGATCATCAAACGTTTTGAATTTTAAAAAATGAAGAATTTACTTTATATTGGGATGTCTCAGAAGATTTTAAGTGGCAGGCTGATATGATCCCCATTGTGCTTTAAAAAGACAAACTTAGGGCCGGGCGCAGTGGCTCACACCTGTAATCCCAGCACTTTGGGAGGCCAAGGAGGGGGGATCACTTGAGGTCAGGAGTTCGAGACCAGCCTGGACTAACATGGTGAAACCCCATCTCTATTAAAAATATAAAATTAGGCGGGCGTGGTGGCATGTGCCTGTAGTCCCAGCTACTTGGGAAGCTGAGGCAGGAGAATTGCTTGACCCCAGGAGGTGGAGGTTGCAGTGAGCCAAGATTGTACCACTGCACTCCAGCCTGGCCAACAGAGCAAGACTGTCGAAAGAAAGGAAGGAAAGAAAGAAAGCAAGAAAGCAAGCAAGAAAGCAAGAAAGCAAAGAAAGCAAAGAAAGCAAAGAAAGAAAGAAAGCAAAGAAAGAAAGCAAAGAAAGAAAGCAAAGAAAGAAAAGAAAGAAAGAAAAGAAAGAAAGAAAAGAAAGAAAAGAAGGAAAAGAAGGAAAGGAAGGAAAGGAAGGAAAGGAAAGGAAAGGAAAGGAAAGGAAAGGAAAGGAAGAAGAAAGAAAAGACAAACTTGGAAACAGTAAAGTATATTATCAAGAGGAGAGCAGAAGAAGGGAGGGATAACAGCTGGGAGCCAGCTCAGAGGTCTGGGTGTGACACAAAAAAGGCCTGACCTATAAGAATGGCAATGAAAAGGAAGAAAAGGGAATACAGCAGAAAGAGGACCCAGAACTGACAGCAGGTGTTCAGCTGGATAACTCAGGTAGAGCAGGATGGAGAAAATGAATGCAGTTTGGGACATCCTAAGTTTGAGGTGACATGGCCCATTCAACAAGCAATCTAAAACACAGTACTGTGCATTCAGAAGAAAGGACAGAGCTTGAGAAAAAAAAAAAAAAAAAAACAAAAAAACTAAGGATTCTCTATATTGAGGTGAAACCACACAAAGTGGACTGGAACATGGTAACTCTAGTTTTGGCTGTGTTCAGAAACTTTTCCGTCCCCTGCTTTCATTTCCTTTGGGGAATTCCCTACCCCATTGGCTCATTAATGCTGGTATTCTCCCCCACTTCCTCCCTGTCCAAACTCCTAATGGCACATAATCCAAGCAAAACCAGAGCTCTCCCATGAGATGAGCTCTAATAATGTAAAGTAGAGAAATGAAGAGACAGAGAGTCCAGACAACATTTGAGCCTCTGAGCCCACCTAGAGCCATCCACATAACCTAGATACAGTTGGTTTTCCTTTTTTTCGATTAAGCCAGTTTAATTGTAATGTCTTGCAGTCAAAACAGTCTAGTAGACCACCACATAAAAATGAGATTGCTCAGGAGAGAGCAGAAGAGAATAACAGTTACCACTTGAGTGTTGACTATTTGCCTAAAGGGCCTTTTTAAGAAGCTTGGACTTTATCTGGTAGAAAATTAAGAGCTACTTAAAGATTTAAATTTTTAACTTTTATGTATGTTTTGTTGAAGGTGCTCTTTGAAGTTGGTACTATAATCCTATTCTATAGAGGTGGAAACTGAGGTTCTTGAAAGTGAAGTAACTTTATACGGCCATACAATGGATAAGTGTCCAAAACAGGTTATGAACTTGAAAATAAATAAACTGCAATAGAACTATGGGTGCTAGAATGGAGTTGTGTACAGAGCACAGGAGGGGTACAGTTTAAGAATGGTCAAGTGTACAGAGACGAAGTAGTAAAGACTTTACAGGAGTAGGTGACATTTGAATTGGAAGGATGAATTGTTTATCAGGTGAATAAGGGGGCTGGAGCAGGAAAAAGAAAGGACATTCTGTGTAGGGCAGAGAGCCACGAAGGTGTGAGGCAACCTGGCCCCCAGCTACTTCCTATGCTACAGCTGAGAGCACTTATGGCAAAGTGGCAAGAATCACGGAGTATGCCATGACAAAACAAGGTCTGAAGGACTGGTGGTGAGTGTGATGGGAAGAGAGGCAAGCGTGGCACCAAAGAGCTCTGGTTTTGATACCCAGTGAATTAAACACAGCCACTCATAAGGAACTGAGCCCTGACCCAGCAACCACAGACAAGCGAGGCAAGAATTCATCACAACTGCACAGAGAAAGCGATGAGTGATGAAGGGTCCCCTTTAGGGACAGAATGTAGGAAGACTATGGAACTGAGTCTTTGGCTGGTTTAAACAAGGAAGAGATATAGTTTAGAAGGCATGAAAAAGAATATTTCAGGTGAGGGGGCTCGTCATTTGGCCTCAAGTCAAAAGCATATAATTTCTTAATGAAAGAATATAGGCAATAACTAGGTGGGAGAAATAAAATTCACAAAACTAGATTTGAAATTGACTTATCATGTCAGGTTATCCAATGTAAGAATGCTCAGTGCCTGCCTACTCTGCATGTTACCAGGGAGATACCATGGGGGATGAAATGTGCACAAAAAGTGTCTCCTGAGGCTAAGCTCCTAAGACATGAGCACAGGGGAGCTGCAAAGGGAAAGAGAGGTTATGACCTCTTAGAGGAATTGGTCAATCGTTTATTCAAGCAAAAATTACTGAGAGCAGGTTTCCAAATGTTACCCTATGGATACATAATATGCATTGAGCTTCACTATTGTCAGCATTATCGTAAGCACTATTTACATATATTAACCCATTTAAACCTCACAGCAACCCTATGAAATAGCCATTATTAACAACCCCAGGAATAAGGAAACAAAGGCATAGAGAAGTGAACTAACTTGCCCAAGGCCACATAGCTGGTACGTAGCACAGCTAGGATTTGAAATGGAGCAGTCAAGCACGAGAACCTGCTTTTTAAACCAAAATGTTATTTTATACTACCTCTCCAAAGACAAAGAAATCATAATAGTAATAATAATAGTGGCACCACCATTTATAGTGTTTATGACGGGCTAGATGCTGTAGTATGCCAAGGACACACATCATCGTGCCTAAGATCACTCAGCTCTCAGGTGGAAGAGCTGGGATTCAAAGTTCAGGATGCTTGAACCTGGGAGACAATAAAGTGCACCAGGAGCTAGAATAAATTTGTACAAGGTACAAATGTGGAACATAAGAGAGGTAATTGATCTTACCTGGTGGGAGGAATGTTGAGTTGTGGGAGTGGTGCTGAGTTGTGGGTTACTGAAAAACTTCACATAGGGATGACTTTTTTTTTTTTTTTGAGACAGGGTCTGGCTCTGTTGCCCAGGCTGGAGTGCAGTGGCACAATCCCTGCTTACTGCAGCCTCAACCTCCCAGGCCCAAGCAATCCTCTCATCTCAGCCTCCCAAGTGGCTGGGACCACAAGTGTGTGCCACCACACTTGGCTAATTTTTTTTAGTAGAGACAGGGTCTTCCTGTGCTGCCCAGGCTGGTCTCGAACTCCTGGGCTCACACAGTCCTCACACCTCAGCTTCCCAAAGTGCTGGGATGACAGGCGTGAGCCACTGCCCTGGCCAGAGCGGGGTGATTTGTGAGCTGAATTTTGAAAGATGATTGAGTATTCATCACACAGAATGACAGGGCAAAGTGTTCCATGCAGAGGGAACAGTGAGAATAAAGGAATGGAGGTTTGAAAGAGCTGTCACATTCACGAAACTGCAAGCAATGTGGATGGCTTGGGAATTAAGTGGGCGGCATGACAGTAAATCAGAAGATGGTGGCAGGGGGCTATATCACACAGAATCTTACTTGCATTTCCAGAAAATTTGAGCTATTTTTTTAAACTTTTCCAATGAAGTAAATGTAATAGCCAAAAAGAGTAAATAAATATCCCTAGGGAATCTGGTAGCTTAGTCTGAAGCCATTCAGACTAGTAGGAATTCTTTGAAGTCCATTTTCTCTTAATAATGCATGCATGCTGATGGGGCATGGTGGCTCATGGCTATAATCCCAGTACTTTGGGACGCTGAGGCACGAAGATCACTTGAGTTCAGGAATTTGAGAGCAGCCTGGGCAATGTGGCGAAACCCCGTCTCTACCAAAGATACAAAAATTAGCTGGGTATGGTGGCATGCACCTGTAGTCCCAGCTACTTGGGAGGCTGAGGTGGGAGGATCACTTGAGCCTAGGAGGTGGAAGTTGCAGTTAGCCAAGATTGTACCACTGCACTCTAACCTGGGTGACACAGTAAGACAGTACCTTGAAATAATAGAATAATAATAATAAATGCATGCTAAATGTGTATTCTCTGTTTTAAATTACCCTTAAGTAAAATGAATGTTCCAGGAGGATTTTATCTTGTGATTTTCAGTATGCCTGGCACACCCACCCCTACCAACCCACCCACCAAGTATGTAGTCCATATACCCATCTCTATTTTAAATACAAAAATCAGTCAGGTATGGTGGCAAGTGCCTGGAGTCCTAGCTACTTGGGAGGCTGAGGTGGGTGGATCACTTGAGCCTGGGAGGTGGAGGTTGCAATGAGCCAAGATTGCACCACTGCACTCTAGCCTGGTTGACACAGTGGGAATAATAAAATAATAACAATGCATGCCGAATGTATATTTTCTGTTTTAAATTACCCTTAAGTAAAATGAACATTCCAGGATGATTTTATCTTGTGATATTCAGTATGCCTGGCACACCCACCCCTACATGGAGAGTAAACTATCAAAAGGATTTTAATCAAAGGAATAATGTGATCAGATCTGCAGCTCAGAGACCTAACTGGCAGCCTTTTGGAAGACAAGTTAAAGTGGGCAGGACTGGAGATAAAGGATTTTAATCAGGGAGTTATGTGATCAGATCTGCAGTTTAGAAATACCTATCTACAGCCTTTTGGAAGATGCGTTAGCGTAGACAAGACTGGAGATACGGAGTCTGAACAATATTTTCAGTGAGAGAGGCCCAGAGCCTAAACTGTAGGAAAGGGTGGATGGACACTGGGAAGACAGAATTGGTAGGATTTAGTATCTGATTAGGTATGAGGGGGCTGGGGACTTAGAGGGAGAATAGTTTCGAATGGTTCCTATATTCCTGGCTTAGAAGAGAAACAGGTGTGTAGGCTAGAATGACTGGATTTAGACATTCAAGCAGCTATGGATCATATAGGTAGAGATATCCACCAGGAATCTGCAGCAAAGCAAAGAGGTCTGAGCTGAAAATAAAACTTGCCTATGTTATGTACATAAAAGTGGTGGTCACAGAGAAAGCAGGTAGAATAAAAAGAAAAGATGGTTAAGGGCAAGTCCTAGAGAATAACATTTAAGAAGCAGACAGAAGTATAAAAGTCCAAAAGCTGCCGAGAAGGAATGGCTAGAGAGCGGAATGAACAAGGAGAGCATGTGCCATAGAAACCATGGGGGAGAAAGAGACTAAGGGAAATGATCAGCATTGTTAAATGCTGCAGATACATTAATATACTGAGGATTGAAAAAACTCTGAATGTAGCCATTAGGTCAGCAGTGATCTCTGAGTTTCTGAGGAATGGTGGAAGTAGAAGCCCAAACACAGGGGCTGAAAAGTGAATGGGAAGTAAAAGAAAAAACTGACTCTAAGCACTTTATTTAAAGAGCATGGCTGTGAATGAGTCAGTGCGAGGGGATGTAGGGTCAAGAAGGATCTTTTAACATGGAAGAGACACTAAAATGGCACTATCTAGGGCCATGAAATGTAGGCCAGAGAAAATGGGCTACAAAGGATAAGGTTGGGTGTGGTGGGTCACACCCAGACTTTGGGAGGTGGAGGTGGGAGGATTGAGACCAGCCTGGGCAACATGGAGACCCCATCTCTATTAAAAACAGTAATAATTTGATGGCTGCATAGTATTTCATGATGTATATGTGCCACATTTTCCCTGTCCAGTCTATCATCGATGGGCATTTGGGTCGGTTCCAGGTCTTTGCTATTGTAAACAGTGCTGCAATGAACATTCGTGTGCATGTGTCCTTATGGTAGAACGATTTATAATCCTTTGGGTATATACCCAGTAATAGGATTGATGGGTCAAATGGAATTTCTATTTCTAGGTCCTTATGGAATTGCCACACTGTCATCCACAATGGTTGAACTAATTTACACTCCCGCAGCCATCAAAAACGATGAGTTCATGTCCTTTGTAGGGACATGGATAAACTGGAAACCATCATTCTCAGCAAACTGACACAAGAACAGAAAATCAAACACTGCATGTTCTCCCTCATAGGTGGGCGTTGAACAATGAGAAAACATGGACACAGGGAGGGGAGCATCACACACTAGGGTCTCTTGGGGGGAAATAGGAGAGGGACAGCGGGGGGTGGGGAGTTGGGGAGAGATAGCATGGGGAGAAATGCCAGATATAGGTGAAGGGGAGGAAGGCAGCAAATCACGCTGCCATGTGTGTACCTATGCAACAATCTTGCATGTTCTTCACATGTACCCCAAAACCTAAAATGCAATAAAAAAAAAACCCTACAGCTAACATCATACTTAATGGGGAGAAACTAGAAGCTTTCCCACTAAGATTTAAAAAGAAGCAAGGGTATCCCCAATCATTCCTGCTTTCCAACATTGCACTGGAAGTCCTAGCTAGTGCAATAAAACAAGAGAAGAAAATTAAACATATACAGATTGAGAAGGAAGGAATAAAACTACCTTTGCCTGCAAAATAATAATAATAATAATGATAATTTAAAAATTAGCTGGGCATGGTGGCACATGCCTGTGGTCCCAGCTACCCAGGAGGCTGAGAGGTGGGAGGATCACTTGAGTGGCAGGATCACAGTGAGCTGTGATTGTGCCACTGCACCCAAGCCTGGGTGACAGAGTGAGACTCTGTCTCAAAAAAAAAAGAAAAGAAAAAGAACAAAGGATGTCTACATGGGGAATGTGGGCAAGAAAAGATAAAGAATCAAAATGACCACAAACTAGGGAAATTAGGGTGATAATTAGGGAAGGCAGTAGAATGGCAGAGAAAACACAGGAAAGCGAGCATCCCATGGCACTTTATATTTCATTCAGTAGGAAAGGAAAAGCATAATTTGTCACCTATGCTGGAGAAGTCTTTGGTACATATATCTTGCCCAAGGAGAGAGATGTCTGAGAGAGGGAAGGTGACTTCTAACACACAACATATGTCAGAATTGTAACTTCTGATAACTGTGGTAACTTACCATCTCTTTGATGAATCTTAAAGAAAGATGTTTCAGAAAACAGTTTCAAGGTTGTTGTCTAGAAGGATGTTGGTATGTTAAGTTTTAGGTGACAGAGAGGGAATCTGAGGAATAGTTTATAGGAATTTGAGGGACTTGGGGGCTGACCTAGGAAAAATTTGGCCTATTTGTGTAGCAGTCATGCACCAAGGAAAACAAAACAAAACAAAATGCCTGGGGATAAATGGGTTTGAAAATCACTGCCACAGACTTTAGACCTAAAATCACTGGGATCACCAAGTGAGAAAACTGAGGCTCAGGGAAGTGAGATGCCTTGTCCATGATGTACTTAGGGAAGCTGCCATGCCCAAATGGCATGTGACTCATTGAGAGACTGCAACAGGAACCCAAGAGCTGCCTCAGTGACACATGGGAGCTCAAAAACAAGAGAGAGAAGTTAAAAGGAAGAAGAAAGGAACTTTGCCCTGTGGGACAAAACACAGCTGAAGTGATGGGGCCCCATGGTCCCCTAAGATAGGTTGGAGTTTGCCTTCTGTTCCGGTTAGAAAGCCCCATCTGCACAGTGGCAAGGCCTTTCCAAGGGTTAATCTTCATGTGTGTGTTTCCAGGCAAGGGCCATATCGAGCCTCCATAGGTAGGCACTGTGAAACCTCAAGACTGAACAGAAAAGGACCATAGCCCCTGTTCCTACTCCTGGCCCAATGATAAACTTCAGTAGGCCATTCTCCCAATTCTGGAGCAGATAGGAAAGGCAGATGGAAGAGAATGTACACCCCTGCATAGTTCATCTGGACAGTAACCAGGAGCTGACCCAGGGTGGGCGTTTGGACGGACTCAGCCTCCGTCCTGCCTGGTGCTGGGATCAGCTTACACAGCTCCTGTGTCCACAGGGCACAGAGAATACATTGTCCATAAGGAGGATTATTCTGTACAAGAAGCTCAGACAAAGGGAGAGGTTGTTTCCAGCTGCTTGGGGGAGGTGTGAAGGGGGTGGGAAAAGGGACCAGCCTTGCACTGGGGCATTCCTGCAGAGTTCAGCTTCTTCTCTGTGGCAGCACGACAGGAGGTAGGCAATTATACTCCCTCCAGCTCAATCTTAATGCTGGGACCCATTATGGAGTTGTAAGGAGCACTTGGCTATAACCTATCTATCTTGGCTGTTTCCCAAAAAAACAACAGGGTTGAGTGAAGTGCACCAGCTAAGTAGGGCAGCAATAGACACCAGAAGGGGAACAGAATGGGGTGATTAGCACAATAAGCAAAAGAGAGATTCAGCAATGACTGAATCCCAGGCTCAGGGCAGAGCTGGAGAGGGAGAGGTCCTAGGCAATGGGCCTTATGCTGACATTGATTGGATAAGCTTCCACCCTCAGCAGGATGAACTCTGTGCTGTTGTAAGTTCTTGAGGTTTCACAGCTGCTGCTTCTTTCTCCATCCTAGACACAAACCTAGGAGACAACGGCCTAATCTCTTTCTCCAGGGGACCCAAGAGTAGGAGAAAGCACGATCTCCAAGCAAAACAGAGCAGTCAAAAACAGGAATGTTACCACAGTAGGCCAACAGTCACATTTTGTAAATCCTAAATCCAGTAAGTAGGTCATGCCCCTTTCCTCAAAGGAAATTCTGTATGTATTCCCTCCTGAGGGAATGAGTGTGTTAGGGGTGGGAGATACATACATACTCTATTGAGGCATTTACTAGGCTGTATAGACCCCAAAGCAGGAGACACTACTGAGGTGTACTCCAGATAATTTTTTTGAGGATTGGGGGATAAAAATGAGAGCACGTGCTCCTGCAGCGATGAATGTAGAGGAGTCCCTGTAGAGGAAGGAGTGTTTGCTTAGGGTCACAAGATGTAGGTGATATCCTGCATATCCTCGGACTGTTGGGGCAAGAGGACATTTCCATTCTTGGATAACAAGGAATCCATTCTAATAGTATGGTGGAAATAAAGTCAGTATTAGCCTGGGACACAGAAAAACTTGGGGTTGGTGCCATTCAATAGGAGGGAATCTTTTGGTGGAGTAAAAGACAATGGTCACCAAAAGATGCTCCAGGGGTTTCAGAGAAGCACAGCTTAAACTCTACCCAATATGCCAGTTAGCTCTGACATTTCCAGTGGGAAGGGAAGAGGTGAGAAGATAAAGAACACCTCAGAGGGCTGATGAGGCGGAACAGTTTAAGTGAGGGAAAGGTCTGGCATTGCCTCAGAGCTGATGACCGGACTCCCCTGCTGCTATGTATTGTGGTCAGTGAGCTATGTGGATACCGTTTCTTGTCTTGATGGAATGGTAACAGATGTTGACATCTGGGACCACTTTTCTAGTCCTTTGCTGCCACAGCCTGGCAGAACTTCATTTGGCACTGAACAAATGCCAAAGTACCAGTGTGTCACAGAAGAGAACAGAAAAAAGGCAGCTGGAAGGTATGAGCAGGAGGGAAGTCGCAGGATTTTTGGATCAAAGCTAATTAAAGATACAGAAACTTTTTTATGGAGAACAAATTAGAACTGCCTTGCAGCACTCTTGAAATTGCCTCTGATCCCTATGTAATGCTCTCATAAATTACTGTCAGACAACCCTGAGCCAGTGAACATCAATTTAAATAACTTTATTCAGAGGAAACCTTTGGTCCACTTTTGCTGACTCAGCCCCTGCCCATGCTGACAAAGGAGTACTAAGAAAGGCAGGTTAGCCTAAATGTCTAAATTCACTTTGTTCAACTATCTAAAAGCAGGCAAAGTTACTGGGGGTTGCCCCACTTCCCACCATCAATCTGGTCCACCATTTGGGCCACAGGCTTAGGAAAATGAAGGAAAGCCATCCTGGCCAGAGTCAAGGAACTGCGCACTATTTTGAGGTCAGCTAAACCCTGATGGCAGTGTGAAGTGCAATTCTCTTCTCCCTCCGAAATAAGAACCATGAGTCTAGGGGAAGGGGCTTTTCATGTGCTAAGGAAAAATGCTTTCCCACATAGTCCTGCCTGGCAGAGCCACTTCCTGAGAAGGCCTCGTGTGTACAGGGTAGGGTAAAGGATAGAGGACTTTGTGACTATTTGCCAGGTAAGAGCTGTGTTTGTTGGCTTCTCAGAGGATAGAAAGAAGAGGAGGCCCAAGCTTCACCAGAGCTGTAGATGG
This sequence comes from Cebus imitator, assembly GCF_001604975.1. Taxonomy (NCBI): domain Eukaryota; kingdom Metazoa; phylum Chordata; class Mammalia; order Primates; family Cebidae; genus Cebus; species Cebus imitator. Next base: position 2,356,844 of record NW_016107451.1, on the reverse strand, counting down.
GCACTTTTTTTCCCCCTGGCCCAGAAGCTTCTTCACCTGCACCTTAGAGGGATAGCCAGGATGAAACCCGGGCAGGAGGGCCTGCAAAGACAGTGTGCCTCTAAGAACACAGAGGTTGCTACAGTTTCTGGAAGCACAAAATAAGCATAGCCTTATTTGATCTTGTGTCCATCAGTTCACCATCGACATTAGGCAGTATCAGATCAGGGTAAGTTCTGGATCAAGGACTATGGAGGGTGGTGGGGAGAAGTAGCTACAGAAACTATCATTTATTGAATACCCATTATTTCATATACTATGCTAAGCACTTCACATTCATTTCCTCATTTTAATCCTCACAACAACCCTATGAGGTAGGTATTATCACCATTTACAAATGAGAAAACAAGCTCAGAAAAATTAGGTCACTGTCCAAGGTCACACAGCTAGTCAGTGGTGGAGGTGGGATTTGTCTGTTGCTGAAAGCTCATGTTCTTTTTATTGTACCCATCTAGGTGGGCCTTGAGCAAAAGGTAATTTCACTGCCCAGCTCTGCAAAGAGCACCAGGGAGTCGAGGTTGCCAGCCACACTCACCGCTGGTAGGGATGCATTGAAGCCGACTTGATGTTGGTTTTTATTCCACTTGGCATTTTCCCTGAAAGGAACATGAAAAAAGACATCTCAAGCAAGGTAAGACTTTCACGACAAATCAGAAATGTGGTAATCTCAGGCTCCTTCTGTCACCTCCTCTATCATCTCAGAACCTCTGTGACATCTGACCCTGTCTGGCAGAGTTCAGAGGTACAGTTCTTCACCCAGCTCTCTCCCTGAAGGTGTCCAGGAGGAAAGAAGTGATATGGAAGAACAGTCTGCTCATCCACTCCTAGAAGAGATAGCTAAACCTGTGTGACCCCCATTTAATGTCACAGGTAAAAGAGTACCATGTTCTCTCATTGTTTTTTTTTTATATTGTAAGAACTGCAGAATCTCTCTTTGTTTTAATTGTCCCTTTTCCTAGACAGCCTGAGGAAATAACTCTTCTAGCTGCCTGCATCTAGATTGTTCTAAAAATGAGTAGGAGAGAAGGCAGGAAGCCAAGAGCAAGAAAGGCAGGATACAGAGAAAAGAATACATGTAGGACTGGGAAGCTGGCCTGCTTGTCAATTCCTGAGGCACCTACCAATGGTCTCTATTAAGATCTGACCACTGATTTCTCTACCTAAGAAAAGACACTGACAACACATCTAATATCAGAATAAATGGGACAGAAGGATAGCTGACACAGAGATGTGAGATGGGGATGAGAAATGAAAGCAGTTTCTGTTACTCAAAGTTCTTCCTCACTCTCTGGTGCCCATTGCAGTCTTAGACGAGATTTTTACTTCTGAAAATTATATCCTGGGTCACAGTGCAAAGGAGAAATGGAGAAAACTTCTAGGTCTAGAGATGCTGGAGGCCCAGGTAATCTAGCTTATTCCCACTCCCCTGCTCAAAGTCAGCCTCATTTCAACGCCTGCCACCTTACCTGGTTGACCTGCTGGAGCCATTTGTACCCCACTGAGCATTGGCTGCTGCTGGCTTGGAGCTCCTGCCATCTGCACCTGCTGTAATCCTGAGGTTCCTGCAAGGATTGTCCCAGCTCCTGGCTGGCCTGGCTGGCCAGGACCGCTGCTGCCTGAAGGTCTCCAATTAGACAGTCCTTTCCCAAAGGCAACAGCTGCCACCAAGGCATTAGTGTCTGTAGGGTTAAAGGTCTGCTTGTTCGGACGGAGACCTAAAGAAAAAGTAAGTGAGGATCCTGAAGTATGCCTCTGATGCAGGACTGAACTGGCAGCTGGAAGACCAGTATGAGTGCCAGGGTTTGGAGTTCTGAATTCAGCAGCATCTAGACTCCCTCACAGCCCAGAAAAAGAGGCAGAGGACTCCCAAGCCTATCTCAGAATTCTCTCTTCTTATTTTGCCCATTTCCTCCACCTGCTTCAGGGCTGGCTTTAAATACAAAAGGCTAACAGAATGGATGCAAATCCCTTCCTAAGCAGTTCACTCTTGAGTCCTAATTTCACTACTCCCCAAATCACCATTCCTATTCCAGTGATCTTATACACCTCTCCTTCTCTGTTTTGCCACCAGTCCCACCATACCTCCACTCTCTGATTCTCGCTCCTCTTTGCTGATTTTCTCCAGAAGGTTTGAACACATTTTATTCAAGCTCTGGATCTGCTTCTGTAACACACAATTTTGTGCAGAGATTAGGGTAAGTAGGAAAAGATATGGAGAAATTTATTCCTTGTGCTCTGCCAGAAGCAACTTAGGTGCAGCCAACTATGCATCCCTACTAGACAGGAATGGTAATGCCTAGCTTCTCATGATGGAATGGGGATGGGGCAGCAAGGCAGTGACTCAGTCCAACCTGGGCTGCATCTGTACCAATGCGGGCAGCATCTGTCGTCAGTTGCTTCTCCTGCTCTTCCACCTCAGGGTCAGGCTTGGTTCTCAGATGGTCCGGGACTACCTCATGGCTGAAAACGGGCACCCGTCCTTCAGTCTGCCGCTGTAACACACAGATTTTATTGATCCTACTATGCGCTCCAAGAAGATTCTATCTGGCCTGATATACAGTCCTATCCACAGGCAAACAGTGCATTTTCAAGGAAAATACAACCTGAGACATAATATCTAGCTTCTAGAACACACTCTCCTTTATTCTATCCTTCATTTTTTGTCTTCTCACATCCCTATCTCTACCAGACCTAGGGACGAATTAAACTATTGCTGTCTGCCACGTTTCAAAGACTGGAATAGACAAAGTCACAAAAGGACAGACTTTGTGGCTTGAGATAGATGTTGGAGAAGAAAGGTATCAGCCTTGGTGACATACCCTTCAGGTTATGACTATTTGGGAGTGGCTCTCCCACCTTCAGCAGAGCAAAAAGCAAGGCCTCCAAAATTTCTAGGCTCCCAACAAGTAATTTCCCTAAATACTAAAGAAGCCTAAAAAACCCCTTAATTTCCCAAGTTGTATTCTTTTTCTCCACTTACCATGAGATCTTCATCTCGGTCTGGAGACAACACCAGAGGGATGATGACCTGGTTACGGAACAGCGGTGTTTTTTCATGCTTCAAGACCTTGTTCAGAGTGTTTAACTGTCCAGAAAGCAAGGCAAAGCTGTCCAGGACAGAGGGCCTGGTGGTGGTAAGAAGGTGTCAGAATTTTCCACCCCTTCCCTGGATGGTTCTTAGTAAAATTGTCCTAGTTCCTTCAGGCCAGGAACACTCAGATTCATCCCCAAAAGTCTCATAGCCCTATGACTAGCCTAAGTGGAAACAGACTAACAGGTATGATAGGGCTATGAAGGAGGGATACACTTTCAGGTTATGACACAGATGCAGAAAAAAAGGCAGTTCATTGTTTGAATGGGGTGAGGAACAGTGGCAAAAAGTCTCCTTTCTAGCCTGGAAATAGGATCCACACTTCGGAGTAGGTTGGATCTAAAGGACTCAGCCACATCTGTGGCAAGAGATCCAGCATGAATAGGGCTATAGTGGGAGGACTTCTTCACCAGAAAAGTCAAAGGGTAAGAATTGAAAGCTAGAAAGAGCTTGGGTTAAGAAACTGAGCATTTGTCTACTTCCTTGCCATGGAAGCCACTTGCTAAACGTTAGGAAACCCAGCTCTTTCCAAATCAAAAGATGTTTGCAAACTGATAAATGGTTACATCATTAGAAACGTCCTATTCATTGGGAGGCTAGGCCCCCCACCCATAAGCCCTCCCTAGCTTGCCCTGGCAATTCTTACCAGGTCAGCCGGTCATACTCGTTCTCCAACTTGTAAATGAAACTCCCCAATGAGTTCTTCAGATCAGCCACTTGACTCAGCAGTGCATCTAATGATGCCTCAAGCTGCTTCTCCTCCCTCTGCACCAATAGGAACAGGTTGGTTACACAGATAAATGAGTATGACACATAGAAAGAGGGGCTGAAAAGCCAAGGAGATGGTGTGCAACACAGGAGCTCACTGGCATAGGATAGCCAGGTTGTTTACTATCTTTGGTATTTGGGTTACAGACAGCATCAGCCCTGAGACCTTTCAACCTGTTTGCCTGACCCCAAGTCCTCCCACCAACTGATTCCTTCTTCCCATCTCCTCCTAATCTATGCTTAGTTTTTCTCTGTATTAGGTACACCCTCCTCTCCCTCACTGAGACATTTTTGAGAGACCCTAATGCCAGATCATTGTCTCATGTGCACCTTTGTAGCACATGTACTCCAGTTTCCTCCGTCCTAGCATCTGTGAGCCTGGCTGTCTTGTCAGTTTCTGCAAAATCGGCCTACTCATGAAGACTTCTCTGAATACCAGCCCTGCTCTCCCCTTTTCCTCCCCCCACCAACCACTCCACCTTTCCATCTGCTCTCAGCATTTTACATTTCAACCTTCTCCTTGCTGAATTAATGTGCACTCATCTATCTCTGTGTCAATATTCCCGTGCCTCTTTCACAAGCTCGGTCAACCCATTAACATTTATTGAGACAACCGGCTGCAAGAAACTGACAAATGAAAAACAAAAACCACACATGCTCCTAAGCACTGGACAAACAAAATACTGGGGGTCTGTAAAGCATTTCCTTCCCATCGGTGGTCTCCTGTTTTACTCCATTTCTTCACCCTTAACAACTGCAGGGCACAGGCTGGGAAGAGTGATGCAAAACTGTCTTGCAAACCTGCTAAAGTACCTGACAGGAACTTGATCCTGGGTTCCACCGTGGCCTCGGATTATAAGCTGCTTAGCTTTCGGCCACCGCAGCCCACAATTCCCTCACTGCTTGGGCTTGTCTCCAGTTAGATCCCCTGCTATATCAGCATCCAACCGCCTCCATCCAGCAGCCTAGGACAGGGCCTGAGCCAGCCCACCACCTTCTTGAGCCGTCTCCCTTGGACTGCATCTCAGCCTCCCCGTAATACAACCTAATCCTTTCCCACGCCAAGCAAATAGGTGCTGCCTCCTTCCTCCAGATTTAGCCAGACCATCTTCTGTCAGGCGAGCTCCACCCCCACCTCTCAACTGCGCCGCTCCCTCTCCAATTAGCCTCGCCCCCTAACCCACATTTCCTTATCAGCCGCAGGTGCTGCCCTCTCTTCTCAGTCCCAACTCTTCATTCTCCTTAGCCAGCCCACTCTCGGTCCTTGTACCCGAAGCTGGCCAGCCGCTAATAGGCCCAACCTGGCTCTCACCTGCATTGCGGCGGCCGAGGCGGCGGCTACGATTTCCACTTCCGGTTTTCCCTTCGATGAGACGCCTCTGAGAAGGCTTCTCCACCAATCAGAAAACTGGAATTCGGCCCTCCCACCCACTTCCGGTTCCTGCTGGGTGCCGAGGTAGCCAGGTCAGGGGTCAAGAGAGAGAACTTCGCTGGCCCGGGCCGGCGCGGGAGGGCTGTGTGATGGCCTCGGAGCGCCCCGAGCCGGAGGTGAGGGGCAGAGGGGCGCAGCACTGGGCCCCGAGATCCGAGGGGGAGGGTCCGGCGGGCAGGCGTGGCATTGGCCTCCTCTGGGTTTGTGGGGTGGCCGGGCTGCGTAACCTTGGCTGGGGCCTGCCCAGCCCCGAAGGCCCGACTGTGGAACCCTGCGGACCATGGAACGCGGTCTGCAGTTTCCTCAGGGAGCTAAAGGAGTAACTCTTAGCTTTGTTTTGTTTACTGAAATGTCATCCGCGTCGTCCACTCTTTGACCTAATGATAGTGGTATTAACAAAACTTGTATTTTGATTTTCTGTTGCAGTTTCAATGGGCAACGCGGCAGTAGATTGACTTTGCCGGTTTTTGCATTTCTTTAAGCATTGGAATGCCATAAACAGCTTGAATTCATTTAGTTCTGGGGCTCATGCTTTTAGAAAAGCTGCTTTAGTTTCATGAAAAAAACATTTGAGTCGGACTGAGACCTCGTTCCAATATTGGCGCTGTCACGTAGTTATTTGGGCAACCTCCTGCGAGTCTTCCCGGATCCTGTTTCCTTCTTTATAAAATATATAGTGTGTTGTGAGGATCACATGTGATGAACCAGAAAAGAGATATGAGGTATTCGTGAGATGCTAAGGAACATGCAATGAAACTTATATATGTTGTGTCATTCAGACTTGCACAAGGAAGATGGCATTCTCGTAGAGGAGAAAACTGAAAAATGAGAAAGATTAAGTACCTTACTCAAATGCCACTCATCCAGGGAGTAGCGGTTTGGAGTTAGAAGATCTGAGCTTAAAATCTCAGATTTGGATAAGACACCACCACTAGGAAAGGTACCAATATATTAGTAGGTGGTAAGGGTGAGGGATGTGTATAATGATACAAATAGTATTCTTTACTGCATACTTACTCATGCTTGGCACCATTCTAAGTGCTTTAGCAATGTCAGTTAATCCATTCAGCCCTATGAAGTGAATACTGTTATCTCCTTTTTTTAGTTTAGGAACTGAGGCACAGAGATATTAAGAGTAGCAAAGTAGGTGGGGTGCAGTGGCTTACATTTGTAATCCCAGCACTTTGGGAGGCTGAGGCCGGTGAATCACCTGAGGTCAGGAGTTAGAGACCAGCCTGACCAACATCGAGAAACCCCATCTCTACTAAAAATACAAAATTAGCTAGGCATGGTGGCACATGCCTGTAATCCCAGCTACTCGGGAGGCTGAGGGAGTGGAGGTTGCAGTGAGCCAAGAAGGTGCCATTGCACTCAGTCTGGGCAACAAGAGCAAAACTCCCTCTGAGAAAAAGAGTAACAAAGTTACACAGCTATTAAGTATTGGACTCCAAAACAGTTGGCCAGGCTCCAGTCTTTGTATTCTTAACCGTATTGTTTATAGCATAAATAGTAAAGTGACTGCAGAATGGTAAATCTCCAGTTCACTGGGATTTGGTGTAGTAAGACCCAACATTGAATAGAATAGTAGGAAACCATGCCTTATTTAAAATAATCAGTCATGTTCACAGAGGTGGTAGAATAGCCCATGTATCAAATATCAAAATCAATCAGAAATATTAATACAGGAAAACCACGAAACAATTCAGAGTGTTTCATTATATATTAAAGTGAAAGGAAGTGGAGGGCTGTTGTGGGGAAATACAACGTATCTTTTAGGCAGATAGTCTAGAATGGCACCATCCTGTAGAAATCTAATGCAAGCCACATGTGTAATATTAAGTTTTCTCATAGCCACATACAAAATAAAAAACAAATGAATTTTAATTACATATTTAACCCAAAACTCCCATTTTCAAAATGTAATAAAATGCAAAACATTATGAGATAGTTAACTTCTTTTTTATACTAAGTCTTTAAAATCTAGTGTTGTATTTTACACTTACAGCACATCCCATTTTGGTCTAGCAACATTGTAAGTGCTCAGTAGCCCCATATGGTACTCTTTACTATATAGAGCATTGCAGATCTAAAGTAATTTCAAGTCAAGACACACAATCCTGGGAGTCTCATCCAGCCAAAAGTTAAGCATTTTTTAAGTTCCTGATTTGCATTTCTGAAAATTTTATCAGAAGGTAAAGAGATTGAAGAGTTCTATCCCTGGGTGTTATAAAATGATTGATTTTTAGAGGCTGTTAGGATCCCAAGAGAGAACGATTGGGCATAATCAGATTTAGAAAGTCATTCATTCATCACACACTTGAAATATTTTTTTACAAGTGCTGCTATGGAGTCAGAATTGTGCCAAGTATCAAGGTGGATACGGAGCAGTGTAAGACAGACATGCTCCCTATCTTTATGGAGTAAACAAGGATTGAATTAGATTAATAAGTGCTGTAAAGGAGTGAATTGGGATGCTTAACAGGGATTCTTAACCTACCTTGTAAAGAAGTCGGGGCCGGTCGTGGTGGCTCAGACCTGTAATCCCAACACTTTGGGAGGCCGAGGTGGGTGGATCACGAAGTCAAGAGATTGAGAACATCCTGGACAACATGGTGAAATACACCCACCCACCACCGTCTCTACTAAAAATACAAAAATTAGCCATACATGGTGGTGCATGCCTGCAATCCCAGCTAGTCAGGAGGCTGAGGCAGAAGAATCGCTTGAACCTGGGAGGCGGAGGTTGCTGTGAGCTGAGAACGCGCCGTTGCACTCTAGACTGGGCTACAAGAGTGAAACTCCGTCTCAAAAAAAACAAAAAACAAAAAAGAAGTGGCAAGACAAGGGGTTGTGGATCAGGAGACTCAAAAGAATGACATTTAAGCTGAAACCTGAAGAACAGGTAGAAGTTATCTAAAAGAAGAGGCAGAGAGCATTGCAGGCAAAGGGAATGGTGAGATCTTCAGGTGAGAAGGAGCCCATTGGAGCCTTCAGAGAACTAAGAGGAAGCAACTCCCAGTGTGGATGCAGTGTGACAATGAGAATAGCTAACACTTACTGAATGCTTACTGAGTATCATCTGATACTCAGAAATTATCCTAAAATAAGCACTTTTATTATCCCTGTTTCACAGACAAGGAAACTGAGGCATAGAGAGTGTAAATCTCTGCCAAAGCCATATAGTTAATAATCAACGGAACCAGTATTTGATCCTAGGAGCTCTAACACTAGAATGTGTGCTTTTAACTGAAGGGGGATTGGTGAAAGAAAAGGCTGGAGAAGAGCAGCTTGAGGCCATGCTGGAGGCTCAGGGCTTTGACGTATGGTGGCAGGGAGATTTTAGCCAGTTCAAGAGGGGAAATAATCCACATTATTTTGTGGAAGTGTGTTAACAGAAGACAGCACAAGGGTTAGAAAAGACTTAAAAAAAAAATCAGACCTTTATCACAAAGGGACAGGTACAAGAAAAGCAACAGATTAATGAGATGGACCATGCTTCATTTATCCTGGTATACATGGTATGTAGCACAGTGCCTGGTAATGTTTTATTTATCTTGATATAAGTGGTATGTAGGCCTCAATAAATGTTCCAGACAATGATAGCCGCCTTCTCCCGTTTAATTGCAACAACATTCCTATGAAGATATTCCTTTTATTTATTTATTTTTTTGAGATGGAGTCCTGCTCTGTCACCAGGCTGGAGTGCAGTGTCACCATCTCGGCTCACTGCAACCTCCGCCTCCCAGGTTCAAGCGGTTCTCCTGCCTCAGCCTCCCAAGTAGCTAGGACTACAAGCGCACGTCACCACGCCCAACTAATTTTTGTATTTTTAGTAGAGACAGGGTTTCATCACGTTGGCCAGGATGGTGTTGATCTCTTGACCTCGTGATCTGCCCACCTCGGCATCCCAAAGTGCTGGGATTATAGACATGAGCCACCACATCTGGCCTATGAAGATTTTTATCCACATGCTATCAACGAAGAAACTGAGGCTTGGAAAAATTAAGTAATTTGTACAAAGTTACCTAGATAGCAAATGATAGAACCAGATTTGAACCCAGGTCTCTGACTCCAAAACTCTACTTTGTCTTCCTTACCAGACTACTGAGAGTCATGAACTTCAGACTCAAGGGAGATTAATATTGAGGATGTGAAACTCCATGTGAGTGTGGATGCTCTGAGAACTAATTCAGGGATTCTTATTTATTTATTTTGAGACTGAGTCTCACTCTCACCCAGGCTGGAGTGCAGTGGCATAATCTCAGCTCACTGCAGCCTCCATCTCCCAGGCTCAAGCGATTCTCCTGCCTCAGCCTCCCAAGTAGCTAGGATTACAGGCACCCCCCATGAAGCCCGGCTAATTTTTGTAGAGATGGGGTTTCACCATATTGCCCAAGCTGGTCGCAAACTCTTAAGTTCAGGTGATCCACCTGCCTTGGCTTCCCAAAGTGCTGGGATTACAGGCATGAGCCATCACACCCCGCCTAATTCAGGGATTCTTAAATGTTAATGTAGAAGAATCACTTGGAGACCTTGTTAAAATGTAGATTCTGGAGCCCATCAACGCTTTTCTTTTTCTTTTTTTTTTTTTTTTTTGAGATGGAGTCTTGCTCTGTCACCCAGGCTGGAGTGCTGTGGTACAATCATGGCTCACTGAAGCCTCAACCTCCCTGAGCTCAGGTGATTCTCCCAACTTAGCCCTCTGAGTATCTGGGACTACAGCCACATGACACCACACCCAAATTAGAAATAATTTTAGTAATTTTTTGTAGAGAGAAGATTTTGCCCTGTTGCCCAGGCTAGTCTCAAACTCCTAAGGCTCAGGTGATCCGCCCTCTTTGGTCTCCCAAAGTGCTGGGATTGCAGGCATGAGCCACTGCACCTGGCTGTTACTTGTTTTTGTGGAACCACATTCTTATCCTTTGGAGCACTTACTTGGTTTGTAATAATACAATAGTTAGAATGATTATTTGATTGATCTTTTTGTCCTTCATTATAGAGTAAGTTTTATGAAAGCAGGGAATGCAAGTTTTTGCTTTTCATTGTATCCTTAGGACCTAGCCCAGTGCCCAGGATGTACCAGGCTCTTTATAAATTTGTTGAGTGAATGTATGCATGCTTACCTTGCCTTTGTTCTGTTTGGAATTCAGTGAGGACTTGATGGCATCCTGAACAAGTTAGCATGGAAATCAAACTAGAGAGATTTACTAGAAGAAACAACACTCTAAGCTTCACCATAGAATAATAGGCTGAATTTATCCGATGTGACAGGACTAACTGAATAATTGTATGTGTCCAAAAAAGCCAGCTTATGAGGATAGCATGGGAAATGTGTTTGGACAGCAGCACAGGTGAGAAAGTCATGGAGCAAGTATAACCTAGGAGAATCTGAATCTGTGACCTCACCTGAGTATTATGTTCCATTCTGGTCCCCACATTTTAAGTTGTAAAGCAGACCGACCAGAATTCATTCCTGGCCACATAATCTGAGATATAAAATAGTGAGGAAACTTGAAACCATGCTATTTGAGACATAGTTAAAGAACCCAAAGATGTTTATTCTGGAGAAGCAAAGACTCGGGGCTGTCACCCCGTGTTTAATAATAGACTCTCATTTGGCAGAGGGTCACATTCTCCCTGTGTGACCTTAGGAGGTAAAACAAAAAGTGGGTTAGATATTTTCAAGACCACAGACTTTTAAGAGTGGGTCAAGATATCTAAAAGACAGATCCTGACTTTATGTGAGGACATTTCCAACTCTGCCAACTAAACAGGTATGAGCAAAAAAAAAAAAAAAAAAAAAAAAACTGCAGTGAATGGCTGTGCAGGACTTCTTCTGACTCAAAGAAGCAAGGTAAACAGCAACACTTTGTTATTACTAATCTGTGCATTTATCCCCATTACTTTTTACAAGGTGCTTTCACACACCATTGGGCTAGGTGGTATTTTGTAGAGGAGGAAGCTCACTCAGAGTCTGAGCTATCAAATCACAATACTTTCTTTGCATAACACTGTTCTTTCTGAAGCAAAGCTAATGGAACCTAAAGCAAATCTGTTAGAACCCCCATTTAGACTCCCCAGCATTCCAGGAACAATAAAAAAGAAGCTACTAGTGAAAACTTGGTAAAAACAGTGTTTGTGGAAACAAAGGAAAAAAAACAAAATAGAATAGCTTAGTTTTTCCATAAATGATTGAAAGATAAAGTGAATAAAGGACAGGAACTCTAGCAACAAAAACCGTGTTGATAAAAGAGTGAAAAATTAGAAATTATTGGTAAGAAATTAAGAATAACTAGAAACAAAGAAGAAATAAATATAGCTTGTGAGATTAGTTTTCCTTGTTCATGCATGTATTCAACAATTATTATTAGAACACTTAGTATGTTTTAGCACTGTGGTAGGTGCTAGGATTACAGCAAGAAATAATGTATAGGCCAGGTATAGTGGCTTACGCCTGTAATCCTAGCACTTTGGGAGGCTGAGGCAGGTGGATCACCTGAGGTCAGGAGTTCAAGACCATGCTGGCTAACACGGCAAAACCCCATCTTTACTGAAAATACAAAAATTAACCTGGTGTGGTGGCATGTGCTTATAATCCCAGCTACTCGGGAGGCTGAGCCAGGAGAATCACTTGAACCCAGGAGGTGGAGGTTGTAGTGAGCCAAGATGGCACCATTGTACTCCAGCCTGGGTGACAGAATGAGACTTCATCTCAAAAAAAAAAAAGAAAAAGAAAAAGAAACAATATATAGACATGGCCTCTACCTCATTGGATCTTCCAGACTTGTAAGGGAAACAAACATTACACAGATTATTTTATTTTATTTTATTTATTTATTTTTTTGAGACAGAGTGATGGAGTTTCACTCTGTTGCCCAGGCTGGAGTGCAGTGATGCCATCTTGGCCCACTGCAGCCTCCACCTCCTTAGTTTAAGCAATTCTGCCTCGGCCCCCTGAGTAGCTGGGACTACAGGTACGTGCCACCATGCCTGGCTAATTTTTGTATTTTTTAGTAGAGATGGGGTTTCACCACGTTGGCCAGGCTGGTCTTGAGTTCCTGGCCTCCCATCCCAGCCTCCCAGAGTGCTGGGATTACAGGCATGAGCCACTGCCCGGCCCCTGCAATTTTTTTTTTTTTTTTTTTTTTTCTGGAGTTTCTCTCTTGTTGACCAAGTTGGAGTGCAATGGCACGATCTCAGCTTACTGCAACCTCCGCCTCCTGGGTTCAGGTGATTCTCTTGCCTCAGCCTCCTGACTAACTGGGACTACAGGCATGTGCCACCACACCTGGCTAATTTTTGTATTTTTAGTAGAAACGGGGCTTCGCCAGGTTAGGCAGGCTGGTCTCAAACCCCTGACCTCAGATGATCCACCCACCTCGGCCTCCCAAAGTGCTGGGATTACAGGCATGAGCTACTGCGCCTGGCCACAAATTCTTAATTATAAACTCTGTCAGGTGTCATGAAGAAAAAATATAGAGTGTGTGAATGCCCAACATAGGACCCTAACTTAGTGCAGACAGTCATGGAAAGGTTCACTTATTAAACCTAGATTTGCCATGATTTTAGTCCTAGAAGATTAGATGACCATGCACCCAACTCTGTCCTTACAGTTATGACCCACTGGACATGTGCTCTTCCCCTTTAACCCCTGGGTTAAAGTTTTGTCCAGTATGGGACAAAACTCTTTTCCTTGGTTTTTCCTTGCTCAGCTGAAACAGTCTGGTATTTTAAAAAAAAAAAAAAAAAAAAAAAAAATTTCATACCAGACAACAAAGGGAAAGTGGTATTGACACTAGTGTTAAGATGATCTCATCTTGAGAAAAGTTATAGTAATTATTAGTTTTAAATGTCCAGTTTGTTTTGCTTAGAATACATGGCAAGAGGGGAGGAGGTAGTGGCAGGAAGAAAAAAACAGTGAATTCACTTAGTTAGCAAAATTTTATTGAACATCCTATGTGCCAGGCACTGCACTAGGCTCTGGAGATAGAGTGATAGATAAATGACTGCTGAATTAGGATAGCCTTCCTGTTCTCATAATGCTCTGAGCCCTCAAACCATCCTTTAAAGAAAATTCTTTTTTAAAACTCCAGTAAGTCTCTTGTACATCTTTTTTTAGATAAGAACTTTGGCAGGACCCCAGCATAGTCAACACATAATATCCCACCCATACCAGCCAAGTCAAACCTGAAAGAGAGATTGTCTGGTTTAGTATCCCACCTTAAACCCAAGGATCAGAGAAAGAAAGGGCAAGTAATTGCTGTGATTCCCTTCTTTGCCAATAAACAGACCCCTTTTCTGTTTTTAGGAGTGTGGCAATAAGAGTGTACGATTTGATGGGACTTTTCGAGGGAGTGGGGTAGTTAGGAGTAACTGTCTCTAATTTTGATAGCTAACTTGGAAATCATTTTGTGCATAGTGGTTTCCAGTGCTCCTTTAATCATCCTTGACACCTTCTTTTTTGTTACTTTCCTCCTGTGTCCTAACTTACAATTAATCACCAATTCTTGTCTGTCCTATCCTAAAGATCCCTTGAAATGCAACTAAGTTCTCTGTTTAGTTCAGCTGACTTTTTGTTTTCCATAATAAGACTTTGATGGTGAAAGACAGTGGTGGTTTTGCATCCTGGCATTATCTTGCATTATCTCATCAAGGACGCAGTCTCAAACAGTTCACAGAATGGCTACTTTCAGTAGCTCTAGTCTAAGCCACTGTCATCTCCCCTAGTTGTTGGGGGGCAGAGGGGGGTCTTTCTGAATCACACAGTAGCCAGAGGGAATTTTTTTTAATGCAGATATAATGTTACTGCCTTGCTGAATCCCTTTAGTAGCTTAAACTCACTCACAGGATAAATCCAAAATCCTAGCCGGGGTCTTTCTCAATACAGTGTTGGAAAGTAGTGTAATAGAGAGTAGTGTCTCCCAAGGTGTGATTTCATTTTATTATTGTTATTATTTTCTTTTCTGAGACAGAATCTTGCTCTTTTTCCCAGGCCAGAGTGCAATCATATGGTCATAGCTCATTATAGCCTCAACCTCCTGGACTTAAGCAATCCTCTCACCTCAACCTTCTAAATAGTTAGGACTGAAGGTGCTTACCACCATGCCCAGCTAATTCTGTGGGCTTTTTTTTTTTTCTTTCTTTTTTTTGAGATGGAGTTTTGCACTTGTTGCCCAGGCTGGAGTGCAATGGCTTGATCTCAGCTCACTGCAACCTCTGCCTCCTAGGTTCAAGCGATTCTCCTGTCTTAGCCTCCCGAGTAGCTGGGATTACAGGCATGTGCCACCACACCCTGCTAACTTTTGTATTTTTTGTAGTAGAGTTGAGATTTCATTGTGTTGCCCAGGCTGGTCTTGAACTCTTAGGTGCAAGTGGTTTGCCCACCTCAGCCTCCCAAAGTGTTGGATTATAGGCTTAAGCCATCATGCCCAGCCGTTACTGTTAACTTTTATTCTTACCAGGCATTGTGCTGAGCACTTCATAGGCACGATTTTCCTAGATCCACAGAACAGCACTTTAGATTGGTGTTAGGATTATCTCTATTTTACAGAGGAGGACACTGAAGCTTAAAGAGGTGATACAAACTTTCCAGTGTCTCACAGCTAATAAGTGGCTGAATTGGTTTTCAAACCCAGACTGTCTGAACCTGAAATTCCTGCACTTGGCCTGTACAGAGTACTTTTTTTTCCTATTAATTTTTTTTTTTTTTTTTTTGAGGCAGAGTTTCGCTCTCGTTACCCAGGCTGGAGTGCAGTGGTGTGATCTCGGCTCACCACAGCCTCCGCCTCCTGGGTTTAGGCAATTCTCCTGCCCCAGCCTCCTGAGTAGCTGGGATTACAGGCACGTGCCACCATGCCCAGCTGATTTTTTGTATTTTTAGTAGATACGGGGTTTCACCATGTTGACCAGGATGGTCTCGATCTCTTGACCTTGTGATCCACCCGCCTCGGCCTCCCAAAGTGCTGGGATTACAGGCTTGAGCCACCGCGCCCGGCCATTAATTAATTAATTTATTTATTTGAGATGCAGCCTCGTTCTGTAACCCAGGCTGGAGTGCAATGACACAATCTCAGCTCACTGTCATCTCCACCTCCCAGGTTCAGGCGATTCTCCTGCCTCAGCCTCCCAAGTAACTGGGATTACAGGCGTCTACCACCATGCCCAGATAGTTTTTGTATTTTTAGTAGAGATGGGGTGTCACCATGTTGGCCAGGCTGGTCTCGAACTTCTGACCTCAGTTGATCTATCCACCTTGGTCTCCCAAAGTGCTGGGATTACACTGTGCCTGGCCCTTTTCTTTTTTTCTTTTACCCAGTACTTTTGCATATATTTTAGTTGCTTGATAAATGTGAGCTTCTCCTTCTTCCCTTCTGCTGTCATCCTTATTATTTTCCAATACCTGTTTCTGTATCTTTTTACCCTTTCCTTCTTGTCTTCACAACCATTGTGTGTCTGTTCTCCACACTTTTCTCTGACATCAGAAACTCTTCATTATTGCTTTTCCAGGGCTTTTTCAGTCTTCTCTCCATACGTATTTCCCAATTTTGGGAAAGAAAAATTCTTCGCTTTCTTTCAACATGTTTCTCAACAGGCATTTATTAACTTCTGTTCATTTCTCCTCTACTACCTGCTCTTCAGTTATTGCCACCTGGTGTCCTTCCCCTCATTAATCAGGGACACAGAAGGAGAAATTTGCCATTTGTGTAGGACAGACAAGAATAAGGGAGTAAGGAATGTGACAGATAAGGATTAATCAGGAAGAGACATTGGGGAGTTCAGACCAGTTGACCTTTGTTTCCTCTGTGAACTGTGGGCAAGTTTGTCTGCTGGGAGTGAGGGGGCCGAAAGATTGGAAAACCTGCTGTGGGGAACAGGAAAGACTGCTGGCCTGGAGAATTCAGAGGACTGGTAAAGGCCTGCTAGAGTGGGCCCTGCTGGCAAGGTGACAAGTTTCTTTCTGTCAGAGTGCAGCTGCCATAGTATATGTGTAGACAGGGGAAAATGTCAAATTCATCCCAAGATAAGATTTGACAGGACTTGTGTAGTGGAAGGACAAGGACATGGGCAAAGGAGTGGATGCTTGTTAGCGCATTGATGAAGTGGCCACCTATGAGGCAATGGAGGCAAGAGCTAGAGTACTGATGACTGAAAAGTGCGGGGGTGGAGACTATGACCCACAGAGGTTTGATTTTGAGGTATTCAGAAGGTTTGCTATTCCTTCGGTGAAAGTTTCTTCAGTGTCTGCTGTTGTCAAGACTTGTTAGGAGTAACTGGCATTCATGTAATGTCTTAGGGATTTCTAGTGTTTGTTCTGTTTGTAGAAATTTGCCAAGCACAGAGACACAAAACTAGAATCGGACACAATCCCTGCCCTCAGAAGCTTGTAGTTTATAGGTATAACTCACATAAACATTGTGGAAACAATATAGAAAGGTCACTTCATCTATATGGAGGTCTGTATAGGGCAAACAGGAACAGAGAGTTAAGAATTGATACCCCAGGGAGGGACAGTGGGGGTTAGGGAGTTAGGGAGGGATAACAGGGGGAGAAATGTCAGATATAGGTGATGGGGATGGAGGCAGCAAACCACATTGCCATGTATGTGCCAATGCAACAATCCTGCATGCTCTTTACATGTACCCCAGAACCTAAAATGCAAAATACACATTAAAAAAAAAAAAAAGAATTGACACCCCAGGAAGACCTCGCGTGGAGGTTAGGGTAAACTTTTCACCTCTGCTGCTTTGCCTCTCACAGATGGTGAGTTCCTTCAGCGAGTTATTTGCACAGTGATCTGTGTATTACAAGTACTCAGTGCCATTTTTTAAAGATGTATTAATGTCTTTTTGTTCCCAGGTGGAAGAAGCCGGGCAGGTGTTCCTGTTAATGAAAAAGGATTATCGAATCTCCCGAAATGTTCGCCTGGCTTGGTTCCTCAATCATCTGCATCAGACTGTGCAGGCCACACCCCAGGAGATGCTGGTGAGGCCTAGACACATGGAAGATGTGAGGGGCTAGCCCAGGAGGATCTGTTTTTTAGGAGAGTGCTGGAAACAGACAGGGAGGGAGACTAACTCTGAGGGCTCTCAGTCTGGGTGGGGCAAGGGACTGCCTACAAGATGATGGAAATTTTAAAAAATATTTTTTCCGGAGAGTGAGAGGAAGAGTATATGGTTGGATTGAGGGCAGTAGAGCCAATGATATGTCGTTTGGGATATAGAAGGCAGGTCCTGGGAAGAAAGTGGTGACTTCCCTAATTGTTTCATTTTCTTTCCATCCTAATTTTCAGCTTCAGTCTGAACAGGAATTGGAAGTCCTCAGTGTCCTACCCCCTGGATGGCAGCCAGATGAACCAGTGGTCCCAAGGCCATTCCTTCTTGTACCTTCCACCCGGGTCACCTTCCTGGCTTGGCAGTATCGGTTTGTCATTGAGCTGGACCTTAGCCCGTCTACTGGCATTGTGGTAAAGGATTGAAGGGAGACCCTGGGAAGAAAGGATGGGGTAGGGGATGAGGAGGAGAGGGAGAGGCCTGGTGGGGAAGTGAAAAATGCTCCCAGCCTACCATTTTGGAGAGAAGACAGGCTTATAAAGGAATGGTGGGTATTTAAAAACAGAACTGGGCCAGCCATGGTGGCTCATGCCTGCAATCCCAGCACTTTGGGAAGGCGAAGCGGGCTGATTGCTTGAGCTCAGGAGTTCGAGACTAGCCTGGGCCACATGGCAAAACCCGCCTCTACAAAAAATACAAAAATTAGCCAGGCATGGTGGCATGCACCTGTCCCAGCTACTTGGGAGGCTGAGGTGGGAGGATTGCTTGAGCTCAGGAGGTCGAGACTGCAGTGAGCCGTGATCAGGCCACTGCACTCCAGCTAGGCAACAAAGCAAGACGCTGGTTTTATTGTTTTTGTTTCCGGAAAGCACCTCAGGAACTGTTCCATGTGTGGCACTGTATTTGGGTGTGTGATCAGCCATAAGATAAGGATCCTTCTGACCCATGGAAGCTGCATGTTTCTGCCCTCTGCCTAGGGTTGCCTTTGAATCCCCTTGAGCGCTCTTTCTCTGCATTGCCCTCAGGATGATTCCACGGGAGAGATCTTGTTTGATGAAGTTTTCCATGCCCTGTCCCGCTGCCTAGGTGGGCTGCTTCGGCCCTTCCGAGTGCCTGGGTCTTGCATCGACTTCCAGCCTGAGATCTACATAACTATTCAGGCCTACTCCTCCATCATTGGACTGCAGTCCCACCAGGTATTGCATCTTTTCTCCAAGTTGGTACCCTTAGACCAAATTTCTATTAGTCCTCTGACCATGTTCTTATCCTGTCTCTACTGTGTGTCCCCAAAGTCCCCAGCTCTGCTAGCTTGAATCTGTTTTGTACCAGTGCCTCTGGACTTAAAAGGCCTTCTCATAGACTTAGGGTCAGTTGGTGTTGATTGGACAACTGCCTTTCTCACCACTCCTAAAAATCTCTTTGGTTCTGACCAATGGATATCTGTTTTCTCTGTTCCCCACTTCTCCTTTAGTTCTATCAGATGGTTTGCTGATATACTGGCTCCTGCAATTCCCCCCAGAAGATGGTCTTTTGGAATGGTTTTGTGATTTTGAAAGACAAATAACCCCGAGATATAATTGCTTTCAAGGATAGAGGAGGATCATTTTTTGTTTTTTCAAGACAGAGTTTCACTCTTTTCGCCCAGGTTGGAGTCCAATGGTGTGATCTCGGCTCACTGCAACCTCTGCCTCCCAGGTTCAAGCAATTCTCCTGCCTCAGCCTCCCGACCACCACGCCTGGTTGTGTGTGTGTGTGTGTGTGTGTGTGTGTGTGTGTGTGTATTTAGTAGAGACAGGGTTTCACCATGTGGACCAGGCTGGTCTCAAACTCCTGACTTCAGGTGATCTGCCCTCCCCGGCCTCCCAAAGTGCTGGGATTACAAGCGTGAGCCACCGCGCCCAGGGTGGGTCATTTTCTTTGAGGGCCATGTGAACTATTGGGTATAAATGCTGACCACACAGATAATTACAGGGCTTATCCAGCACTCAAGTAGGCTATCACAAGACACTCCTTTTGGAGAATGGCCAAGTCTGTTACTGGAATATCTGTTTTTGGCTTAGATAAGCATTGGCCCAGTTTCCCCTCATCTGCTTTTAACCACCCTTAATTCATTGGTAAAGGCTTTCCCTGAAACTGTCCCTGATGACTGCATTGTCACCTTAGCTATCAAACTGGCTTTGAGAGACAAGGTATTGGAAATAGCATCTAAGGGTCTGAAACATACAGCAACAGAATTGTTGTATACCTGGATCCCAAGGCAGTGATTGCCAGCCCTCTGCCCTAGTTTAAAGTGCTTTCCCAGTATAGCTTTTAGGACTAGCAGTTGTGGGATGCATCCCCAGTTGGGGGCCAGGTTTTATAGGCACTGATAGCCAAGGCAGGGAGAGCATGGATGTTAGGTAATCACTCAAAACTTGGTTCAGGTTGACAAACACTTAATGATGCCTAATCTATACCAGGCCTGAGCAGGTCCTGAAGACACAGACGAATCAGACCCTGTCCCTGGCCTGATGGGAGAAGTTGAGAGTTTATTGGGGGAGACAGATATTAAAGGAGGTAATTGCAGTTGAATGTGATAAGAACACCGATAAGATGACTCAGATGCTATGGGAGTACCAAGAGGGAGCACCCAACCAAGCCTGGGGCCACAGCAGAGAGGTCTTTCAGACACAGCAGCATTTGTTTTTTGTTTTTTTGAGACAGGGTCTAGCTCTGTTGCCCAGGCTGGAGTGCAGTGGCACAACCTCAGCTCACTGCAGCCTCCACCTCCTGGGTTCAAGCGATTCTCCTGCCTTAGCCTTTCAAGTAGCTGGGATTACAGGCATCCACCACCATGCCCGGCTAATTTTTATTTGTTTTCTAGTAGAGACAGGGTTTCACCATGTTGGCCAGGCAGGTCTCAAACTCCTGACCTCAGGTGATCCACCTTCAGCCTCCCAAAGTGCTGGGATTAGAGGCATGAGCCACCGTGCCCAGCCCAAAGCAACATTTGAACCTAGTTTTGAAGAAAGAATTGAGGTTAACCATTCAAAGAAGGGGAAATGGACTCTTCTGACAGAAGAAACAGGGACCAGAAAAAACAAACACATGGTACTATGAATCTGCACCCTCAATCACAGGTGTTTTAGGGAACTACATATTATTCAGTGTCAACAGAGTAAAATTTGACTGTAGAGAGGGATGGTAAAGAGGAGACTGTAGACATAACTGGGAGCTGGTTATGAAAGGCCATGAATGTCACGCAAAGACTTTGTGCTTTATTGTATGGCGTTCAGTGTGGTAAATAAGAGCACTGGATCTTATTTTTAGTTGTTGTTTCTGGGTATTGTATTAAATTCCAACATTTTATGGAATTTTCTTCTAATCTTGTGAGTGTCTCTTTATCCCCCCTCACCTCCATCTCTTTACCCAAGAGAACGGGAGAATCAGGAGACTCATTCTAGACGCATTATTTTGTGTCCTGTTTTTTATTTTGTTTAAGAGATGGGGTCTCATTCTGTTGCCCAGGCTGGAGTGCAGAGTCATGATCTTAGCTCAACGTAACCTTGAACTTCTGGGCTTAAGTGATCATCCCACCTCAGCCTCCCAAGTAGCTAGGACTACAGGTGCATGTGACTACACCCAATTAATTTTTTCTAATTTTTTTTGTAGAGACAGGGTCTTGTTATGTTGTCCAGGCTGGTCTCAAACTCCTGGCTTCAAGTGATCTGCCCTCTTTAGCCTCCCAAAGTGCTGGGATTACAGTGTGAGCTGCTATGCCTAGCCTATCCTTTTTTTTTTTTTTTAAACATATAGTATGGGCATTCTTCTATGTCCCTAAATAGTCTTTGCAAACATGATTTTTAATGGCCTGTTAACTTACTATTTCATCGTATTTTATCATCATATGTTTGTTTAACCAGCCCCTTGTTGTTGGCCACTTGAATTGTCCCAATTTTCAGTATTCTAAACGGTATGAATATGAGATCATTCTCACCTTTTTATGGCTCAGGTTCTGCTACTTTTCTGATTGTGTTTTCCTTCCTGTGGGCCTGTAGAGTGACACAGTGTCTGGCTTTCCCTCTTCTGACTCTCCCCACCCACTTACCCAGTTGAGAACAGGAAATAAAAAAGTAGTTGTTCCATGGGGTCAGGGTTGGGGAGAAGTGGGCATGTGGCACAGGTTGTAGGAGTGTAATGGGAAAAGAGGGGTGAGATCCTGAGGGCCACCACAGGGACTGCTGGGCTTATATACAATTTTAGCATGGGGGACACTTATTTATGTTTGAAGTAGAAGAAAAGGAGCCCATGAAGAAAGAATGATGATACTAGAGAGATGAAAGGCTCAAGATTAGATGGATAGATTAGCTACAGGGAAAAAGAGGAGGAAGAAGAATCCTTTCTCCAGCACCTCGAAAGAAGAACAAAGACATAATGTGAACATTCAACAGACCTTGGGGGTGCTTTCAGAGAGTTGGAGAGTTGTGTACACTCCAAGTTGGAGTAAGCAGGGAGTTCCTATTGACTGGTTTCCTTTCTCTTTAAGAGGGCACAGGGTGGGAGTTATCTGCTGAGGGTAAAGGGAAGAAAGAAGCATTCATTAGGGGGATAAGCAGAGGATTTTGAGCTTAAAAAATAGAAAAAGGAAGTTCTACCTAGAACAGTCAGATAAGAGAAAGAAATAAAGGACATCCAAATTGGAAAAGAAGAAGTCAAATTATCCTTGTTTGCAGATGATATGATCTTTTATTTGGAAAAACCTAATGACTCTACCAAAAAACTTAGAACTAATAAATTCAGTAAAGTTGCAGGATACATAATCAACATACAAAAACAGTAGCATTTCTATATGCCAGCAGCAAACAGGTCTGAAGAATGAATCAAGAAAGCAATCCCATTTACAAAACTGAAAAATAAATTAAAATACCTAGGAATTAATTTAACCAAAGAAATGAAACATCTCTACAATGAAAACTATAAAACATCAGTGAGAGAAATTGAAGTGGACTCTAAAAAATGGAAAGATATTCCATGTTCATGTATTGGAAGAACCAATATTGTTAAAATGCCCACACTACCTAAAGCAGTCTACAGATTCCATACAATCCCTATCAAAATACCAATGACATTCTTCCTAGAAATAGAGAAAACAAACCTAAAATTTATATGGAACCACAAAAGACCTGGAATAGCCAAAGCTATTCTGAGCAAAACCAATAAAACTAGAGGAATCACGTTACCTGACTTCAAATTATACTACAGAGCTATAGTAACCAAAAACAGCAGAATAGTGGCATAAAAACAGACACACAGACCAATGGAATAGAATAGAGAACCCAGAAACTGTATATCTACAGTGAACTCATTTTTGACAAAGATGCCAAGAACCTATACATTGGGGAAAGAACAGTCTTTTCAATAAATGGTGCTAGGAAAACTGGACATTCATATGCAGAAGAATGAAACTAGACCCCTATCTCACAAAAATCAAAATGGATTAAAGACTTAAATCTCAGCCCGGCGAAGTGGCTCACGCCTATAATCCCAGGACTTTGGAAGGCCAAGGCGGGCAGATCACGAGGTCAAGA
>NW_016107451.1:2332294-2333698 GCF_001604975.1 Cebus imitator | reverse complement strand
AAAAAAAAAAAAAAAAAAAAAAAAAAAAACTTAAACTATAACACTACTAAAGGAAAATATTGAAATATTGGAGAAATGCTCCATGACATTGGACTAGGCAAAAATGGATAAATAGGATCACGTCAAATCAAAAATCTTCTGCATAGCAAAGGAAACAATCAACAGGTGAGGAAACAACCCACAGAATGGCAGGAAATATTTGCAAACTACCTATCTGACAGGGGATTGATAACCAGAATATGTAAGGAGCTCAAACAACTCTATAAGAAAAAAACCTAATAATTTGATTTTAAAATAGGATTTATTTCTTAAAAGAAATCTCAGACATTTCTCAAAAGAAGGCATACATATGGCAAACAGATATATGAAAAAGTGCTCAGCATCATTGATCATCAGAGAAATGCAGATCAAAACTACAATGAGATATCATCTCACCCCTGTTCAAATGGCTTTCATCCAAAAGACAGGCAATAAATGCTGGTAAGGATGTGGAGAAGAGGTAATCTTGTACACTGTTGGTAGAAGTGTAAATTCGTACAACCACTGTGGAGAACAGTTTGGAGGTTCCTCAAAAAAACTGAAAATATAGCTACCATATGACCTAACAATCCCTCTCCTAGGTGTATAACCAAAAGAAAGGAAATCAGTATATGGAAGAAATATCTGCACTCCTGTGTTTATTACAGCACTATTCACAGTAGACAAGATCTGGAAGCAACCTAAGTGTTCATTGACAGATGAGTGGATGAAGAAAATGTGGTACCTGTGCACAATGGAGTACTAATCAGCCGTTAAAGAGAATGTGATCCTGTCACATGCTGCAACATGGATGGAACTGGAGGACATTATGTTAAGTGAAATAAGTCAGGCACAGAAAGACAAACTTGGCATGTCCTTACTTACTTGTGAGAGCTAAAAATTAAAACAGTTGAACTCATGGAGATGGAGAGTAGAGCAATGGTTAGCAAAGGCTGGGAAGGGTAGTTGGGGGAGGTAGAAGGGGAGATGGTTAATGGGTACAAAAATAGAATGACTACAGTCAACAGTAATTTATTGTACATTTAAAAATAAAAGTAAGATTGGATTGTTTGTTACACAAAAAAAGGATAAATGCTTGAGGTGGGCTAGCATGGTGGCTCATGCCTATAATCTCAGCACTTCAGGAAGCCGAGATGGTTGGATCACTTGAGGCCAGGAGTTCAAGACCAGCCTGGCCAACATAGTGAAACCCCATCTCTACTAAAAATACAAAAATTAGCCAGGTGTGGTGGCCTATGCCTGTAGTCTCAGCTGAGAGAGGCTGAGGCACAAGAATTGCTTGAACCTGGGAGGCAGAGGTTGCAGTGAGCCAAGATTGCACCACTGTACTCCAGCCTGGGCAACAGAGCAAGACTCTGTCTCAAA